>NW_017728992.1:188576684-188586829 GCF_001723915.1 Gavialis gangeticus | reverse complement strand
CAATAGGTTGCAGCACAGGCTTCAGATATAAGAAGCTGGTTTTCAGGACATTCATGTTGGAAATGCATCTGTAGAATACACACCAAGGGCCAGCTTCTGATATCTTTTGCTTTAATGCAGGGATACTCAACCAAGGTGGTGCAGCACCCTAGGGTGCCTTGAGATCCTTTCAAGGGTGACCTGGGGTGTCATGCAACGAGTACCACTGTTTTAGTGTGTATCTACAGGGACTGCACCATTGTCAATAGCATTACACCAGATTCAACTGAGATCAGAATCTGGATCCCAGTATAAAAACAGTCAAAACATTGTGACTCAGGTCTTGTCTACTTGAAAAAACACTATTAGTTATACCAATAAATAATATCACTGTGTACACATGCTTGTTCCAGTCTAAAGTTAGGGGTTTTTTTGCTTTAGCTTAAACCTCTTCCCCAAGTGACAGAAGCTAAACCAAAGCTCTGTTATACTGAAATAAGTATATCCACACAAGAGGTTATAAGAGTGGAATTATATTTATTTATAGTCAGACCTTCAGTTAAATGCGGGAAATGTTTCTTAAATAGAGTAGGCTTGAATCCCAGAGTAATTCTTCGAACTTGTGTCAGCATTTATATGAGGTGGGAAATGAATAATATCAAATACAAAAAATCCAACCAAGTGTCGCAGGGCACAAAGGTGCCTGGTCCTTCAAGAGCAGAGGCAGCTTAGCTAGGGAGCCCTGAGGGCTAGGCAGGGCTCCACAGCTGCAAGGTGCCTTGGCAGCAAGTAATCATGGTATTAGCTGGCACCTGTACCTGGTCAGCAACAGGGTCCTGGCCATATATATATAAGCCCCAGGGTTGGGGGGCTGGAAGGAGGTTAGCTCTCTGTCAGCAGCCAGGGGGAAGGGGCTCTTGCAGAAATGCTACTCAGAGATGCTTGGTTGCCTATTCTGCTGCTGGTAAAGCTAATGGGCTCTAGGAGCTCCTAAAGTATCTGGAGCTTGGAGGCACACATCCTTGAGGGAGAAGCACACCTCCTTAAAGGGGCAGGGGGTGACCTCCAATGTCATTGTTGTTGTTATGTTATAGCCCAGGGACTTGTATTTTCGTTGTTATTTGATTCCAGTGGACTGGGCTGAGTCTACTGGGGAGGAGGAGGCCTCATGGGGGTACACTACCACGGAGAGCCCAGAGCCAGTGAGGGCACGCAGACAGGGGCCAAGGGCCTAGTGATGACAGGAGGCTGAGCTAGATCAAGACCTTTGAGGGACAATGTGTGAATACCATCTGCGAGGCAAGGGGTGTGGTAAAGGGGCAGTTTTGGAGCCATGCATCTAGCCCATAAGGCTTTGGGTGTCTCGAGAGGCACTGACTTTGAGTGAGACCCAGCAAGGGATCCAAGATCAGCAGGATCTAGTGAGGCTCAACAGGACCTTGACCATACAAACTTGTGGGCAGCCTCCCAACTTATTATTTCAACCAACAAGACACGGGTGCCTTCTAATCTCACCTGCCACCAGGCGGAACAAGCACGGTCACAGAGCCCTAGGGGCATCATGGCCATCCCTGGGGACCCCACGCTGTGACACCAAACCAAACCAGACAAAGGAACCAACCAAAAACCCAGGCAAAACAAGTTTTCAAGTATTTAAAATGAAAACTTAACCAAAATGGCTTGTTCCTTATAGCACATAGCAGGTTATCCAGAGATAAGCCTTGTCTACATGGAATCTTGCACTGGTGTCACACAAAGTCTGAATTTAAACGTGTGGTTCTCAGCTGGGGTCTTGCTGTCACCACTGCCACCATCAGGTGAAGCTGCTCCATGCACCTCTTTTTTTCCAGGAGGCTTCTGCTGCAGCCACTTCCTGGCTCAGGAAACAGAGGTGCATGGGACAGTTCCACGGCAGCCTGGAGAGACAGCTGCTTGAGAACCACTGAAATAGGCAGATGCCATTTAAGTTTCATATGAAGCCTAAAACTTTAATGACTCAGTGAGTTATTCTAAACTCTGTGTATGTATGTTGGGAGTAGAGGGCATGTCCCTGTGCAGCGTATATCTTTCTTTTTCTTAATATACTCACTTAGTGTAAGATGACCTTCATTGCAGACAGGCATTGATAGATGGGTGCGACTGAATACTCACATAGGCTGAGACAAACTGCATTTTAGAACAGTTTTAGAAATCCTGATGAGAATTTTTGCAAGTAGATCTAATTGACCTGGTACTTCAGCTGCTGGTGGGCTTCCTTTACTAGAGCTCCCAGGCTTGCTAATGCCTAAAGCCGTGACTTTCAACTGGGGTGATGCTAAATTCACAAAAGTTATGGAGTAGTACCTTGAGAACCACTGACTTTAACTAATATATTTATATTATTGAAAACCCCTGTGGGAATCCTTTAGGGCCAAATCTATATCTGGGGCTTGTCTACATTGGACGCATCTACACATGCACTTTATTGTGCAGTAGACTATTTTACTGCACATTAAAGCATGACATTACACTAATGCACAGTACAATAGCCTACTGCTCATTAAGTGTCACTAAAAAAGCATGCAAATGCACTACTATGCATTAACTCAGCCTAATGCACATTAATTCAGTACCTCACATTGGAGGTACTAAATTTTAACGTGCATTAGAAAAGGCACATTAATACATGATGTATTAATACATGATGATTTGGGGGCTGGACTCGATGATCCTCTGAGGTCCCTTCCAGCCTTAATGTCTATGAAATCTATGAAACGTGTAGATGCACCTGTTATGGAGCTGCTGCTGCTACAGTTATCCAAGCATAACTGTACACTGCTCCAGTTATCTGCAGGCTAGTGGCAGAGCTGTGCTGCTACCCAGTGCATTCACCAGTGGTAGATAAGGTTAGCTGTGAAATAAGCAGGGGTAACTCTGAAGAATAAGCAGTCACGGACTAAGCAGCAGCACCACCACTAGGATGCTGTAAGGACACCAGCTTCCTCCCAGAATCTCAGTGTAGGTTTAGGGCAGGGGTTTGAATGTGGGGTCTGATCATGAACTTTTTATCACTCAGTGGGCTCGCAAGCCATATTCAAAGACCTCACAGGAAGTGGTATCAAATCACGCCCCCCCCGAAACGAAAGTACAGTGTTTACTTTCGATTCCCGTCACAGCACCTCAGGCCTCAGAAAACAGCTTGGAGGGCCACATGGCAGCCCGTGGGCCATATGTTGGACAAGCCTGGTTTAGGGCATCAAGAGGCACAATCAACATGATCTTCACTGCTCACCAGCTGCAGGAAAATGCCAGAAACAACATAAACCTCTCTATACGGCCTTCTTTGACCTCATGAAAGCCATCACCTGTCAACCAAGAAATGCTGTGGAGAATCCTTCTGAGGTATGGATGACCACCAAAATTTATCATCATTCTTCACCTACTCCATGATGGTATGTGAGTGGTGGTCTCAGTAATGGATCTATCACAGATCCCTTTGAGGTTAAGATGGGAGTTAAGCAAGGCTGAAGTATTGCTCCAGTACTGTTCTTGATATTTCTTACTGCAATACTATATCTGACCACCAACGAGCTTCCATTCGGAGTGGGGCTAAACTACCAAAAGGATGGTAAGAAGTTTAATTTCAGCTGACTCTGAACCAAAACCAAGACTACCCCGACCCCAATCATTGAGCTTCAGTACACTGATGATGCTGTAGTGAGTGCTCACTTGGAAGCAGACCTTCAAGTCATCATCAACATTTTTACTGAGGCACACAAAAAGACGGGACTTACGCTTAACATTCAGAAGACTAAGTTTCTTTATCAGCAAGCTCTTAATGAGCAGTCCCCAGCTCCAGTAATTCAGTCATGGGGAGACTCTGGAGAGCTTTGAGTATTTCCTGTGTCTTGGAAGCCATCTCTCACAGAAGGTCGATATTGATGAAGAAATCCAACATCACCTCAATGTGCAAATGCAGCCTTCGGATGCCTGAGGAATGGGTGTTTGATGGTCATGCCACCTGATTCAAAACCGAGCTCATGGTTTATCAAGCAGTCATGATCCCCACCTTACTGTCTGGAGCTGAGACATGGACAACATATATGAGACACATCAAGTTGCTGGAGAAGTACCATCAATGCTGCCTGTGGAAGATCCTTTGAATTCAGAGGGAGAACAGATGTACCAGTATTAGCATCCTCTCATGAGCAAATACCATGAGCATCAAGGTGATTATCATCTAACATCAACTTTGTTGGGCTGGCCACATCATCCACGTGTCCAATTCCAGACTCCTGAAGCAAGTTTTACTTTCTTGGCTCAGTCAAGGCTTAAGCTCAAGAGGACAGCACAGAAAGTGCTTCAAAGATGTCCTCAAGGCCAACTTGAAAAAATGCAACATTGACATCAGTTTTTGGGAGACTGTTGCCCAGAACCACCCCAAATGGAGGTCTGCTGCAGTGGAGGTCTACTGCTGCTCAGTATTTCAAAACCTCACAATGACAATAGAAAATGAAACGGCAAGAGTGGCAGAAACAGCGCCTTGTGGACCAAACCAAGAATCCAGAGCCAGCTGCCCTATGCGGAGACATGTGCTTGAGTTGCAATAGGACCTGCTGACCTGAGATTGGCCTTGTCAGCCATCTTCAGACCCACAGATAAGCACTCGTGGAAGGCAATCATCCTCAACTGTGAGGGATGGCCGAGGATATATGCAGCATTGCCACAAGGGGCTGTGCAGATGAGGGCAGAAGGAATTTTTTTCTGCCCGTCTGGCTACACGGCTTCCCATATTCCTCCTAGGCCAGGTCTGCGGTACATCTTCTGTTGGCATATATACCATTTGGGTGTGTGAAGAGATGTGATCTTTGCTTGATATAATCACACCAGTAAAGGCCTGAAGTGCAGCTGCAAGCAACCTGCCCTCTTATTTGTATTGCTTACTTTGCTTAGTATATCCCCACAAAGAGCAGCTTTCCCAGCATAGCTGCATCTCTGCTAGGGCTGCTTTGCCAACTTAGCACCCTAGTATTTCTACACCAGGAAAGCACATTTAGAGCAAGATGGAGCCTGAGCATGGACAGCTTTTGTGGCAAAACTGCACCTTTGTGACAGCTTATTTGAGCCTCCCCAAACTTGTATGGGAATACAGGCAAAAGTATGGCTTTGCCAGTATATCTGTCTGTTCTGGGAGCTTTTGCCAGCAGTTATATATCCAGCAGGCGTCACTCCTCCTGGCATCCCTCCTGACATAGTTACATTGGCAAACGTTTGCAGTACAGGAATACTGTAAGTGTCACAAGTAGATAACTTTACCCTGAATACTGGATGGGTCTCTCAGCAGCAGATAGCCAATGATTATGCATACAGCTATCTGTGAAAACTGGGTCAGCAGGACAGTACTTCCTTTTATGTCCCATTATGCTATATATATTTACAACCAGGGGTCAGACTTAGGGTAGGAAGATGTTTGAATGAATGTGAGCAGTTATTGCATCTCTCTCGATGGTGCTGCCACTCTAATATATCTTTTTGCCTGTGATAATGTCACATTGTAACATGATAAAATCGTGTTGTTTGGCAAAAATAGATAAAGGACTGCATAGGCGAACAAGAAATGGATTTTTTTTTAAATAATGTCAGATTAAATAGTTTTATATGTGAAGCTGCAGTCTAGAATTATTAGCCAACAAAGTGGAATAAAATACATTAGATCCACAAATTATATGTATATGTGTGGATTTATGTGTTCACACATGCAGGTGTATAGTTTGAGTTCATTTAACCACCTGTCTATGGCGGCAGACCAGACTTGATAATCTCCCAAGTCCCTTCCGGTTCATTGATTCTCTGATTCTATATATGCAAATATAAAAATGCGTGCTATATATGTTACCATTTATTTACAATTACTTATGCACATAATATTATAACACTGTTAAAATATGTACACGTAATAGTAAATAAACAATAATTTATTTACATAAATTATGCATTGTTACATATGCATTATGTATATATGTGTATATATTTGTACACATACTTGTGGATCTGATCTATTTTATACCTGCCGCATGTGTGTATATAAATGGCTATTACTTTCAAAGTTCAAATACAGAAACATAGGAATTACCATACAAAATCAATCTTCTACTGAGTCTATTACCAGCAGTGACTTGTACCAGCTGCTTTTGAAGAAAGTTCAAGAATCCTTGTAGAGAATATTTGGATTAACAAATCCATGGAGCAGGCTTCATCCTAACACTCCTTAGTTAGTAGTGGCTTATCCCTGTCCCTTAGCTGAGTGAATTAAAATTCCTCATTATCCAGGTAAGTGTCTAATATTTCTTTGAACCTTGCTAATCTTTTGGCCCAAATGATACAGTGCCAGTGAGTTGTATAGGCCCATCCTAGATTACAGTCAAAAAAACATTTTTATTAGTCTTAAATACATTGACTTTCAGTTTTGTTGGATTTTCTTGTATTCTGAGACATGATAGATAGATTTTTGCCTCCTGACTTTCAGATCCCCTCTTCTTTATCTGCTCTCTAAATGAAACAGTCCTAACCTTTTCATGCTGAAGTCTTTCCACATCTCTGATCACTTTGGTCAGCTGTTGAGGAACCTCCTCTTACCAATGGTTGGAAATGCAAGATAAGCTTCCCTCATCATATCATTCTCTCATTCTGTGTATCCTTTTCTCTCCTCCCTTTCCCTTTTCTTATCACTTCCCTTTGCATGTAGGAACTGTGATAAGGTTTACAGGGTCACTTAACATGGGGATGAAGGTATGTAAAGTGCATTACTGAATATTGCACTACACATGGCAATTGCTGTGATTTAACTGAATTGATTCATTTTAGTTAAATCCATGTATTCCCCTTATGTGGCCAGTCTTATACCAGCTGAAGAATGGCTACTACTCATTTAGGTCCAATAAGTATTAGATTAAAATTGTATTTTTGCTTGGCTACCAAATTAAGCTAAATGTATATCAGCGTCTCATGAACTAATTTAAGTGTGTCCATACAAGTGATTTAGACCATCTTAATTAAATTATTGTAGAAACTGTTTAACTTGAATTGGTACAATTTCTCTCTGTAAACTGGGCCAGAGGCTTTCTAGAAACCTGTGGGACACATAAGATTGCACAGAAATTATGGCTGGAGCTGAGCTTCAAAAATAAGGTAGGTTTGGAGCCAATCTATAATGTAACTTCCTCAAAAGATAGGGGTGAATCTTTAATGTGGACTTTTGGATTGGACAGTAAAGAGACAAGAACTGGTGGGATCTACTTGCCTAATTAACTGCTCCCTGATCTGACTGAGGGTTTCAAAATTTGGCCAAACAGGAAGTAAACTGTCAGTGATATCTGTGGCAGATAAAATACCATGATGACTGGCACTGTAGAAGGCCCTGAATAGAAAAGAATACAATAGGGTTTTAGGAACCAAACAGGAACTACAGACGATGATGCATCGAGTCCAGTGTTCTGCAGAAGGCTGCACCAGGTAGCGATGGACTAGCTAGCTGGTTGAAACTCTGGCCTTGTGCAAAGCACAGTCGGTATCTTTGTTGTTATCTTTATTGTTATTGTTAATATTATGGTAGCAACTACACGTCCTAATCAAATCTGGGATCTTAGATGCTGGGCTATAGCAAGACACCCTGATAGGGGTGGGAGAGGAAAACAGAGACTCAGGGAAGTGACGTGACTTGCCTACAGTCATGCAGCGGGCCAGGAGTAAATGAACTTGGGTACCCTGTCCATTGGATCATGCTCCAGTAGAGTCTTTCCATTGTCTTCATGGACTTGGGCCTTTATGTATTTCCTATTAATTGAAACACACCTACCTATTTTGCTGAGATGCCGAACTGCAACCCTGGGGTCAGTTTTTCCCTTAGGGATTCAGACCTCCTTGAAAGCAGGCTTTTCTAATAGAAATGCTGCTGGGGTTTTCTTTCTAATGGTGCAGTTGGTGCCACCACTAAAAGCATGTGTGTTATTTTTATCATACATCAAGCAGCCCTCTATAGCTTTTTTGTGCTTTTAGTAGACAGAGGGGAGCGGGGGGAGGGGATTAAGATGAAGCTCACTAAAAGATGGGGAAGGGCAGGTATTCCTCCTTCAGTGTCTAACTTTGGCCATAAACCCTAGTTCCACTTAGTAACCTAAATTGCCTCGTTTTGTCCAGCTTCCCCACTTCTCCAATATAAAGAGCAATAAAGAAAGACAAGGGCGGAATAACCTCTAAATAAAAGATGAGGTAATTTTGAAGGCACGTTAGAGTTTTATGTGTATTATGGCTTCATGGCATTTTATACAAGCCCACTGAGGGCTGCAGCATCTTCAGTAGTGAGCTGTCACCCGGCATTTTCCACTTTACAGCGGTTCTCGTAAAATGCGAGCGGTTGGGATGCAAAATGCCAAGAGCTCCATGCTAACTTTTGGGGGAGGGGAAGACTGGAGAGAAGAATAATGAAACCTTGTCCCTCCCTCAAGCCTCGCCCTACATTTTGAACAGAAACAGGAAGAAACACCGTGTAATCATGGTTCCTCCCAAAATTACCGAAGGTCACTCAGGCTATGCGCTGAAATGCATGTATTGGAATTGATGTGGAGATTAGTGGGTGAAACTCTATGGCCTGTATTATACAGGAATTGACTAGATGATCATTAACACATGGCCTTAAAGATCCATGAACCTGTCATAGGAGAGTTGTGTACATCTCAACACAGAAATGAGTCCACTTCTACAAATATTTATCGTTCGGTTGCCATGTAAGTTTTGAAATGGAAAGATACCTTAATATTAGTTAGAGATCTTTGCAGGGATTTCGGAATGGGAAAATTCGAACTCATCTCTCTGCTTTTGTCCTATGCAACAACATTTTATGTGTATGAGTTTTGGGGGGTGGGTTTAGGTGATTGCGGCGACAAAACTACAGCTGTTTTCTGAGACCTAGGCATAGGAGAAGGAGATCCCAGGCCAAATTCAGCAATGACATGCCAGAAACTCAGGTAAAGTTAAACCATAGGGTGGGTTCTTTGCCCTGCTTTTCTCCCTTACTGTATAAGCAGATTGGTGCAATACCCTGGCTGCTATTCCACCAGCGTGGGGGAGTTCCCAGCAGGTTTAGGGTCAGCTTGGCTAGATCCTTCACCATCTTCCTCCCCATAGAGGGCATGTTTGGATAGGAAGTGGTATGCCCCAAGGGCACTGTGGTCCAATTATGCTCAGCTCTTGGCTCATGTCTACACTCCTGGGGCTGCTGCTTATTCCACTCTGGTGGCTGGGTCTCCTGGAATGGATGCACTTCTTCAGTAAAGGAGCTCTTCTGTCCCCAGAACTATGCCAGCATCCTCAGAGCCAGAAGCTCTGCCTGCAAAACTTGTCTTCTGAAGCTATATTGGGGTTTTGGTGGCAGAGGATTGCATTGTAGACAAAAGCTGGACCATTCAGAAACTCTAAAGATGAGAGAAACCACTATAACCTTCTATTGCACAAGCTGTAGACTCTTCCCCAAAAGCTGGATTAAAGCATCTCGCAAAAAGACTTGCCTTAAAGAAATTAAAGACTTGCCTTAAAATCTTGCCTTAAAATCTTGCCTTAAAGAATCTAAGCAACGATCACCGTCTCCCCTGGTAGAGTTCCAAAGTTCAATTATTATTACTGATAGGAAACTGAGTCTTATTTCAAGGTCAAATTTAAATAATCTAAGCTTCCAGCTCTTGTTTTGCTGTCGTCCGAAGACCAAAAACTCCCTCGATGTCTTTCTTCCATGTGTAAGATCCTATACATAACAGTGAAGCCATTTCTCAAACTTCTCTTCAACAAACTTAATTGCTTAAGCTCTTTACACATCATGACATGATACTTGTTGCCTAACTCCTCAACCATTTGGGCAATCTCCATGATTTCCATGTTCCAGAAGCATGGAAGGATGCGGTACTCCATACAGAGGGCAACTTTTAAATTCTATAACATAATGTGGGCCTGGATGACATGCATCCTTTTTCTTTCTCACAATACAACAAACATATCTACTGATGATTTCTGACTTTTCTATGCCTCTACTTATAATTTATCCATTTGCATTTAGCATTGTACCTCTACTTGACATAGAGTTCGTTTTCATAGTTTCATAGTTTCATAGTTTCTAGGGTTTGAAGGGACCTGAGCAG
>NW_017728992.1:188570940-188576673 GCF_001723915.1 Gavialis gangeticus | reverse complement strand
CTGCCCCCTTTGACCCTCCTGGGGATTATCTTCCTCTGGGCTTTTGCCCTAGTATGCCTGAATATGTTTTTCTCCTTTATCTTTAAGGCTATTGTCTATTGGTATTTAATCAGTTATATCAATTTAATTGATTCCATTAGCTTTTGTTATTAGTTTGCGTTATTTTTAAAGTGTAATTATATTAATTGTCAATAACTTTTGACATCTAACCCCAGCACTCTTTCCTGCCTAGACAGGGGGTCGGACTCGATGATCTGTTGAGGTCCCCTCCAACTCTAGCATCTATGAAACTTTCTGTTTTGTCCATGCTTTCTTTCTTCATTGATTTTTTAAAAAATGTTTTATTGATGCTTTCACATCTTGTTTTAACAAGAACAGGTTTTTCTAAAGTTAGGGAAAATCATAGCTTTTGGGATATTGAGAATGACATCCTACAGCAACTGCCAATTTTTATTCCCATTTTGAATGATAGTTTCCATTTTAAAGTTACATTTCAAGTCAGTTGTGCTGACAGTTGCTTTCAGTTATATTTACACATAAACAAGGGGTGAACTCACATCCTGCGGTCTTTCCCAGACCCAGGGAAGGTATCCTGGCTTAGTACTGCAGCCTCTAACCACACAGCCTTCCCTCTCAGCTCCCTCCCCTAGTAACTTTTATTTTCCTCTGGGCCAGCCAATTATCCTCATCAGCTGGCCCAGTCCTTCTAGACAGGCCTGCAGTCACTCACTCACTGCCTGCAGCTGGGTTGCAGCTCCTGAGCTATGCAATTTGCTACACCCAAAAAATTGGTACCTCTATGTGACCGCTGGGCTTCGATTACCCGCTCTTGGGCAGTTCTGGTCCTGTACATAGATGTCACGCACCTGTGGGGATCTCTTATGTGTTGGAGCAGTTCTCTTTTCCCCGTGTCACTGACCTCTTTCTTGCCCGCCACGACTTGGTGTTCCTCAGTGTTAAGGGTCGGTTCCCGGTATACTCCGTGGCCCAGGATCCCGCGATGGTCACTTCACGGGGCTCCACCACCCCTGTACCCTGGCCTTACGCCACCTTTAGCGCATCCTTCCTCCGTTGGTCCTTGTTTCCCAGCCGTAGAATGATACCCTCTGGTCTGCCTCTAAATGATCCTTACCCCAGTTGTGGGGCTCGCTCACAAGCACGACCCACGGACCTCCTCACCTATTCCCCGTCCTGCACCGAGCGGGACTTCTCGTGTTAACTCTGGTTTCACTGAGACCCCATTAACCTTACTTTATAAGGGCACTGCCCCAGCTCTGCTCCTTCAGCCAGGGTTACCCAATAACTTAAACTTTGAAAGGAAAAGCTAACTGCTCAGCTACTCTACTTGTTGAGCAGCCTATTCTACACCCTTTTGGTTCCCTCCTGTCCATCCTTGGCCCCTTGCTTTCCTGGCCCTTCCTCTGGTTCACTGCCTCGGAACTTGGCGGTGATGCCCGCCCCGGCTGTACCCCTTTAGGGCTCTCCTGGAGTCTCTCCTGCCTGGTGCGGCCGCTTCTGCCCGCTGTAGCCCTGGTACCCCACCTGTGGGTCACACTGCTCTCCAGGCTTCGGTCCGGTGTGTCCTCTGGTGCCGTGTCTTCAACACCTGCGCTGCCTGGGGTCGCTCCTAGCTGCGGGGTCCGTCCTCACTCCGTCAGAGCCCCTGCCAGTTCTCTTGCCACTGTGCTAACCACCGCTGCTTCCCCCGTCGGCGGGGCTTTGCGTTTTCCCTCGCTGGGGCCATCCGCCCCTTTTCCAGCTGGAGCCATTGTTTTTAGCTCCGCCGGCCGGCGTTCCCCTGTGACGTCACCGGCTGGGCGTTATCTGATAAACGTGCGGCTAATGAGCCGCGCGGGCTCCTCCTTCCGCCTCGTGTGCCTCTCGTTGGGAGCTGCAGGTGAGTCCTGTTTATTACTCGGCTCCCCAGTACACTCTACTATTAAGGTGGAGGCCATCATGACCCTACAGCTACCTCTCTCCAGAGTAAGTGGTACTCTTCCCCGCTGACCTCAAAATCTTGTCTAATCTTGCAAGGATGTCTTTTGGCTTTGCACCTTCATTTTGTTCATCCCATTGTGGCTTAATGCCAGCTGGTACATATTACAAATATAGCATCCACTTAACTACTGTAATCTGCATCCAAGCCTGAGGGTGAGCAGAGATTAAGTTGCTATAGCCAGCAAGCAATGTGATAACCCACTAAACTAACTGAGAAAGCTGGTACAAGTGGTCCTCATAGCAGCATAAATTCCACTGAGTTGGTGGGTGTGTAAAATAAATTTGAACTGCATCAAGAGGCATCTTAAACAGAGTTTCTGAACATAGAGTTCTTTTTTAAAACACTGGCTCATAGACATACATCAGATAGATAGCTAGGCCTGTATTTATATTAACAAGGGTAACAGGAGTTACTTGGGCTTCAGTCTTTATGCTTCAGGGCATAAGCATATTTGAAGTCTGGAATCAGGGCAAAGCTGAAATCTGGAATACATTTCTCACCCCCTTGGTTTAACTGTTATTCAAACATATGATTTCCCACCCCCCACCATCATCAAAATCTTATGTAAGTGGCTTCTACGTGTGGAAAAAGAAGTAGATGGACCACTGGTGCCTCCTGGCCACTGTCGTGTCTTATGGAGACTATGTTCAGACATAGTAAGGGTTGGTCTGTTACAAGATTTCTGCCAGCCGTAGTGCTGCCAGTAGCTAGCAGCTGCCTGGGGGGACCTGCTAGCAGCTATACAGCAGCTGAGCGGCTTTTGCCAGAGCCAGGTAGTTCCACTATAGCAGCTCCACCAGCAGGCTGTGCAGGCCCTGAGAGGCAACAGCTAGGAAAGGGGTTGTGACAGCTGCCAGAAGGCATGGGTATATCTCCACAGGCTTTCCATTGGGACCTTCTCTAGCAAACAGGCCGGTGTTACTCTGCAGGCAGGAAAAAGAGGTTCTGCCACTGCCGGGTGCTGTGAGGAAGGATGCATTCACACTTCTGCAGGCAAAATATGTCGGTCTGCACTTGAAATTTTGCCAGTATAATAACAAAATCAGTTTGGAGCATGTTATTTCTAGATCAGCAAAAACCCAAGAATAGAAGGTGTTATTCTAGCATGAAAATGCTTTGCCTGCTTTTCTCTGGAAACCAGGACAAGCTGTAATGGAAAAGCATGCTTTGACTAGTACAAGCTGCATCTGCAGTAGGAGGGCTTGCGCATAGGGTTACACAGCTACACTGGCAACGTTTTTCTAGCATGGATGTGGTCCTAGAGGAGAATCAAGCCCACAGTCTGCTGATGCTAGAACAAAGTGGTTATTACTTCAGTGCCTTCCAGCTTCTTTGGCCTGCTTTGACCTTCAGACTTTAGACCGTTCTTTAACAGGGACAAGCAAAGATTAATGCTGATCCTTTTAGAGAAGCCAAAGCAAACATGTTTAGGACCCAGTGAGCCAAAACCAGAAGAGACATTCATTTTAAAGAGCTAGCTCCACTTGTACCCCCCAGTAAGAAATCAGGCTCCCTTGCTATGGCCACCAGGACTTTCCTAGAAGTCTCTCGGCCAGAGACCAGCTTCACATCTCTGGAATCCAACCACAAGGCAGAAAGCAGCGGAGGTGACTCCTGAGGCCCAAGCTGAGTAGGCTATTGATGTCCCGGGTAACCACTTCAATGCTGAAGGATGAGCCAGGTATTTTTTTGAAACTGTTCTGCTCCAGAGGTGCCAGGCTAAGTATTTATATTCTCTGGGGAGCATATAGGTCTTCTAGCATGTGTGCAAATGAGTAAGAACTTCTAACCAACTATTCAGTTGGTCTAATAATATCACCCAAAGAAGCTTGCCTGCCTGCGTGGAGTGAAGACACTTTCATCTGCATTTGTCATTGTGTAGCTCCATAATTAGCATCATAATTTTGTTGCTATTTTTTATTTAAAAGCCATGCCTATAGAGCTGCAAATACACTTGATGCTTAGCAAAACAGGAAGAATAACTTCTGCTTGTGAGGAAAAGGACCGATTTAAATCTGACTCTTGTCTATCACGCTGCATCCTTAGTTGATGTTAACCCACTCCTTCACAAATCAGCCACTCCAAAGGGAGATATTTTGGGGTCCTGTTTAAGAATACTTTCTCCCCATTCTTTCTGATGTTGGTTTTAGATCCAGCTGCAAGAAACAGTTTTGCTGAGGCAGTTGGCTGATAGTTGCCTGTGAGTCTGTCCTCTGGCTAATAGTTGCTAATGTGTGTAGACAGCCTTGTCATCCTAGATGTTCCCGTCTTCCCTGGGCTCACCTTTGCTGATGATGAATAATTTGCAGTCTTTCATCTGCACAAGAAGGAAATCTTGCAGAATGCTTTGTGACATCTCCAAGCTGGCTCCCAGGTTAATGAAAAGGGGAGTGCCAGCATGCTCATGTGTGTTGACTAAGTAAATTTGTAAATGAGCCTTAGAGCAATCCCTCCTCTCCTTAATGAGTTCTCTTTCTGAATAATTCATGAAATCATAGGAAATGTAGGTAATTAGCAGGGCATAGAAGGACACACTTTATTACTGCTTGTTTTCATAAAAAATGGATTTCTTGATTTGTTATTGTGTTATGTTCCTGATATACCAGATAGCTACATTCTTGTAATTGGTTTAAGTCTTTTGTATTTAGTCAGCTACAATAACAGACACACACAAAAAATTAGTAATTTTTGCTCAGAACACCTGTCATTCAAGAAAAGAAAATGAGAACAGCTGAGCTATGCCAGTCAGTGGACTAACATGAACTGCCACCAGATGAAGATCTGTCCCATTCTTATCTGATGCCCAGTATTATATGCAGTTCCCTCCTTATCCTCCTGGATGAATGCAGCTTGGCCACTGGAGTAGAGAGTGTCCAGTTGTGTCGTCCATCTGATCTGATATACATACTGATTTCCATCTACTTCTTTGTTTCCACCATCCATTTTAGTTTCACTTCCTTAAACAGGGCCCACCAAAGGTACGTTCTGGTGCCTATCTTTTACTCATTTAGATAAGTATTACAATTCCAGCTATTCTTATTCTTTATTTCATCTGTCTTCCCCTCTACCACATTGAACTATTTAGTTACCATCATGTTACAGGGAAATTATTTTTCATGAACTGGAGGCCTATACTAAAAAAAATAAACCAGCTATGACTACAGACATAAACTGATAGACTTCCACACAACTTGAGTTCTAGCTTTGTCTCCCTTTTTGCCAGAGACCATGTGCTGCATGAAACAGTACACTGAAATACATACTGACTGAATAACGTCAGACCAACCTGGTGGCCTTCTATGACTAGGTCACAAAATCCTTAGACGCAGGGGTAGCAGTGGACATAGTCTTTCTGGACTTTTGGAAGGCCTTCAACACTGTCTCTCACCCCGTTCTCATTAAAAAACTAGGGGACTGTGGCGGCGACACCTACACAGTCAATTGGATCACTAACTGGCTGGAGGGCCGCACCCAGAGAGTGGTGGTGGCTGGGTCTTATTCGACCTGCAGGTACGTGGGCAATGGGGTCCCTCAGGGCTCGGTCCTCGGGCCCACAGTGTTCAACATCATCAGTGACTTGGATGAGGGGGTAAAAAGCACCCTGTTCAAATTTGCTGATGACACTAAGATGTGGGGGGAAGTGGGCACACTAGAAGGGGGAATAGGCTGCAATTGGACCTAGACAGGTTACAGGGGTGGGCGGATGAGAATAGGATGGAATTCAACACTGACAA
>NW_017728992.1:188562518-188570424 GCF_001723915.1 Gavialis gangeticus | reverse complement strand
TCCACAAGAGAAGGCTGAGGGGGGATCTAGTGGCCTGTTACAAACTAGTCAGGGGGGACCAGCAGGCATTGGGGGAGTCCCTGTTCCCCTGAGCATGACCAGGAGTGACCAGGAATAACGGTCACAAGCTGGCGGAGGGTAGATTCAGACTAGCCATTAGAAGGCGCTACTTCACGGTCAGGGTGGCTAGGATCTAGAACCAGCTTCCAAGGGAAGTGGTGCTGGCTCCTACCCTGGGGGTCTTTAAGAGGAGTCTAGATAATATGCTGCAAGTAAATGTATTATCAGATATTTTGGCTGAAATTTCCTTTTATCTATTTCTGATGTCAATATATGAAACCTGTACTAAAGCCTCATTGTTCTCTCTGTGTCATGCTCTAGTTTCTTTGATTTGTTCTTTTTTATTAGTATGAAGTTTTAATTTATTCTTTTTTTTCTTACCAGTATCATTTCAACCTATCAAAAAGCCTCTGCCTACATCCAGTGGTCTCTTAGCATCAGTGAGAAATGGGAAGAGCTCTGCTTGTCTAGTCCAGCAAATATGAGATCCAGAGATGACTTGATTATGGTACATAAGTATCTGCATAGTGGGGAAATACTGGGTATTAAAGTATGCTTTAACCCAGCAGGAAAAGGCATAAAGAGAACCAATGGCAAAAAGGCATAAAAAGTTAAAACATGGCAAATTCAACCATAAAAAACAATAAGAATGAAAGCACCTCATATACTTTGAAACAGACTACCAAGGGGAAGTGGTGGATTCTTCATCTCTTGAAGTCTTCAGATCAGGACTTCATGCCTTTCTGGAAGATATGTTTTGGTCAAATGTGAACCACTGGTCTTTGTACAGAGATAACTGTGAAGTCTATAGCCTGCTTTATCTAAGAGATCAGGCCTTAAAATCTCTGAAGCATAGCTTGGTTTTCCTAAGATGTTTTTAAGACCGGCTAGGCTAGCTCCTTCCCGTATGTCAAGTGGCATGGTTCCTCTGATAAAGAACATCTTATTTCAGGTGTTCCCATGTGGTTGTTTAGTTTTGCTCTGCTATGTCCTATATGTTACACTGAGGTGCTCTGTGATGTTTTGGATAGGCTATCACATGGCTGAGTTACTCACTGAGAAGCAATGTAATTAATAATGGTAAATCAAATCTGGCCTAATTTAAAAGCATTGCAGATTATGTGCTTATCATCATGGTTCACTGATCTTATCAGGTGCAAGTTGCATCTTCTGAGAGTGGAGGGAAGAAAAAGACATGTAATTCCTGCTGAGAAAAGTGCCAGTAGCAGTTAGGTTTGCACAATATTATTTTGGAAAACAAACATGCCAGAGGATTATTGTTGTTATAGTTTATTAATGTATGTATGCAGCTCTATACATGCATTCAGGGTTTTTACAGACAAATAAAATGCCTTAAGGAGTTTACAGTCAAAGGCCCTGATTCTGCAACAAAGCATAACCTTATGCTCACAATGAAGTCCACCAAGCAACAGATGGGTGAAGGGGTCCATCTGAACAGATTGATTGCACAATTGCATGTTCAGAGCCTACACAAGATGCTGTGCAGTAAATGACAACCAGCAAAGGGAATGGGGAAGAATTAAGGTAGTGACAGTGAGGCTAGCGACAGACATTACACATAAACTGGTTCAAGTGATCAGAAACTGGTTTAAACCTGTAACAGAATGGTTTGAAAATGGCTGAAACCAGTTTGAGATAAACCTGGTTGAATGTAGTATCAAACTTAACTGATTTAACCAGTTTATGTAATGTCTGTCCCAGACCCCTTCCTGGGTTAAGTTAAACCAGACTCCTCCAGCATCCAGGCATGCTCTCTGGGCTGGGCGGGGCTCTCTGCTCTACAGCAGATCTGGCCCCTCCCCTCTGCTCCCTGGCTGGGGCTCCAGCAGAGACTGCAAGGCTTCTTCATGGCTTTCCCCTGCTCCCTTCCCTCCCCTCACCACTCCCTGCTAAGCAAGGACCTCCCCCCACCCTTCTGCCTTACACAGAAAATTCTCAGCATTAGCCAGCATACCACATGCTGGCTATGGTCTGTGCCATGGCTGATAGGACAAAGGCAGACAGGACTGAGCTTCTTAGGGCTCTTTGGAGCTAATCATCAGGTCAGCTGGTAATGTCCCTCCATTTCTTCTTTGGAACAAGTTGTTTAAAAAGAACATGAACCAATGAGAGATCCTTTTGTTTTGCTGATGGGGTGATAAATGCTCCCTGCTGTGTAACTAAATGCTACATAAATCCCAGCTGGCACATTTCCTGACCAGCAAGGCAGGGAACCCCTCCCTAATCAGAGCATCCTGCTGGGGCTGGCCATGCCACCACTTCAGCTCAGCACTGTGGAAGGGAAGGGAGGGCTGCTGTAGTGCTCCCGTGACATTTTTTCAGTCCAGAGGGGATGTCTGTGCAGTTACAAACTGATTCAGCCTAGGCAGGTTAAACTAAGCTGCGAAGATTGAATCAATTCAGGCTCAGGCTTTTTGAATGTCTGTCTGAAGCCTAAGACATCAGGAGCAGAGCTCAAGAGCATGCAGGTATCCTGCTGTCTGCTTCTTTAAAGCACTTGTTAACATAGAGTCAGTGGAAATGGAATAACTATATTGATGTAATATATTACCTCACAGTGGTCTGTGGTGGCTAGAGGAGAGGCTGGAGTGGAGGCCACGAGTGGAAGGCTGGATGAATGAAAGGAGCCTAGAAAAGCAATATAATTTTTCCTAAGATAATTGAGGATATTAAAAAAAAAAACCAAGACAACACCCCCTCCCAAAACCCCCCCCCAAAAACCAAGCAGCTAAGGCTTGCTGATTTGCTATGGCAAAGAGGAAATGGACCAAATTAAGCATGATCAAGAAAAATAAACACCAAATACATCAACATTTTCTGTTTTCATTTGTTGTGCATTATGTCAGACAGAGGGAATTTGCTTGGTCAACAGATGAAGGTGTTGGCATAACTATGATTAAGTTGGTTTCTTGCCAGCTGCTGGCAATATTTGTCTAATTGTAGCTGTGCAATTTTACCTACATGTCAAGGTCAGGATTCAATAGCAACTTTTAATTAAGTTAAGAAGATAAGAGCATTAAATAAAGTATAATTTAAAGGCAACTTTGTGAGACATATTGAAGCATTCCAAGTAATGATAAATTTCCTGGGGAGATGGTACAGAATTTACAAGACTTGCATGAGAGAAGTTGTATGACTTATTTCAAATATATTATTGATGCAGAATTATATGACTAAAAGCACAGAGGACCTGAACTGTATAAAGCTCTTGCAGAAAACATACATTTGGGCACAGAAGAAATGATAGCTAGATTAGATCATATACACTCACAAATCCCTTGCTGGAGAAGTTATGAGCCTACATATAAGAACACGACATTTCTCATACTGATGTACATCTGTGTGATTCTTTAAAAATATGACAAGGGTGATTCACTAGGCCTTGATAGTCCACAGTCAAATAAATTTCTGTGTACAAACCAGATGTTTGCTCAGCTTTTTCAGCAAATCTTAAACCAGATTTGAAAGCTGTCAGACGACACACCGTAGAATGTTTTTCCTCTCACTTTATAAATTTGCATTTATCTCTTTCAAGGAATTGTGCTTTTTCTGTTTTGCGTGGTGGAATGAACAAACAGCACTGCTGCTGTGATACAAAATGCAATGAAGAACAGTGTGGGCCTAAAGAATAATAGCGCTTCTCAAATTTTTGATGCCAGTCTGCCAGGGGATTGTGAGATTGTAAGCTTGCCCATACCTAAAAGTTTTGGCTTGATAGTCTGTATGGATCTTGTTACCTCAATTTGATTAAATAGATATTGTGCATATTGAATGTGCCCCATAGCAGCCCAATTCCCATTACAAACATGTGTTTGCAGCGTGCTGTTTCACAGTAATTGTAGCACTTTGCACTATGGCCTAGAGGTCTTGCATTGCCTCCAGGTTCTCTCCATTCTGAATTTTTTTACTTTCTGACAGGTCATGAGATGCCTCCCAGAGTCCAGAGATATTGTAGAAAGAAGGAGCAAAGTCCCAACTTACTGTCCTGAGTCCAGGCTCTTCCAGGACAGTCTCCAATAAGACCACGGCAAAGAATTATCCTCATCTTCCTTTGGATACTGGAAGCCAGAAATCATCTATTACACAACTGTTACACCATGTACTAAGCCGGGGGCAACATCAAATTTTCACAGTAGAACCTGAAACCAGGCACCGCTTCCCTAACTTTTGGCTTTCATTCCACATGCAAAAAACAAGTTTATTGACATCCACAGACTTTGATCCATCCAACCAAGCCCCCACTGCTGCAGTATCCAAGCACCCCGGCATTTTTACCTTCCCAACAGCATTATCCCATTATCAGTATCTTTCCCATTATACAAGCTAAGCAAAGCAACTAACTCAAAGTCACACAGGAAATCTGTTGCAGAGAAAGGAGTTGAATCCAGATCTCCTGAAGCTCAGGGTGACACCCCTAGACTTCATTTCTTCTATATGCTTAGGCTTGCTAGTTTTGCCAAGGTTTTTCTCTAAGTCATATATATTTAAACCTCAAAGGAAAATGATGGGGCTGGAGAGCCATAGGAATTGCAATGTAAAAAGAAAATCACCCCTTCCTCCTGCAAAAGGTATCAAGTAAAAGACTCCTCATTTCCTGAGTCCAAAGAGGAAATAGCCCAAAAAGGCAAAGAAGCTGTTCGGTTTCCCTAGTCACAGAATTAAAATGTTTCTTAAATTCGGTATTTTACAGATAAGCTCTTTGCTCCTTCTCTCCTTGAACTGCAAAGAGAAGTGATATTCAGGGAGCTCTGCATATTTTTCCCTGGTTGAGCTTAAAGCAGAATGCTTGGGAAAGATCATTTTACAAGAGTAAAAATGGCAGGTTATGGACACCTGGACAATAAATCTTTCCTCATTCCAGAACTATAAGACAAGCAGATGAAGCACCTGTAACATAACCAACATGGTTATTTTGCATTGGACTAGACTGCCCCAAGTACAATCTCTGCCACAGCCACACGGTCTGTAGAGCAAGTATGCAGCACTGCATACTGGAGGGGGCAGTCAGATCCGAGGGCATGGGTTTGTGGCTGATTTGGGGCACTGGGAGTGCTATGTTGGAGTACTCCAAAATGGAGGGATCACTATTGTACTTGCGGTCTTAGGCGAAGAGCCCAAGGGAAGTGAGAAGGCTCCAAGGTCTTGGCAGAACCTGTTCCTATGTTTAGTACAATCAAACCTCTTTAGCAGTCTTTTTGTTTTAGAACAGGCAGGATGGCTCTTCTATTTTCTTTCTTCCTAATGGAAAGAGAATAGCATTCTGCTCCTACACCTGGCTCTGCGCCCCCGACAGCATAGATCTCATGAAGGACTGGGGCCTAAGGGTAAAGCAGACATCAGGGTGATCTGCACAAGGCTCCTCTCTAGAGCCAAACTCCCAAACTTATGACAGTGTTCAGATCTAGAGGGTCAGGGGATGGTCTCTAGTAGAAAAATGTGCTCACTGGCTCCATTTCTGTACGTAGTACTCTCAGACCCACCTTTCTACAGAAACTCCAGAGGCATTGCTGCAGCTCATGTCAGCTTAGTCAAGCTACCTTTAAATTAGCCAGTTTAGGTACTGATAACACTGTAGTCATAGCAGTGAAAGCTTCAAAACAGGGTGAAAAACCCACATGAAAACAAGCCTGAGTAAATGTAGCCAGCATCTTCTGGTATACTGCGCTTTATTCTGCTGAGGCTATATTCCTACCTCCTCCTGACAACCGATTTAAAGTTTACTAAAGTAAGTATATAAAAGCTATAGTCACACATTTATACTATAATAGCATCCATAGCATTTACCTAATATGCTTTGGTTTTTCTGGCTGTGGAGTCATTTTTTTTACAGGAACTCTTTTCTTTTCTCAGCATGCATTTTTGAGAGTTGTACCTTTAAATTAGGCACAATGACACAACTGCATCCCTAAAGCAGCCAGTTTTGATCTACATCTCTCCAGCTGAGGTGAGTATTATTTCATTTCTCTTCTGTTTTTTCCCCCCTACTTATGTTTTTTGGAGGAGGCAGACTGTTCTCATAGTCAGAACATATTATAGTTCTTGTTCTAGCAAGGCTTTGTATCTCCTCTGGCAGAGAAGAGATGCTAGACCTAGGAATGATGTTTGAGACATGATTGGCTTTAACACAGATACTGCTCAGATGTTATAAAATCCTGTCACTACAGGCAAATCAAAAGGGCTTTGGCTAAACTGTAGGAGACCTCCTAAGGGCAGTAGTGTTAGAGGCATGATAGTCTGGGGAGTGTGCAAGAAGTAAAGCTGCTTCCGAGCCTTTCTGTCTCAGATCATGTGTTATATTTTATTGGAGAGATGCTGGAGAAGCTTTGGGACAGGTCTGAGAAAGAAGCATATGCAACCTGAGCTAAATACCAGATTTACTCACATACAATGTGTCCCCAAATAAAACACACACCCTGTTTTGGGAGGGAAAATGAAGAAAATTTTTCTCCCCACAATCTTCGGTGCTGTAGCATGGGGTCAACATGACTGAACGCTGGCCCCACGCAGGAGGGGCGAAGCATCACTCAATCTCTAGCTGGAGCTATGGCATGGCTCAATGGCTGTAACTGGGTTGAAAATAACAGCGACTCTGAAGGCTGCACTCCTCTCCCTCCTGGCCTCGGAGAGAAGCGCAACCCATACCAGCCACGATGGACCCTCTACACTGCAGCCATTGTATGCTTTAATGCTGGTGCAGAAAGACAGCTTACCTGCTTAAGACAGACCCCAGTTTTGGAGGGCTGATTTTTGGGGGAGAGTCTGTGTGGTATGCTAGTAAATACAGTACTAGGTAGAAAACTGTTTTTTGTTTAATTATATTAGGTAAATGTAAATGGGCACCTTCACATGGAAGGAGGACCCTGAAGAATAGACTTAAACCAGACACGTGCTGTGGGTGCAACCAAAGGTATAAGCATTGCTTAAATCCCAGTTAAGCCCTCAAAAATAAGCGGAGACTTTGTGATGGCATTCTGCACTAGGACATACTTTGCTCGCTATGGATGAACATGGGACTGGGAGGGACCCTGTGATTCAGGGTGACCACCTCCTATAAGCTCTTTCATAAGCTTACTGCTCTTTAATATTTTGGGTTTGGAAGGCTTTTTTGCTCCCACTACAATGATTGGAAACCTATTCTAGAACCTCCCTCTTCAGATAGTTAGAAATTTTCCTCTAATTTCCAGCCTAAATCTGTGCCTCATCAGTTGATTCCCATTTCCTCTTGTGCCAACACTGCCCTTTAGCTGAAATAATTCTTCTCAATACCTGGTGTTTATGTGGTTATAGAGATTAGTCATACCCACCTCAGCCTTCGTTTTGTTAGACATAAGCCAGGCACCATGAACGTTGTGTGCCTCCTGAGGCTGGCGGGGCATGGCGACCACCTGCAGGCAGTGGCGGCGGTGAGTGGGGACCTTCCACAGGTGGCTGTGGCGGTGTCAATGGTGGAGGGGTGGGCAGTGGCAAGCGGCGACCAGAGATTGGCAACCACCTGCAGACACTGCTGGCGGTGTCAACAGCAAGGTGGGGGGGATGGCAAGCGGTGATTCCCACAGGTGCCACCAGTAGCATCAGCAGTACTCAATCTCAGGGGTGCATGGGAACCCATGTGCACCCCCTACGTGTCACTAGTGCCAACGTCTTTTAGCCACCTGAGCGGACGTGGAAGACGGCATGAGACGTGCATTGCAGAGACCAACTGGCGACTTCGGGAATGGTGTCTTGAGGTGGGCTTTGGCTTCCTTGACAATGACCCACACATCACGACGAGAGATGTGCTTGGATAGGATGGGCTCCACCTTTCCCCTAAAGGTAAGCATGTGTT
>NW_017728992.1:188557800-188562077 GCF_001723915.1 Gavialis gangeticus | reverse complement strand
GGGGAAGCACTGAGGTCCCGGAGGGGAGGGGAGCCAGGTGTCCAAGGAGAGTGGTTGCTCCTTAAGAAGACAATCCTCCAAGGCCAAAGGGAGGTAATCCCAACATGGATCAAAGGGGGCAGGAGGGTGCAAAAGCCCCCATGGCTCACCAAAAGCATCCGGGAATGTCTCCTAGCTAAAAGGGAGGCGCACACCCAATGGAAGGGAGGGGCCATCACCAGGGAGGATTATACTGTGGTTGGTCAGGGTTGTAGGGGGGCAGTCAGGAAGGCCAAGGCAGAGATGGGACTGGGACTAGCTTCCCGGATCAAGGACTACAAGAAGTCCTTTTTTAAATACACAGGGGGCAAAAAGAAGGTACCAGGTAACATGGAAACCTCTCATTACAAAGTGGTCCATTTCTCTCATCACCCTATTAGTTCTCCCTTCCAGCCATTCTGGTTTTAATGATTTTTTTTTAACATGGCTAACCAGAAATATTCACTGTATTCCTGTCAGGATTTCACTAGCACCTTGTATTATGGTACCAGTGTTTCCTCACATCTATAATACTTTGCCTGATCCAGCCTAGGACTAAATTGGGTTACTTCATTAGCTGCAACATATTGGCTATTGTGGTAATACATCTGTTTTTTTTTTTTCTCCTCTGTTTTCATTTGATGAATCTACTGTATGACAGATTCTTTTTATTTATTCCCTCAATACCTGACCTTAATGCCAGGTGAACAAAATATATGCAACATGGGTGACATTTATCCTATTTCTATTATTTGAGTCCTTGGGGTCATCCACTTACTTCTGTATGATATCCCTATCTTCCTCTGTTGGTGATGCTGCCCAACTTTGTGTCAGCAGTCACATTTCTATAGAAAGCTCCTTCTCTTGGGGCTAAGGTCATTGATCAAAGTATTAGCATCAATCCCAAGACCAATCCCTCCAGCTTTATAGTTTCACTTTCAGCACAGCCCGTTGTGGTGTACCTTATCCACTTTACAACTCATTGCTCATCTCTGCATTTTCCAGTTCAACTAATAATTTCCCATGTGGCCCTTTTTGTACAGGGGATACACACAATAACTGATGCTTAATATATTGGCTAGTATCATGATAAAATTGCATCTCCTCACTGACCAAATCTCACCTTCTGCAGAGATAAATAGGGACAAGTGCTATGGCTTACCTTGTAGGTGCTCTTTTACTCTAGGATTTGTAGTTGCATTCTTGGTAAAGGTCACTTTGGCTATATCACAGTGGTTGTAAGAAGCAGTGCTTTTTACCATTCTCTTGATCTATGTATCAGTTAGGCAACTGGGGATGCGTTCTTCTGGGAGAGAAGTAAAGTAGGGCTACCTTTCCAAAGAGATACTCTACTCTAAAGGAGGAGTGGAAACAAATGGTAGAACTTAGTTTATTATTGCCATACCTAATGCAAGTCTTGAATCAAGAGCTGTCAATGACAAAGCTTCATTGGGGGACTCAGATGACCCCCCCCATCTTTTCAAAGGACAGTTTAGTTGTCACATACTTGGTATCAAGGAGCATATATTAAAAAAGCACAAAGGGAACTTATTTCTTCATGGTTGGTTTCTTCTTTGTCTTCATTGGACCCATTTGCTTTGTTATGTAGTAGTGCCCAAAGGCTCTCACCAGGATTCTGGGTTCCAGTATTTCTTGGGCTGCACAAACACATGGGAAGGAATGATGCCAGGGTTTATGAGTGTCCCATCTAATTTTAGACAAGATGCTCAATGAATGAGAATGGGAATGACGGAGGAAGAATTAGGCTATCAGTACTAGAGTTATGTAGTTATTTAAGCTGGCTTCAAATGTGCACTGTTCAACTTTGAAAGCTTTTTTTTTTTGGGGTGGTGGTGGGGGTTGTCTGCACATACTTATCATTTGTACCACAGAACTGCCTGGAGGTCACATTTTAACTTGATGTTGTACAAAGAGGTATGAGGAGCTCTTTGCTCAGGTACTCACTATGTTGGGAGGGGGAATAGAGGCGGAGAGGTGAAGTAACAAGGCTGATAGGATGCCGGCTTCCTGATTGCCCAGACCTTATTTCTTAGACCTTTCCCTAAGCAGTGGACCATACTACTTCTGCATATAAATAATCATTGGCAACCCCGCTGACCCTCCTTCTAAATGTAAAGGAGGAATCTGGCCCAAAGACAGCAAGAAAGACAAGGATAGGAATTGGAGTAGAACAGAAGAGGGTATAGGAGAGTGATGGGATATTAGTGAGGGTTTTTTTTAACAGCAACAACAACAAGTGCTCTGGTACCATGTCATGATGTCCCAGTAGGAACTTCTGCTAAGAGTAGCATGGTCTGGATCACCTGACTGAAAGTGTCACCTTGGCTGTCTGCTGGTTCTCATCATTTTTCCCCTAATTATGTTCACACCCTGTCATTCCAGCTACATCAGTGATGTCATTGCTACTGTTGGGATTTGCTCTAGTTCTATTGCCAAGGATTATTTCAGCCTGGGTTATGCTGCTCTCTCAAAGATTTGTTATCTCCCTCCACAGGGGTTTTTATTTCCTGCTATATGCTATTTTCCATTTCCCTTTGTTGTCTGGGTACTCTGAAGTATGCTCTAAGGTATGTGCAACCTCTTCCTGCTCCTACTGAAGCCATTGCCAACAATTCCCTTTGACACCAGACTCGCATCACACAGGTCAAACATGAAAACCAGCAGACAACCAAGGTGGCACTTTCAGTCAAGTGATCCAGATCTTGCACTCTTTGCAGAAGCTCCTATTATAAAGTCATGGAAAGCTAGGGTTGGAAAGGACCTCTGGAGGTCATCTACTCCAATCCCCTGCTCAAAGAAGGACCATCCCCAATTAGACCATTCCCAAAGCTTTGTCTACATGGGTTTTGAAAACCACCAAGGATGGAGCTTCCACCACCTCTCTGGATAACCTGTTCCAGTGTTTCACTACCCTCCTAGGGAGACAGTTCTTCCTAATATCTAGCTTAAGCTTCCCTTGCTGCAACTTGAGACCATTGCTCCTTTGTTCTCTTATCTGCCACCACTGAGAACAGTCCAGCTCCATCCTCTTTTGAACCCCCCTTCAGGTAGTTGAAGGCTGCTATTAAATCCCCTCTCAGTCTTCTCTTCTCTACACTAAATAAGCCCAGTTCCCTCAGCCTCTCCTCAGAAGTCATGTCCCCCAGCCCTCACCATTTTTGTTGCCCTCTGCTGGACTCTCTCCAGTTTGTCCACATTGTCCACAATTTGGGACATCATGACATGGTACAGAGCACTTGTTGTTGTTGTTGTTAAAAAAAATTAAAAACCCTTCACTGATATCCCACTGCTTTCCTATATCCTCTTCTATTCTACTCTAGTTCCTATCTTGTCTGTCCTGCTGCCTTTGGGCCAGATTCCAGCCTAATTGACACCAGTGTCGAGTCTTGAGGAACTCCTTTGAAGTGAGTTGGAATTACTCCAGATATACACTGCAGTAACTGGGATTCAAAATGGACTTTTGGCTTTCCAGTCTCATATCCATAGCCTATTCATTAGTCCTGTCTTGTGACTACTGTTTGTAATTAGAGCCTTACAATCAGATGCTGTGCAGGCAACCAGCTCGATCATTTTTTTCTGTAGACATATTCACACCTCATCATTTTAGCTACATCAGTGATGCCATTTCTACAATTGGGATTTGCTCTATAGTTCTATTGCCAAGGATTATTTCAGCCTGGGTTATGCTGCTCTCTCAAAGGTTCATTATCTCCCTCCACAGGGGTGTTTTATTTCCTGCTATACACTAGTTTCCAGTTCCCCTTGTTGTCCGGATACTCTGAAGCGTGCTCAGTCTAAGGTATGGGCAGCCTCTTCCTGCTCTTGCTGAAGCCATTGCCAAAATTTCCCTTTGACTTGCTTGGGAGAAGGAGCAGATTTTGCAGGCTGGGGCTGCGTCTCTGCTGCTTGCAGAATTTCTTTTGGCTTAAGTAGAAATTCCCTTTGAAGTTGCAGCATCAGGCCCTTTGCATTGTCATTGTGGCTTACAAGCAGGCAGCATTGTCTGTATCTCCATGGGAAAAACCATGCAGAATTTTATTTGAGCCTTGCTCTGAAGATGGGGGTGCATAAGCACTCTAGATGCTACACTGCACTGAACTGCCAAGCTGATGCAGGAATTTTTGGGCCAGCTTGCAGAGGCACTTAAGGCAAGGGATGTAGTTGTCATGGGTGATTTAAATTACCTGGACATCTCCTGGGAGGAACAGTCAGCCAGGATGGACCGTTACAGGAGGTTC
>NW_017728992.1:188546496-188557369 GCF_001723915.1 Gavialis gangeticus | reverse complement strand
GACCAGAAGGGTTTGGGAGAGACCTTGTTTCCCCCAGCGCCCCCTGGCATGACAAGGAATAACGGCCACAAGTTGTTGGAGAGTAGGTTTAGATTAGACATCCGTAAGAACTACTTCGCTGTCAGGGCGGCTAAGATCTGGAACCAGCTTCCAAGGGAAGTAGTGCTGGCTCCTATCCTGGGGGTCTTTAAGAAGAGGCTTGATGCCTACCTGGCTGGAGTCATTTGAGCCCAGTTTTTCTCCTGCCCAGGCAGGGGGTCGGACTTGAAGATCTACAAGGTCCCTTCCGACCCGATTTCTATGATTCTATGATGCACTGATTTTTATGTGAAAGTAAATCATTTATCTTCATTGGCCCTGAACCTTTTAATCAATTTGTAATCTGCAAGTGGCATGGCTGACTGTAAACATGGGTTGTTTCCATGCAGGATGTGCCTACGATTGGATTGGTAACCTTAACATCTAACAAAGTATTGTCATTACTATCTACAATGGCACATGGCTGTCTTCTGGCACACAGTGGTGACACTGTTCATTTGCAACCTAGATTGGTCTCCCTGGCCACATCCAGATGAGTGCAGTCGTGTGGTATGTGGAGCCGCAGACATGTCAGTTGTTCTCCATGCTGCGAGGGAACAGTAGGGAAGGTTTTTGGCCCCTGGATATCCGGGGCCGAAAAACTCCATGGAGAAAAAAGGCAGAGCAGGGCGGACATGGGCAGTGCATGCTGCTCAAAAGTGGAGCTGGGCTGCCTGGAGCCATGCTGTGGCAGAATCACTGCTGCTGCAGCCCTGGGAAGACCCCAGGTAAGGTGCTGGCACCAGCCTCCCCTACTACCCCCGGGGTAACTTGCTGTGCACCAGAGTGCATGTGACACAGGCATCCCCGGGGACAGCTAGCTGCTGCAGAAGGTGCGCTGCCACTACCTGTCCTCAGGAAACCAAATGTCCAAACCATGTGTAGATGTGGCCCCTAAATGTGTGCAACTGGTGTATTTTATCTTTCTTCCTTTGCCCCCTGGTCTCTGTGAAGTAGGGCATCCCAGGATGCATTGACTGCTGGCGGTACTCAGCCTCGTTAGTCATCCACTGACTCACTGATGACTTCTCTATTTTCTGGAAGACTGTAATTCTTGTATTCATGGAATAATAGAAAGTTAGGGTTGAAAGGGACCTGAGAAGGTCATTGAGTGCAACCCCCTGCTCCAAGCAGGACCATCCCCAACTAATCATCCCACCCAAAGCTTTGTCTAACCAGGTCTTAAAAACTTCCAAGGATGGTAGATGAAAACTAGTTAAACCCAGTCTCAGTCTCCTCTTTTCTAGACCAAATAATCCCAGTTCCCTCAGTCTTTCTTCATAAGTCATGTGCCCCAGCCCCCAAACCATTTTTGTTGTCCTCCACTGGTCTTTCTCCAGTTGGTCCACATCCTTCTTGTAGTGGGTGGGGGGAAGGGAAACTGAACACAGTACTCCAGATGTGGCCTCACCAGTGCTGAATAGAGGGGAATAATCACTTCCCTTGACCTGCTGGCAACCCTCCTACCAATGCAGCCCAGTATGCCATTAGCCTTCTTGGCAACAAGGGCACACTGCTGGATCACATTCAGCTTATTGTCCACTGTAACCCCCACGTCCTTTTCTGCAGAGCTTCTGCCCAGCCAGTCACCCCCAGCCTGTACTGGTGCATGGGATTGTTCTGTCCTAAGTTCAGGACTTGGCACTTGTCCTTGTTGAACTTCATGAGATTTCTTTTGATTCAATCATCCAACTTGTCAAGGTCACTTTGAATCCTCGCCCTATAGGTGGTAGAAGGACAGGGCCAACAGAGCTTAGTCCCCGCAAATGCAGGCAGCCTGAGCACAGGCTCCAGGTGGCTGCAGTGGGGTGGGGGGTCCACACACAGGTAGAGATGAGCAGCTGGAGCCTGCAGGCAGTCAGGAACTCAACCCTGCCCAGCCATGTGTGGAGCAGCACCCAGCAAGTAAATGTGTAGATAGGAAAGGGCATGGGGGAGGGAAGGGGTGTGGGGGTGCAGATTGAGGCCCTCACTGGCAGGGTTAATTGGGGCCCCGGGGCAGGTCGTGGAACACTTGCTGCCTGGGCAGCTCATCCAGGGGTGCAGGGGGACTCCAGCAGCTGCACAACACCACGTGCCTCCCACCTCTGGGCAGGCAGCACAGCCTGTTTGCAGGAGGCACGTAGCATCACATCGCTTCTGGGGCACTGACAGTGGGATGCTGACCCCAGGCCACAGCAGCAGCCTGCCTCCATGCCGCACACAGTCGGGGGGGCATGTGCCCCCTGTGTGTGTCCTGGGGGTGTGCGCAGTGGCAGGAGCGCACCCGCATTCCTGGATGACCTGCTTGGGCTGCAAGCATCCTGTGATCCACCCCAGCCCCGGGGCCCCATTTGATCCAGCCCCTGCCCCTCTCTCTGCCCTACTGCCTCCCTCACTGTGGGGGCTTCGATCTGCTCCCCCCATGCCCCTTCTCCACTACAAATTTACTTGCTGGGGTGGGGGTGAGTGCATGCGCCCACTTGCGCACATGTGGACTCAGGCCCCCAAATCATATTTTCTCCCTTTGCCTATGCCTAGCTCTAACCTCCAGAGTATCTACTACTCTCCCTGCTTGGCATCATCTGAAAACTTGCTGAGGATGCCCTCTATGCCATCTTCCAGGTTGTTGATGAAGACATTGAACAAAACCAGCCCCAGGACCGACCCCTGAAGCACTCCACTTGATACCACCTGCCAACCAGACATTGAGCCATTGATTATTACCCTCTGAGCCTGATGCTCCAGCCAGTTTCTATCCATCTTACAGTCCATTCATCTCACCCGTACTGCCTTAGCTTGCCTGTGAGAATGCTGTGGGAGACCATATGCTGAAGTCCAGGTACACCGCATCCACCAGTCTTCCCAAATCCAAAAAGCCAGTCACTTCATCATAGAAGGCAATCAGGGTGGGCAGGCATGACTTGCCTCGGTGAATCCATGCTGATGGTTCCTGATCTCCTTCTTCTCCAAGTGCTTGGGAATGGATTCCTTGAGGATAAGAGGAATTCTTACAACTCTGAGGGCTGCTAGGCTCAGCTGGGAGTGCCAGGCTCACTCACAGGGACTAGAGCTCTCAATCCTCTGGTGCTTAGCCCCTGAACCAAGCCACTTGGCCAAAGAACTAAGCTTGAGGGCTTACTTCCACCAACAGCGGTACTCTTTGTCCTCTGTCGGTTCTGTTCCCACGCAGTGGTATTGTGGGGTGGCTACTCTGATTTTTCTACAATGCGCTGATAACAGAGGTAGAGAGCATGAGATTCCAAACCCTTTGGAGAAGGAATTGTCTTTTTTAGTCTGTATATGTGCCGGTTGCTATTCAGAAGGGCCCTGAGCTCTCCTTGGAGTTTTGAGACATTACCTCAGTACAACTATTAAACAGTATGTTGTGTATCCCCATCCACCCTGCTGCATTGACATAGCTCATCCATGTAGATTTAGAAGCTGAACATGCTTGGAGATTCGGGGAACATGTTGGGGACTGGTGATGTGTGTAAGACAAAGTTGAGTGAGTATGGGTTAGATGCATCACAACTGTTTCCAAACACATACTGGTACTTAAGGGAGTCAATACATGTGCTCTGGGGTGAACGGGGGCTGCTTTAATTCGAACAGCTCTGGGAGCCACTCTAATTAAAGCGCCTGCGGGGTCACATGTATTCAGCGTCCTGCGCTTCAAAATGGCGGCAGGGGCACTTTATCTAAAGTTTGTTCAAGGAGCTTTAGTTAAAGTGCTCCTGCTGCCATTTTGAAAGGTGGAGACTCTGAATACATGTGACATGGAGGCTGCTGGAGCACACTGATTGGCACGCTGCATCAGACTCACGTGCTAATTTGCACATGTCAGAGCAGTGGTCTGTCATGTATATAGGTGCCCTTAATGGTTAGATACCTGCTGAGCCCAGCTCATGACCAGCCATATTGGGAGCCTCATCCTCAAAACTGTGAGACAGGTGTGGATCCAGGGGGGTGCACTGGTACACTTGCACTCCCCTTTGATTCCTGCTCCCTCCAAAGTTTAAGCCAACTGCCTAGCTGTGGCAGCAGCATGACTATTTAGGCAGCAGCTGGGGAGTCAATTGACATAGTGACTTATTGTAATTCACTTGATTCCTTCTAACTCTTCACTCAACAGGTGTTAACAACCCTCTTTCTTTTTAAATGGTTTCTAATCATTCCACTATTCCAGCTATCCCTACTTCTGCAATGCTGCTGTCTGTTATGCTGCTGTCTGGTTCTGGTAATGCAACTCCTATTTTCCAGCCTTGCAGACTGTGCTTTAACTAACTCAGGTGTGGAAAGGTGAACATTAGCTCAGGTGCAGAAATCACTTGCAATAAAACATTGGTAGCCCTCTCCAGATGCTAGATTTTGCTTTATGAATCTGAAAAATAGACATACCTTTAACTATGACTCCACTACTAATGACACAGTATCTTTTAATTATTCTGCCTACTTTTTCATCTGTGATACAATGTAGCAAATCAATGCATAGTCCAATGATTTTTTTTCTGCTTCAACCTTACATTGAATAATATAGCTCTAGGTCCCAACTTATTAGGGAAACTTCTAGCTTCTAGTTGTGTTCTGCGTGCTGATGCCATCTACACCCTGGTTTTCAAAATCCTAGATCTGCCTGTGCTGTTGGGATGCCATGGACATGCAAAACTTTGGAAAGCAGTTTCACTTAATAGATAAACGGTTAGCGAAACCATTTGAACAAATTGGGTTTTTATCACTACCACAATTCAGCTTCTCACTGCACCTGCCAGGCTCCCTGAGATAAGTGTCGGAAGCATAGAAAAGTGCTCCATGATTGTGCATTGAATGACGGCACCTACTCTTTAAAATTATCTGAAGCCTCAAGCCCTCCTGGGAGACAGAGCTTCTCTTGTTTACATATCCTTGTAATTTCCAGCCATTCGCTATCTCACTTGTCCTGCATATTTCTCTATCTTGAGATAACTTTCTTATCCTTGTTACTGTTACGATTTTGTGGCTTTCCTTCTCATTCAATGGCCTGATTCTGTCCTAACTTACTCTACTGTAAATGGAGGTAACTCCATGTTATTCAGAGGAGTTCCTCCACTGTTCAGCAGACGGAAACAAGACCAGAATCACATGGTTTGAGCCTCTTCTGGTGTAAACATAGGTGTGAACTGTAATTGCCGGGAAGGCCTTGAAACAAAGTCCACTCTCAGATTCTGCGCTCTGATTCCCGCCTTTTTTACAAAGGGTTTTGCGGCCGGCAGCCTACTATTAATCTGTTTTGTTTGAACTGCTAAAACACAAACGAGTAACAGCAATTAAAGACGGCAGTAATGGTGGACTCTGGGAAATGATCGGTGTGGATTAAAGAGAATTGAAAAGGTAATTGCCTGGCAAGAAGCTACGTAACCCTGAGTGGTTAAGTACAGAAAGGGACTTTGAAACCTTTGTCATTCAAAAGAATAATGTGCATTGCTATGTTTTACAAAATAATCCAATATTTTGTGTACAGCAGATTTTGTCTGTCTGGGTGCTTACTACAGCTCCCAGGATAAAATATCTGGGCACTTCATTATCTTTGACGTACAAAGACAAATGCCATTACCTTCATTTTATAGTTGAGGGAGGGTTAGGACTTATTTCTACAGGGATATATAAGAGTGACCCTGAAGATCTCTCTCGAATCAGCCTGAAACACATGAGCTGCCTCTCCCCATCTGTATCTCCCCTGGCAGCTGGAACCGAAGCCATCATGTCCCTGTTTCTCAGCTGGATCCCCTTTAGGAGCCACCTCGCTCCAATGACAGGTAGTGGGGACAGGACATCCGGCGCAGGGAACTGCTGCCTGCAGACGTCCCGTAGTTGAAGTCCACAGCAGCCTGGCCAGTTGTGAACGAAGCGCATGAAGGACATTTTGGGACGTTCAGCTCCTGAAGTTCAGCGGACCTTCTTGGCTTGCTCTTGATTGTGATGGAGGGTAAGCTAAGAGGTTTTTTGGATAAATGGTTGGTAGGTGTGAAGTTAAGGGCAGCCTTGAGGTTGATGCTAACCAGAAGTATAGGCACAGTTGCCATACCTCAGAGAGGAAATCTTTAGAGGTGAAACCTGAACCCAGGTCTTCTAGCTTCTAGACTAGTAGCCCAACTGCTGGCTATCTTGCTGTTAGTGGCTGATATCTTTGTTTCTGGTAACTGCAAAACAAGAAATACTTTGATAAAGTTATCAGCAAGTTAAATTAATTTATTACCTCCTTAAGTGGTTATGAAGAAGGGACAGGTTCATTAAATCTGTTTTGGCATAGCATTACATTGGGCTTTTTTTAAAGGCACACACTGTGTCTTGCCAGGGAAAGCAAAGTTCAGATTTAAGGCAACACACATTATCTTTTGTTTATATGAAATTAAAGTTTTATGAGTCTCGCACTTACAAATTACTTCAAATTTAAATGATATACAAGATTCTTTCTAAGGTGCTTGCCGTAGAGCAACTACAAACATGAAAAAGTTCCTCCTTTGCACTGTTAGAGACAATGAATAGTTGTTGTCCTTCCAAACATGAACAGTTAAGCCTTCTCAAGTACCTATGCTATCAAGATAACCTTAAAATGCCAGGAAATCATTAAAGTCCTCACCCATCCCTTGTGGTCTCTAACCTTCATTTTCTTACACACAGTAACACATGCACCTGCCACTTCTACACAAGCTGTGCAGGTTTCACTTCTGACACGTTGGTGTGTTTTTTCTCCCAGTCTGGGATACTCAGTACTGTAATAGAAAATTAGGGATAAATCTTAAACTAGCATCACAAAAATGCCTATGACTGTTGTAGAAGGAGGGTTGGTAAGTCAGCAATGACAGGTGAGGAATACATGCACTAAAGAACCTGACACTTGCCTTTTTGGATATATAGGAATCACTCATATGGCACTAGAAAAACACTAATTTCAGCTTGCAAAGCTCCCAGTTGGGCTGTGAACAAATCATTTTGTAAAGGCTGGAAGTGCTGCATGTAAACATAGAGTGAACAGTGAGTTAAAGTAAATGGGTTTGTTTTCTGACACGGTGTTCAATAGGCAGTGCACCAAATGCTTCAATCATTTTTCACACAACTCCAGACCTTCCCTGTCCACCCATGCAACTGATGTGCAGGTGGCAACCCACTCTGTTTCTGTTTAATTGATCAGGCAGTGCAGAAAAATTCAGGCTAGCAGGAAAGAATATTGAAGATGAATAATGAAAAAGCTTGTTTGCTTTTCTGTTGTCCTCCATCTAAACACCTTGTGCTTAATAACAATGATGAAGCTCCTAGTAGAGTCAGAATCATAGCAAATTAGGGTTGGAAGGGCCCTCAGGAGGTCATCTAGCCCGGTGCTTTTCAACCAGTGTGCCATGAAGAGCTCCCTGGTGTGCCGTGAGAATTTAGGAATAATGAGAAAATGTTCTTTAGCTGCCTAGCGCTAATGAATTATCTGCACTGATGAGACAGTCACAGAAGACTCGCACCAATTGATGCATCTCCAGCAAACCCAGGAAGTGATTCTCCCACTCTACTCAGCATTGGTGAGACCACAGCTGGAGTACTGTGTCCAGTTCTTTATCGAGGACTGGGTAAAGCTTGAGAGAGTCCAGAGAGAGAGAGTCCAGAGAAGAGCCTCCCGTATGACCAGCAAGCCATATGAGAAAAGGCTGAGGGATCTGGGACATTTCAGCCCAAAAAAATGAAGGCTGAGAGGGGACTTGGTAGCAGCTTACGGTTATGTTAGAAGTGTACATCAAGGGCTTGGTGAACAACTGCTCACCAGGGCACCCTTGGGGAAAACTAGGAGTAATGGTTACAAACTCTTGGAAGACTGTTTCAGGCTCAACATTAGGAAAGACTACTTCACAATGAGGGTGTTCAGACTGTGGAATAAGCTCCCACCAGTGGTGGTACAATTTCCTACGCTGGAAATTTTCAAGAGGAGACTGGATGGTCACCTTGCTGGGGTCACCTGACCCCAGTGGTTTTTTCTGCTTGGTGCAGGGGGCCGGACCCAATGATCTTCTGAGGTCCCTTCTGGCCTTACCATCTGTGAATCTATGTGTTGACCATGGGGGAGAGAGAGAACCAGCTGAGCAGAGGGAAATTCATCTATGGTGCACATTTTGGCTGTAGGGGATGTGCAGTTTGAGAGCCTCTGAACAGCTGTGCCCTAGAATTTTGCCACAGCGATGAGCTACAATGAGGTTGTAAGTATGGGGATGGGAATGCCTTAACAGGTGCAGTACGTTAATTAAATTTTTTATTAATGTAAGTGTGCCTTGGGATGGAATGGTTTTTGGAAATACTGATTTAGTCCAACCACCTGCTCAAAGCAGGACCATCCCCAGCTAGATCTTCCCAGCCAAGGCTTTGTCCAGCCAGGTCTTAAAAACCTCCAAGGATGGAGAGTCCACAACCTCTGTGGGTGGGTAATCTACAGTGTTTTAAAACCCTCCCAGTGAGAAAGTTTTTCCTAAAATCTAGCCTAAATTTCCCCTGCTGTAATTTGAAACCATTGCTCCTTCTTCTGTCATCTGCCACCACTGAGAACAGTTCAGCTCCATCGTCTTTGGAACCACCCTTCGGATAGCTGAAGGCTGCTATTAAATCCCCTCTCAGCCTTATTTTCTGTAGACCAAATAAGTCAAGCTCACTCAGCCACTCCTCATAAGTCATGTCCCCCAGCCCCCTCCCCATTTTCACTGCCCTCCACTGGACCCTCTCCAATTTGTCCACATACTTTTTCATAGATTATAAAGCTGGAAGGGATCTTGGAAGAACATTGGGTCCTTTCTGTAGTGGGGTTCCCAATACTGAACACAGTACTCTAGATGTGGCCTTACCAGTGCTGAGTAGAGGGGAATAATCACTTCCCTTGACTTACTGGCAACACACGTAGCAATGCAGCCCAGTATGCCGTTAGCCTTTTTGGCAACAAGGGCACACTGCTGGGTCATATTCAACTTATTGTCTGCTGTAACCCCCACGTCCTTTTCTGCAGAGCTGCTGCCCAGCCAGTCACCCCTAGCCTGTACTGGTGCATGGGATTGCTCTGTCTTAAGTGCAGGACTTGTCCTTATTTAACCCCATGAGATTCCTTTTGGTCCAATCCTCTAACATATCTGTTACTCCCCCCAGCTTGGTGTCATCTGCAAACTTGCTGAGGGTGCTCTCTATGCCATCTTCCAGGTCATTGATGAAGATATTGAACAAATCCAGGCCCAGGACCGACCCCTGGGGCACTCCACTTGATACCGGCTGCCAACTAAACATTGAGCCATTAATTACTACCCTCTGAGCCTGATGCTCCAGCCAGTTTTCTATTCATCTTACAGTCCATTCATCCAGCTTGTACTTCATTCATGGAGTATGATTCTTCTTCCTTATGCTTATCTTGAATAAAACATATATATATATATACCTGCAACTTATCTACCTAATGTATTGATAGACACACAGCCTTGACAAACAGTTAAGATAGGAATTTCTGAAGAATTTTAGTCAGTTTGTAGATGTATCCAAAACTGTGCTTGATTACTGAAGAGATTCAGTCGAATTCCTATGTATTTTTACTTACATAACTGAGAAAATTTGTACAAAATAATGTCATTCTCCTATTGTCTACCTTAATTTGTATCTTGCTTCTTCTTTATGTCCTCACTTTAGGTGATATGTTAATATTTGTTTTGATTGATTGGCTTGTGAATAACAAAGTGCAAAGTGCCCTGTTCAGAGTTTTGCTGATACTCTCATACCTCCATATGTGAAACACTGCGAAGTGAAAAATACACATGCATAGTGACTGTCACGTCCCTTAGGACAGGCTGTTGGAGGAAAGAAACATTGTACTATCTTCATTTGCATAATCATGAGAATTAATAGCTTGGCTAATGTTTTACATATCCCCACAGTTTTTTTTACAGCTGATAATGTATTAAACCCAAGAGATAATGGGGAAGAGGGATAAAAAAGCCCTGCTGGCATAACATATGTCATTTAGGAATGTTTTAGGGACAGAGACATGCAAACCCATTCATCAATGTTAATCTCTTGTACAGCACTACGGATTAGTAAATCTCCACAATATGAAATTCATTCTATAACAGGTGATTGTACGACATCTCCTATCCATCTGTGGTTTGTTAATTTGTTGTTCCAAAAATTAACCATTTACTAGTCTGGATTATTTGTGAAAATGGCAAATGAGCCACCCGCTAGAAAAGACACATAGGTTAAGGTGATAGATGGAGAGGGGACATCTTCTTGACATTATTATTGGTTAGAGCTTTATTGGTTGTGTGCCAACAGTGTGCTCCATGCTGAGTAAGATCCAGTGGAGGATGTTGTCCCTGCCTGGAGAAGCCTACCTTTTGGAAAGATGAGAATTGGCCAAAGTAACTGTATTTCACTCCTGATATGTCCAGACTAGAGATAATGAATTGGCAATCAGCTAAAATTAATTCACATGTTTGTGGAAGGTCATCTGGACATAACATGAACATATACTGCAACTGTGGTGTCTAGACTACTCTGCAGAAATCTGTTAGCTAGATTTACCAAATGGGTGATGAACTCAAGTTAATACGTAACAGTACCTTGTAAGTCATTGGATGCCTTGCTCCTTGGGAGGTGCTGAGAAGCATTGTTACACCAGGTTGCACCCCATTTTGATTCCTGCTCCATCCAAAGTTTAAAACCCACTGCCTGGCAGTGAGCACAGCATTCTTATTCAGGAAGTAGTGACAGTCAAATGACCTCATGGCTCATTATAATCTACCTGATTCCTCTAATTTCCCCCCCCCCCCCC
>NW_017728992.1:188531754-188546417 GCF_001723915.1 Gavialis gangeticus | reverse complement strand
TCCCCCCCCCCCCCCCAAGTGTTAATGACTGTCTCTCCTTTTGTAAGGATTTTGATGTTCAGCTAATCAAGCTAGCCTTTCTTCTGCAATTCTGCTGTCTCTTAGCTGCTCCTGGTTATGTAGCTCCTGTTTTAGAGTCCTGCAGGCTGGTTTTAACTCTAGCTAAAAATGTCAACTCAGGCGTGGAAATAATTTTAAATGAAGCACTGGTTGCATTTTCAAGATACTCAAGATGGCTAGATTTCTTAATTCATTTCAGATTTGTTTTATGAATTTGACACAGAGATGTCCATGTACTTCTAATGACTGCAGGACTAATGCAACAATGTGTTGATTATTTTTGCCTTTTTGTGTTTTTTATACAGAATACATGATATAGCAATTTATTGCACATTCCAATACATTTATATTTGTTTTTGCTCCAACCCAAAACTGAATAATACAGTTAGGCTCAAAGCTTATTAATAAAACATCTGGTTTCTTTTTAGCTTGAGAAAAATATGCATGTTATATCCACCCATGGATGCCACTCAGAGATGCACTTCCATGCAGGGCTCCTACCACAAAAGGTGAGAGGAGTGATTTCTGATGCCCTTTTATAGAGCACAGCATGCTTCCCGTGGTGCCAGGCCATGGGGAATGGTGGAAAGTAGAGACAAAATACTTATGGGTACATCTCCACCTGGGGTCAGCAATATATAGCCTACAGGTCCAGTTTGTAAAGAGATTGCATGTGGTCTGGCGGGATTTGATCAGGCCCGCAGCAGCATTCTGTGGCCCAAGGCAGGGAGGGAGATTGGTAATAATGGAAGTGGATATGGCTGGGTCACAAGCAGTCATCTGTCTTAGGGATGAGCTGTGTTAATTTGGCTGGCCTTAATGAAAAAGTTGTCTCCCCCAGTCTACACTGCTATTGATTGTCAGGGCTGAAAGTTCCCTCGGTCAGCTTGAGCTGTCCCTCCCTTTGCTGTGGCTGCACAAAAAGCACAACAGACAAATATGGATGAATTGTTTCGTAGAAGCGCAGCACTCAATGAATAGGCAGCCTCCGGGGAAGGTTCTTGTTCCTCAGCTAAGAGGGACAAGTAAAAATGGACAAAAAAAGGTCCATTTTCTATGGATATCTGTTAGCCTGCCTGTTACTTTTCCTTTCTTCTGAACTATGTGGAGGAGAGACAGGATAGAGGATGCTAAAGGGCCAGGTGTCAGGTACAGGAGGGTGTGATATTGCTGCCAGTGGTCTTTGTGTGGTTGTAAGACCTTGGTGAGTTCTCAACACTGTAGGGGTGCAGTGGGCCAGAAGATATCTGAATTCAGGAGATTTCAAGGGGATATTTGACACTCAGGAAAATTTCACAGATAGGATTGGATGGTACGGGGGGGAAGGGTGTTAATTTTGGGATTTTTCATGTAGTGGGTTACTGGAACTTGGTCTACAAGTTGGGTCTAAGTAGCCATGTAGACATATCTCTGGGGGGGAAGGAGGTCTTAGGTGCATTCCCTGGGCTTCCCTAAGCTTCCTTCTAGTGCTTTGTGTCAGTGTTTAATTACAATGTTTAATTAATGTTGTGGGCTATTCCCTTTGTCTCTGGGCTTGTTTAAGAATTGGAATATAAAGGTGGGCACTGACTGAGATGTCATTGGATATGGGAAGCACTTGGACAAGGAGGAAGGTCTGTGTTTGGGGCTCACTATTGTAGGTACTGAGTGCTAATTTCATGGAAGCTGGGACTGCTCAGCAGCAACCAGGCCTAATGGTAGAAGTATGGAAGGAGTTGCATGGACAAGAGTAAGGGAGGCAAGAGAAGGAAACAAGGAATGGTGAGGATATTGGTGAGTGAAGGAGAGCGACTTGGTTCAAGTAGCAAGTTTTGGGGAAAGGCTGCAGTAATCCAGGGGGAATCCCAAGCCACAGATGGGTATGTGGTTTGAGTTTTGCTGTCCTAGAGAAAGAAGCAGTAAATGGACAATTAGTTTGATGCAACTAGACAGCTACTATTCATTTGCTCTAGGGGTTTACTTCCCACCTCTTGTAAATTGCTGAGCTCCTGGTGTGCTGTGACATTGGACATCAACTTAAAAATAGAAACCAATTTGGAAGATGTTGTGTTAATCAGCATTAGGAAGGTGGCCCAGGAGTAAGGAAGCCAGCCTGTGACTTTCTGGATTGAATCCCTGCTTTGCCATAGACTTTCCTTGGGGCAAACCCCTCTATGTCTTGGCTTCCCATATATATATGGACAGGAACAATCTCTCTCCTGCCCCAGTGCTGGAGAATACATTCATCTTTGTGAGATGTTTGACTGCTGCGGTAATGAGAAACAACATTTGTAATAAGAGCTGCAGCCAACAGACAGCGTGGAAGCAGCCCCCCCAAGCCTCCCCCAAAAAACCCCAAACTGGCAAACCTTAGAAAACTGTATGAAAAGTTGCCCTTTCTTAATTATTGTCTTCTTCATAGGATGCTCTTTAAAATAGTAATTTAAAAATAGGTGGGGGATTTGCCCCATTTTCTGGTATAAATAGTTCCCCCTATGTTTATTCCAGCTAACTTTTGCCTATTAATAGAAAAGAGGTAAAGATCCAGACTGGGCAGCATTCTTTGGCTTAGAAAAAATAAGCAGGCTAGTGTGTCCAAGAGTTTGTCCCATTGACTTAACCAGAGCAACTCCAGGAGTAAATTTGGCCCAATATGTTTATAAGCACAGGTGGCTGATTTTCCCCATTAGTAATAAGTTTCTATTAATGCACCATTTTTTTTTCCCTCTTTTTCCACAGAATGGTATCCAGTCATAATTACTTTGTTTATATCCTAATAACCTGTTAAGCTTTCAGGTATTTTATATTCTTGGGGTTCTTATTAAGACCATATTAAATAAAAGCCCTGCTAACTGTCCCCACAAAGTAAAGCTGGTGTTCTTTTCACATACAAAAAACCAGATAATTAAGAAACAAAGATTACACTTCACTATATCTATCCAGTGATAGAAAAAAAATCTGGTATGCAGCAATTGTCTGTAAAATGGGAACTTGAGTTTTACAGCATCTGAATATCCTCTGCTTTCAAAACTCAGTTCAAGTTATTAATGACTTGGAGGATGGGACTGAGTGCACCTGCTTAGCAGGTTTGCAGATGATGCCAAGTAGGGTGGAGTTTTAGATGTTTTGGAGGGCTGGGCTTGGTTTCAGATGACCTGGATAAACTGCAAAAATGGTCTGCAATCAGCTGAGTGAAAGTCACTGAGGACAAGTGCAAAGTCCTGAACTTTGGACAGAATAATCACATGCACAACTGCATCCTGGGGAATGACTGGCTAGGCTACAGTACTGCAGAAAAGGACCTGGGACTTCCAGTGGGTCATAATTTCAATATAAGCCAGCAACACACCCATGTTGAAAAGAAGGTCAACAGCATACTGAGCTATATAAATAGGACTGTCCTTGCAAATGAAGGGAAATGAGGCCTCACCAGTGCTGAATAGACTGGAAGAATCATCTGGAATTCTTTGCCCAGTTTTTGGCCCCACACTTCAAGAAAAATGTGGACAGATTGGGAAGACTCCATCGGGGAGAGAGAGAACTAGAACCTTGGGAAACCCGAGTTATGAAGAAAGGCTGAAGGAAATAGAATAATTGTCTTTGTTTGGAGGAGCGGGGATTTGAGAACCATCTTCAAATGCCGAAAGAGTTACTGGAAGAAGGTGGAGATAGATTGTTCCCTGGGAGTGCAGGGGACAGGACTAGGAGCAATGGTCTCAAGTTGCAGCTGCAAAAACTTAGGTTAGAAGCTAGGAAGAACTTTTCCACTATGAGGGTGGTCAAGCACTGGAAGAGGCTACCTAGAGAGGTTGTGGAATTGCCATCCCTGGAAGATTTTAAGAGCATGTTAGACAAACACTTGAGTGGGGAGCTTTAGGCAGGGATGATCCTGCCCTGACCAGGGAATTGGACTATATGGTCTCCTGTGGTGCCTCCAGACCTGCTTTCCTATTATTTTAATTATCACTTGGTCAATATTTTAGTGTCTTACTGGGTAGGTCTTACATATATTGCAATATTTTATCAAGTACAAAAAAATGTGCTGTATAGCCATCTCCTGTGCATTCAAGTGCAAGGTATGTGTAAAAAGTACTGCTGCTGGGAAATATTTCTTCTTGGAAAAAAAAACCTCACACACACACACACTTCAATTTTGAGAATTCAAAGAGAAGAAGTTGGATTAATAGTAATATATATTGCTATTAATCCAACTTTTCTTTGAATTCTCAAAACTGAAATTTCATAGTTTAAACCGAGAAAAAAAAAGTTGGGTTCCCTCCTTAGATCACTGAAAGGAGCTGGATTTTGCCTGTATTTGGAATGAGGAGCATCATGCTCAATTTGTGATCTGGACTGTCTCTCTATTTTATGATATAGAGCAGGTAGTACCCAAACTTCCTGGGCTGTGGGTTGGATGAGTGGTACAGGGTCAGTCTGCTTGTTGGATCAGGTTCACTGGATCAGTCCATGAACCTGATCCAATGCAGGGTTAGCAAGCAAGCACAACCTGATGCATGGCCCTAGCCCTGCTTATCTGATTGTGCCTTGGCCTCTCTGCTTTGCACTCCCAACAGTAGCTGTGACCTTGAGCCTGCCCCTGGCAAAGCTCAAGGCAATCGTGTGCCTCTCAGGCACTAGTGGGACCTCCATAATCACCCCTTAGAGTCCCAACCCAAACCACCAGATTAAAGAGTAACATAAGCCATAAACCTCTAGGCTATGACAGAAACACATGTAGCAGAAGCAGCCCTCTGCCCCTTAAAAAGAGCAAGCCTTCCTTATCTCCCAGCAGATATACCTTTCAGCCCAGGGCTATACCCTAGTGTGGCAGGGCAGGGCCTGGGGGTCTGTGACCACCCCTAGCACCCCTACCTTCCGTGCCAGATTAGGTTTCTTAATGCACCCTCGATCACTCGTGCGCCACATCTTTGATGTTTGGTTCATTGAAGGGAGGCTCCCCTTCTCCCCCCGGCACAGTGCCTCTGCTGCTCATGCTTCTCACACCCCACCTACTCACGCCTCTCAGTGCGCCCACCCCCTCCTGGGGCCTCTCCATGTACAGAGGCTGCCCCCCCCACTGAGGCCTCTCCCTCCATGCTCATGCTCTCCACCCACACTCAGGTGTTACTCGCGCTCGGGGCTCAGGCGGCCGCAGCCTTACCTGGCCCCCCCAGACCCCTTCCTTGGGTCTTATGCCCACTGGGCTCCTCCCAATTGGGGCTCAGGTGGCCTCAGCCTTACCTGGCCCCCAGAACCCTTTCCTGGGTCTCACACCCTACTGGGGCTCCTCCCAATAATCACCCACACTAGGCCAGGACACCCCATTGAGGCCTCCTCCATCCCCTACAGCCTCACCCTATCCTCCAGTGTTACAACAACCAAACAGAAAACACAGAACCCCTGGGCTATAGCATAAATTCCCAGCCAACCTGGCTTGCTTCCATATACAGCCCCATCAGGGTTTTCTCAAGCTCCTACCTCCTTGGCAGCCAGAGGAGGACTAAACTCTGGCCTCAGCCTATGCTGTTTATAAAGGCCGGGCCCTGCCCCCTTCTGGTCAGCTGACCAGACCAGTTGTCACGGCAACCCCGCACCTATGCTGCCCTGGTGATTGGCAGCTGAGCTTATAACACTGCCTCCAGTAGCAGGCCCCTTAGTGCCCTGCTACACCTAGCCTATACATTTGGCTCCCTTGGGCTCTTAGACCTCTGGCTCCCTTGGGCTCTGGTCCTGGCTCAGCCGTTCCCTGAGCACATGAACACTGGTATGCACCTCAAACCCTTTAGGTGCTAACATAAAACAAAGGCTGCTTGCCTGTAAACCAGTCTTTCTCTGCCCAGGGAACTTGCCTCTGTTCCGGTTCCTGTTGCCTCTGTTCCTGCTGCCCTTGCCCCGGGAGCTGTGTGGCCTCATGTTGTGCCTTCCACCGCTGGGTGGGCAGGGGATGACCAGTGTGCAGCTCCTGGGGCAAAGGCAGCAGGGTGCAAAGCCTCAGCCCACCGTGGGCAGGCAGGCTCTGCCCTGTGCACAGATCCAGGGGACATGTGCCCCCCATGCCTCCCCTGGGGGTGCATACAGTGGCAGGGAGCTGCACCCCTCCCCTCCACACCTCTGGATGAGCCACCCGCGACTCTATCCCTCACTGTGAAGGCCTTGATTTGCCACCACGCTCCACAGACTTACCTTCTGGGTGCTGCTCTACATGTGCCAGAATTAAACATCCCGAGAGTTGACAGTTTTATCACAAGATCATGAGTCAGACTTAATTTTACATAGAAATCACGAGAGTTGGCATTACTGTGGCTCACTCGAGTAGCTTCCTATCACCTAAGCATTTCCATTGGACTCAACAGCTATAGAACATAGTTCTGCTGCTTATTTGAATTAGAATTAGTAGGATCACGATCATTAATGAAAACATTGGCGAGGTATAAAACATACTCACTTCAGTGGGACCAGGCTGATGCACATTAACTAAGAATCTAGCACATAGTGTTTAATTTAGTACTGCCTAGAAACCAATACAAGTCACTCCTGGGTATTTCTGGAGGTTATTAAAATGCTTTCCCTTTGTGGACTGGCCTGCTGAAAGGACTGTTAATGGTTTTACCCTCTCATCTCTACTTGATCAACTAAATGAATCCCATTGGCAGGTCCTGGGATTCAAACCCCAACTAGTGGTGCCCATCTGCAGAGGAGCAGGCTGTGGCACCCCCATCATATACCTTCTCCAGCTGTCTGGGCCCTCCCATGAGGTTCCTAACTAGGGGATCAGGTGACCTGGGAGGACCAATGAGAGCTACAAGGCCCTGATGGGAGGGCTATAAAACCTTCCTACGTCCTGCAGGACCTTGTCTTTACAGCAATACTCTTAGTAGACTTGCTGTGTACTTCATTGCTGGACTCCTGTTTCAGTCTTGTTCCTTCCTTGAGCCCTTGTCTCTCTCTGGTCTTCCCTCTGTCTTGGACTCTCTTGCCCTGCCTTCAGCTTCACTCCAACCTAGTTCCCACCTTGGACCCCAGTATTTTGCTCCTGCCTACCCTACCCTATCCTGTGTGTGGGAGTCCCTGGCTCCTGACTTCGGGTCTTGCTTTGACCAGGGATACGCTTGAAGCCTGGCATGATCCATCAGACTGGGACTAACACCTGGTGTTGTGATACTTGGCTTGGCTTTTGTACCTACAGTATTGTCAATCCCTGGTTTCTGAACTCTGACCCCTGCCACCCCCCCCTCACCCTGCCCTGCCCCCTGTCACCATGTCTGGGTCATACCTCTGACAAGCAGTGACCAAAAATTTACTCACTTTTAAACTTGAGGCATAAGAAGAGTGGGCAATTCTGTCTTTGTTCCTCAGTTTAAATCATTAGGAGACTTTTTCAGAGGAACTAGGAAATGCCAGTCCTTAGCAAACTCATTGTTTTTGTTTTTCAGTCCATTACTTTTGAAACTTTCTATTGCTGTAATTTATAACTCGTAGAAAAAATGCTGTTCCCTTTATGCTGATATAGAGTTGTTGTCCCTTGAAATTCAGATAGATTATGATTAGTTTATTTGTTTACAAAAGTACAACTGGTTAATTGACAACTTATCCTATCTCCATTTTAATAACGTCTGCAGTTCTATCCTCTGAGTTTATGATTAAGTGCAAGCATTCAACATTCTTAAAACAGTGAGCGAATGAAAGAGTTTGGCCTAGTCTACTGACTTGAAATATAAATAACCTCAATTGTCCTTGTAAATGCATGCGCAGTTCAACTGAGACTCAATACTATGAGCAGTCAATGTAAATGACTCCAGAATTATATTTTATTTAAATCAACCCCCCCCATGTAGTGTTTACTTGAAACATAATTTTGGAGGGAAATTGTTGATATTGATTATATTTTCCATTTTTAAATGGAGAAAATTCAAAATGGGATTGTTCAAATTTACAGTTCAAAATGTCAGTTTTGAAATGAAACCTTTTATTTCAGTACAAAATGCCAAAATATTTCAGTATTGTCAGTATTTCCAATTTTTTAATGTTCTGGAGGAATTTTTCCATAAAGATGAGGAAATCTGAAGGGGAAAGGTGCCTTCAGATTCTCCCATGAAGACACCAGAGGGAGTTGTGGGCCACCAGACATTCTTCTTTGAAGCCTTAAGGGACCAAGAAAGGGAATGAAGGGACTGTCAGTAAGGGAGGAAGGATTGAGGGACATGGGATCTCCAATAGAATCTCATTAGTTCAGATTAGGTTCATATAGGGGTCCAATCTCATTCTAAATACTGGACCTTTTGAAAAATTTACTGTACTGTTTTTGCACACACTGCTGTAATGTGGGGCAGGGTTTGAGAATGTTTTTCCCGATGTAAGTGCCGACCACAATCTACACTTCTGTGCAAGGGACTTCCTGGGACATGATGGGCTTCATCTCTCTTCAAAAGGCAAGAGTCTCTTCTCTTACAGGTTGGCTGATCTCCTACATCGGGCTTTAAATTAAGTTTGATGGGGGACAGGGAGGCATAGAGAGAATCTCCGACCTATAACCTACGAGACATGCAACAGGACATCCTATGCAAATACTAAGTGGCCCATTCGGCATCACAACGGGGGGGGGGGATCAAAGGCACCATTCGGAGGGCTCAAGTGCCTCTATATGAGTGGTAGGAGCATGGGGAACAAGCAGGAAGAACTCCTGCTGACAAACAATAACGCTGATTTAGTGGGGCTAACAGAAGCCTGGTGGGATCCTACCTATGGCTGGGCAGTATGCATTGAGGGCTATAGCTTGTACAGATGGGAGGAAGGGGGGTGGGGGGTTGCTCACTATGTTAAGGAGCACTATACATCTACCTTAATCAAAATGGGATCAGAGGAGGAGAAAGTTGAGGTATTGTGGGTTAGAATACATGGAGGTCAGGGGGAAAGGGGGTCTGCTACAGATCACCGCATCAAGAGGAAGAGATAGACTTGGAATTCTTGAGGCAGCTCTCAAAGGCCATACAGTCTAGGATGTGGTTGTCATGGGGGATTGTCGCAGGGCACTTAAGCGCCATGCGCCTAAAATGGAAGCGACCTGTGAGAGACCCCTAGTGGTGAGAAGTCTCAGCTGCCAGTCACCAGGGCAGCACAGGTGTGGGTTGCTGAGACAATCAGTTTGGGCAGCTGACCGGAAGGGGGCAGGGCCTGGCCTACATAAACAAGCCAGGCTGAGGCAGGAAGTTAGTTCCCCTCTGGCAGCCAAGGAAGAGGGAGCTCTGCTGGGGGTAGGCAGAGCAGAGGAGCCCAATGGTCTGAGTAGGGTCTGCATGAGGATACTGGGTGGAGGAAACCCTAGTAGGGATATGTAGGAAGGTTAGCCAGTTGGCTTGGAATTTATGTTGGATCACAGGAGTGTGAGTTTTCTGTTTTGTTGTTGTGTTACACCGGAGGACTGGGTGAGGCTGTAGGGGTTGGAGGAGGCCTCGTAGGAGCTTCCCAGTAGTGTGGAGGTTCCTGGTGCTGCGTTCTGTGGTGTATCGACCCCGGCCCCAGTATAGACAGTACTGGGAGGGTAAAGCCCCAGTGCGGGCGCAGGCGAGAAGCCCCAGTGGGGCGCAGGAGAAAGGGGTCTGGGGGCCAGGCACAGCTATGGCCACCTGAGCCTCGATCACGAGACAGGCCCCAGTGCGGGCGAGAGCACGGGAGACTGTGGGGGCCACGTGTAGCCCCAGAGGTTAGAGTGTACCATGTCACTGAAGGCAGGGCGTGGACTGGGACACCTCAAGACCCCGTGCCAAAGAGGGTAGAAAGGCAGCCTCCCTTTAACAATTTACCATCAAAGACGTGGCGGGTGAGATAGCGAGGGGGCTTTGAACCCGATTTGGCATGGGAGGGAGGGGGCGCTAGGGGAGTTCACGGCACCCCTAGGTTGCATCCTGTCACAGGGACCTAAACTATCTGGACGTCTGCTGGGAGGGACAGTCAGCCAAATCCAACCTTTCACATAGGTTCTTAACCTGTATACAGGACCTTTATCTAATGCAGAAGGAATATGGTCCCACTAGGGGGAATGCCTTACTGGACTTGGTGTTGGCTATGGGGGATGACCTGGCAGGGGAGCTGCAGATTTGTGGTCACATTGGGGACATTGATCATCAATCAATCCAATTCACCATATGGTGTAGGGTGGGAAAGATAACTAGTAGGGTGGAAGTGCTTGACTTTAGGAAGGGTAACTTCAGTGTGCTCAGGAGTTTAGGCAATGACTACAGCATAGGCGTATTGGTGAGATGGGAGTCCAGGAAGGGTGATTGTTCCTAAAGGAAGCAATTATTTGGGCACAGAGGGAGATGATCCCATTGAGAGGGAAAGGGGGCAAAGGGGCCAAAAAACCTCCTGGGCTAAGCAGAGAAATCCAGGGAAGCCTAAGAGCAAAAAAGAGGCATATAGGCATTGGAAGCAAGGGGAAGCTACCAAGGAGGTGTATACCTACTTGGCCCGCACTTGCAGGGAGGCAGTTAGAAAGGTCAAAGCAACTACACAGCTGAGGCTGGCAACAGAAATTAAAGACAACAAAAAGTCTTTTTTTAGGTATGTAGAGAATAAAAGGAAGGCACAGGGCAGGATAGGACCCCTACTGAACAAGCAGGAGCAATTAGTGACAGATGGGGGACAAGGCTGAGCTCTTCAGTGAATTTTTTGCCTCAGTGTTCCTGAACAAGGGTCAGAAAAGGTCTCTTAATGAGTTCCCAGATGGGCATCAGAGGGACACCAGCCCACCAACAGTTGACGCTGACTTGGTGCAGAGTCACTTGGATGGACTGGATGCATTTAAGTCAGCAGGCCCAGATGAGCTGCATCCGAGGGTACGGAAGAAATTGGCTGGTGTCATAGCAGAAACACTGGCACGGCTGTTTGAGCTCTTGTGGTGCTCAAGTCAAGTCCCAGAGGACTGGAAAAGGGCCAATGTGGTCCCTATTTTCAAGAAGGGGAGGACGGAGGATCCGAGTAATTATAGGCCAATTAGTCTCACCTCTATCCTTGGAAAAGTCTTTGAAAAAGTTGTTAAGGATCATATTTGTGTGAGTCCAGCAGGAAAAATAATGCAGCAGGGCAACCGGCATGGATTCATAGCAGGTAGATCATGCCTGACTAATCTGTTTTTTTTTTTTTGTTTTTATGACCAGGTCACAAAACGCTTAGATGCAGGAGTGGATGTGGATGTCGTTTACTTGGATTTTATGAAGGCCTTTGATACGGTATCTCATCCCATTCTCATAAATAAATTAAGAGGCTGTGACTTAGATGATTACACAGTTTAGTGGGTGGCAAATTGGCTTGGGGGTGTCGCGCAGAGAGTGGTGGTGGACGGGTTGATATTGACTTGGAAGGATGTGGGCAGTAGGGTCCCACAGGGCTCAGTCTGTGACTTGGATGTGGGTGTGAAGTGTCCAAGTTTGTGGATGAACCTAAATTGTGGGGCGAAGTGAACACACCAGAGGGTAGGAAGTGATTGCAGGCAGACCTGGACAGGTTAGAAAAGTGGGTAGAATACAATAGGATGCAGTTCAACAAGGACAAATGCAGAGTGCTGTACGCAGGGCATAAAAATATCTAGTACACCTACTGGCTGGGAACTCCACCTCTCATCAGAACAGAGGTGGAAAGGGATCTTGGAGTCATAGCAGACTCCAAGATGAACATGAGTTGTCAGTGTGACAAAATCATCAGCAAAGCTAACCGCACTTTATCATGCATTAGCAGATGCATGACAAATGGATCCGAGGAGGTGATACTTCCCCTCTATGGGGCACTGGTCAGACTGCACTTGGAGTCTTGGCTCCAGTTCTGGGCGCCGTACTTTAAGAAGGATGTGGATAACCTTGAGGGGGTCCAGAGGAGGGCCACTCGTATGGTTAAGGGTTTGCAGGCCAAACCCTGTGAAGCGAGATTAAGGGACCTGGATCTCTTCAGCCTCCACAAGAGAAGGCGGAGAAGTGATCTTGTGGCCACCAACAAATTAATTAGGGGGGTGCAGCAAGGAACTGGAGATGCTCTGTTCACTAGGGTGCCTCTTGTGGTTAGAAGGAACAATGGTCATAAACTGACAGCAGATTTCGGTTGGACATCAGAAAGAACTTCTTCATGGTGAGGGTGGCCAGAATTTGGAATGGGCTTCCAAGGGAGGTGGTGCTCTCCCCTACCTTGGGAGTCTTTAAGGGAAGGATGGATAGGCATCTGGCCAGGGTCATTTGATGTACTAGTACTATGACCCCAGCACTCTTTCCTGCCCAGGGCAGAGGGTCGGATTCAATGATCTGTTGAGGTCCTGTCCGACCCTAGCATCTATGAATCTATATACTTTACATAGCATTGCATAATTGTCATAAAATCTCAGATGCTGATGCCACATACTGTCTTAATTTTAAAGTGATTAAAAAATTGGAGGAAGGGGACTAAATTGAGGGGGGGAAAAATATAATGACTCGAGTTATTTTTTTTAAGGGTTTTTAGCATAGACTTTTTCTTCACTAGAGAGGGGGAAAAAAAGGGTTTCCTTAAGTCCAGTTAACCAGCATGAAATAAAATCCTGGTGAGGACAAGACAAGTTTGTAGTTTGCAGCCTAGGGTTTACCTTGAGTTGAGAACCAAACTGCCTTATCCTCAGTAGGATTTGACCCTGCTCATTGGCGACATGTAGGGGGTGCATGTGGGTGCATGTGCACCCCCTGAACTTGGCGGTGCACCCCCTGCAAAAAGTGCTGCTGACAGCAATGCCTGTACGCAGTCACCGCTGACACTGCTGGTGGCATCTGTGAGCGGTCCCTGAGTGCCACTGGCCACTGCTGACACAGCCGGCGGCATTTGTGGGCGCTTGCCATGCACCACCCCTGCCGCTGACACTGCCACGGCCATCTGCGGGAGCTCCCTGCTCTTAGCCAACACACCCTCGCTGCCAACACTGCCGCAACTGCCTGGGGGTGGTCACTGTGCCCCCCCCAGCCTCCAGGGGCACACAGCATTCATGACCCTGTTTACATCGCTTAGTCCAAGATGTGTATTGAAAACCAAATGCAGGGAAACTGCTTCAGGGCTTGTCTTGAACACAGAGGCTAGGTAAAGACATTCAAAAAACCTAAAGGCACAGACAGAAGTGACAGTTTTTGCCCCATCTGGCCCCTGAAAGCCCTCTACAGCTGTGACCAAACAGAAGTGCATGGCTGCAAAGCACTTTAAAGGGGCCCAATCCCATGGGGTCTTTTCAGTCAGTACTAGAGTGTGGGAGGGTGTATTGGAGACGCCCAAGGTGGGGGGGGCTCCAATTCACCCGCCCCACTCTCCAGCATGGGCTGGGGAACACCTAGAATGAGCTCCTTCTGCTCCCTCTCCCCCCTCCCATTCTGAAAACAGCAGCTGGGCTTGGAGGGAGGAGGGGTCATTGCCAGGGAAACAAGCTGTACAACCAGCAGCTGGATCCCCGACCCCTCCATGCCCCCTGGAGCCAACAGTTAACTTCTGTTTAGTTCTGGAGATCATTGTAACTCAAAGTGCTTCCTGCAAAGTGTTACAAGTTACAGCAGGGAGTTGCTCTTCTGTCTGCACCCTATGCTACATGGTTTTCTGCAAGTGATATAGTTGAGATCGGTACCAAACAGAACACGCGTTCTCCCTTTGAGGGGACAAATCTTAGACTGGTTCTGCCACTTTTAAACCAGTCTGTGTGCGCTGAACTGTTCTGTTACAGGTATAGACTGGTTTCTGATCATTTTATACTGGTAAACCTGTAATCTTTGTACTTGGCCAGAAGTTCTATGGGTTTTGTTTAAATGGGTGTAAATGCTTATTTTAATTAAATCGGCATAAACCCTTTTCTACTATCTCTTGCTTAAGAACTGTGTATTTTAAATCAATCTAAGAGTGTCTCTACACAACTGCATTGGTTTAACTGAGTAAAGTTTAAAATCACATCTTTAGTCGAACCAGTTAAACTTGTTTAAATTTTAAAGGCCTTGGATGAAAGGCACTGCAGCAAGTTCATTGTACTTACAGTAATAATATTAGGGCCATTATTTTATTATTCATCTTTAGAGCAAATCCAGTTTTACTATGATAAATGCAACAAATAACCCTTTTCCCCTGCAGTGCTACTCCATAAAAAAAGAAGCAAGCAGATTTAGTATTTCATTGGCAATAAGTCAAGTGTTGCTTAAGACATAAGTCAGGATGGTTTGACACAATTGATAGTTTCCACTTGAATAAGATTAATAAATGGTACCAGCATGAAGTTTGAATGAATTTTTAATCTCTCAAGTCATTGCCAGGCCAGTACAAGAAAAACTAGGGTTATTTTGATGGAACTATATTCAGCTGATAAAATAATAAAGACCTCTTTGAATTCCCTGCCTGAAAGCTCTGCAGATATTTATCCATCTGTCCTCTGGATATTTCCCTGTGCAATCCCCACTTCAATCAATTGTGACATGTTTTGTCCATTTAAAAGGGGTTGTGTGCAGGCGCGTGAGTAGTCAAGCTTAGAGTTGTGGGATGAAGATTGTAATTGGTTATTGATGGCCTATTTGTATGCTAATGTTTCTCCATAAAAAAGCTGAAGCATAATTAACACTCTTGGTTCACCTAAAAAAAAAAAAAAAAAAAAA
>NW_017728992.1:188527092-188531659 GCF_001723915.1 Gavialis gangeticus | reverse complement strand
TTACCCCCTTTTGTTCCCCAAAAAAAAAAAAAAAAAAAAAAAGGAAAGCTTTGAAAGGTCAATGGATTTCATATAATAAATTATTAAATAATGGAAAACATAGGAGCTGCATCCCAAAGTGTAATCTTTGCAATGTGTATTAACTATAATGTATTACAAAATGTTGGCTATACTTACTTTTTGGTCCTGACATTTTTTATGTCATGTGACTTGGTTCCTATAACTACTGTAAGTTCTTGTTTAGTAGTACAATGTATTGGGATTTGCCAAGTTTCAGCAGCAGAGGTTTTCTAAGGGCCAACACCTGTACAGTCAGAGCTGGCCTAGTCTAGAAGAGAAAGTGGCTGTTACTGGGAAGTAGCAGTTATTGGCAGGAAAATAAAGGTCCAGATGTTGCAAATAGTTACCAGCAGGATTTAGTCTACTGGCTGTGAAGTTTTCCCACAAACTTAATGCAACTGATGTGAGCTGGAAATGTTCATGCAGGTGTTTGCAGAACCACCTCCTGGAAGGTTTGAGAAAACAAAACTGCATTTAAAACCTGATTCTGCACATCTCCCTTCATGTGCCTAGTTCCACTGACTTCACTGAGCCCTGTTCTGGACACCACAGTGATAATCACCTAAAACAGATATATGAGCACCTAAAACAGATATATGAGCTTCAGACAACCTCAAGATGACACTGGTTAGAATGATATCAGAATTCAAGGTGGGGTTTTATTAATAAATACAGTGAAAGAAAAGAATTCAAGTTAAAAATGCGATGTGACCGAGTTTCAAAAGCCAGCATATTTTGTAAATGATGAGACAACATTTGATGTCTGGCATCCCTGGCTTTCTAGTGGTAAAAAGTATATCTTGTTAAAATTAGGTACCCACAAGGTTAAAACTGATCCTTCAGGCCACTGGTAATTTATTTTTGCCTTCAGTTAAACACTGACCATGGGAGAAAGGGCTGTCCAAACTGAGTAACTTTCGGTGTCGTTGGGGCATTTTCTAGCCTCTGTTTTTGATGGAGCTGGTGTGAATGTTTGTGGAGTACCTGTGTACAATTAAAAAACCCTCTTGTGTCAAGAATCATATTTCAATCTTGATCTTCGTGTAATGTTTGACTTACAAATTAAGATCGCATCAATTTGTTTTAATAAATTATAACCCATTATTTATACAAAGATATAATTGAAAAAATAAGGTACAAGTAACAGCTTTCTCTCATACTACAATGCTGACACCCAGAGCTGGCCTTCAGGAAAATGGTGCGCTGGGTGAACTTGCATTTTGCAGCCTCCCCACAAGCCGCTGGCACTGCTGCAGAGGGGCTCAGTCCAACAGGCCGGGAGCTGGGCAGGGCATCTGCCTGTGGCAGGGACTGCTGGCTGCAGCCCTGTGTAGCTGAAGCAGAGGGAACAGGAGCAGTGCCTCGTGGCTTCCATGGGGCTCCTCCAGGGCCCAACACGCAACCACCCTGGCCATGGTCATCCGCATCACCCGCCCCTAAGATCGGCTCTGCCAACTCCTTAACAGGACTATAGGATCTGAGAAGGACTTCGGTCCACTATAACCTGCCCTTAAAGTCGTGATGAGAAAACCATAAAAAAGCAGGTTAAATACATTACCTTACAGATCTTAATTATTGTTTTTGTTGAGGGGCCATAATACAAAGCACAATGCTGAGCACGTTACATGTCTTACTATGGTTATGCTACTAAACAGTCAATAAGTGCGGACTGTAGGACGTGTGAGCACTAATCCATCTACTGGAAAAGTAGCAAATCCAAGCTATATATATGCAGATCACTGACAAAGGTCAAGATCCATCCTCATTGATTTGCCTTTTGTAACAGGCTCTCGTCATAGAGACTACATTTTATTTTGTTTCAGAAATCATTACTTGATGATAACACGTGTGAAAATTGAATTTGTGCCATGTTGTCAGTTGGCATAAATCAGGGCAGAGCCACTGAAGGTCGGTGAAACTAGACAAGTGCACTCAGATGAGGATCTGGCCTGTATCCTGATAGGGGAATACTTGGGTTTTCAGAAAATATAGGCAATAAGTTTAGCATAATTACGTTGGATATAAGTCTTGCTTAATAGAACAATCATGATCATGCTTTCTTTCTTGTTAGCATTTGGTAAAATCTAACCAACCCTGGGCAGCTTCTAATTTAGAAAGAAGAAACAGCCTGTGTCAAGTCAGGGAATGCTTGCATGAAATAACTGACTTTGTTTAAATCTAAGTGCAATTTATCTGTAACAACAGCACCGCAAGGTGACATTTATCTTGCTGAGCTTCTCGTTCATTCCTGTAAGTCCGATCTCATCTTTCATGCAGCTCAAGTGCATGATACATGTAGATGAATATTTATTATAGATGATGAAGTATTCTTTTGGCAGCATAATACACTCCGCTAAAAAATAAACAGATTCTAAACTAGGCTACCTGATTTGAGTGCTAGCATAGATAATAACCAGCTTTTACCTAGACCCCTTTGCCAGTAGTTCTCGAAGAACTCTACACAGGAGGTTGGTACCATTATTCCCTTTTGAACATTTCATCTATTTTTAGTGGTTAGTGGATAGCCAGCAAATCCTGTGGCCTTCAACTCTTACTTGGATCCCTCTCATAATTTCAGGAGTGTTTTGAATGGAAGTTTGGGTATAAATAGTTGCAGATTGTCTCAGGTTTGCTGTGAATGTCAAGGACCTTTGTTCCAGCACTTACATTTTATTAACGACTTGGATGAGGGGACTGAGTATACACTTAGCGTGTTTGAGGATGACACCAAGTTGGATGGAGTTGCAGACCCTCTGGAGGGCAGGGCTAGGATAATTGAGGGAATGGTCCACAATCAATCTGATGAGATTCAACAAGGACAAGGGCGAACTGGGATGGAAGAACTGCATGCCAGAATACAGACTGGGGAATGACTGGCTAGGCTGCAGTACTGCAGAGGGGGACTTGGGGGTTATAGAGGACCATAAGCTGAACATAAGTTAGGGGTGTGCTCTTGCTGCAAAAAAGGGCCAAGAGTATACTGGGTCATATTAATAGAGGTGCTGCTTGCAAGTCAAGGCAAGTGATTCTTTCGCTATTCAGCATTAGTGAGGCCTAACCTAGAGTACTGTGTCTAGATTTGGGTCCTGCACTTCAAAAAGGATGTGAACAGTTAGGGAAGGGTCTAGCAGAGAGCAATCAGTATGATTGCAGGTCTGGGAAGCAAGCCTTTTGAGGAAAGGCTGAAAGAGCTAGGGTTATTTAGCCTGGAGAAAAGAGGACTGAGGGGGGATTTGATAAGTGTTTTTAAATACCTGAAGGGCAATTACAGAGAAGATCGAAGTAGACTTTTCTCTGGTTCTGTAGGGGACAGGGCTAGGAGCAATGGCTTAAAGCTGCAGCTCAGGAAATTTAGGCTGCAGATTAGGCAGAACTTTTTTACTATTTTATTTTATAAAATAAATGCATATAATTTGTAAGGGCAGAAAATATTAAAATGTTGTACAAAACGGAGTGCTTATAGTTAGGCAGCTAATTGCAAATTTAGGTATCTGACTAGACTAATTTTCAAAGATGTTGAATACTTGCAATTTGCATTGAGTTCAGGGGATGTTATGATATATGAGCATATACCTTCTTTTTAAAAGACGAGGTATTTACTAGGGAAAATAGCTGCTTTGACAGATAATTATATATGCATTGCGTTCCAACGTTGTCTCCTTTGTTTACCACGGACCATATCTTGTCTGCATCTGAGACATCTTGTGGCTGAATAATATACCACACAAATATTCTTTGACTATAAGAAATAAAAGTGCTTTTCAGTTCAGAAAATCAGGGGTCGCATTTAAGTGCCTAATATGTCTTTGAAAATGTCAATCACATGGAGCTTGATTGTGCCTTTAGAATTACCACCAGGGAGGAGAAATCCTCTGTGCAGGTCTTCCCATCTTCATGTGAAGATAGGGGTAGGGGAATTAAATGCCACTCTCATGCCTTCCCTGAGGTGTATGCCTGATGGAAAGCTTTCTTTGTGGTCCAGGACTTGTGCAGGGAGAAGAGGAGAAATAATTACTAAGAGGGTAGAGAGGGATGAAGGGATGTATCTCTCCCTCCCTCCATCAAGTAACCCTGCATCCTGATCGAACAATCCCCAGAAAGCTGTTTGTAGAGTTTTTTTTCTCCAAAGCCATTCCCTTTGTATTTCCATGGAAGGAGAGAATTGTCTCCCAAGTAATCTGATATAGCACCCACTTTTCTTGGTAAAGGAGAAGGATACCAAATTTGTAACATTTGTAGTGCTCCTGCTCCTGTCTTTCATTCTTCGTGTATGCATAAAAGACTTGAAAGACGTGGTGCTTAGGCCAGGTGCCGGGTGATTGGAAGGTAGCAAATGTGGTCCCCATCTTCAAGAAAGGGAAGAGGGAGGACCCGGGCAACTATAGGCCCGTCAGTCTTACCTCAATCCTGGGGAAACTCTTTGAGAAGATCATCAAGGAGCACATTTGTGATGGGCCGGCATCAGAAATGATGCTCAGGGGCAATCAGCATGGATTTATTAGGGGGA
>NW_017728992.1:188487962-188526370 GCF_001723915.1 Gavialis gangeticus | reverse complement strand
CCCGTTTTTGTTTTGGGGTTTTGTTGTTCTCCCGCCCTGGCGGGGGGTCGGGCTAGAAGATCTACTAGGTCCCTTCCGACCCTAAATCTATGAAACTATGAAACTATGACTGAATGAGTTTGTCAGACCAAGACTTAAAATATTCATTAATTCTCATACCAACATTGACTCTCAGGTATGCAGGTGAGGAAGGTACTTGTAAGTCACAAAACAATCCTTCCTCATTCCTGTACCCAAATCATAAGTTTTGCTTTGCAGTCTTACCCCTCTGAGAAGTTTTCGGTCACACCGGTGGCCCCAAAGTTGCTGTTGGCAGAAATAAGGGATCTTTGAACCAAGAAGTGTTTGTAAGGCTGGGCCATGTACAGACAAAAGGAGAAACCTCCAAACTGCCAGAAAATACTGGTGGATCAATTATTTCCATCTTATATTTTGTAATATCCCTTGGTGTTTTCTTATTTTAAACCTGCCAGAATTTTCAGTAGAGACATCACATTTTCTCAATGAACTGAACTGTGTGACCCCCAGGAATACCACTGAGATTAGGTAAGAATGTTATCCATGGGCTGGCTTTGCCCAGAGGGCAGAGTTAACCTTTCAGTCAGCTCAGGCCTGTGCTTTAACTTATATGAGACCAATAAAAATACACTGGAGGTTAATGTATTTGAATAGATTTTATCAGATGGCTACTAGTGAAGCGGTGTGTACTGGAGATGGACATGAAATATTTCCCTGGGCTTGAACCTCCTTTGAACTTTGAAATTCAAGCAGACCCACATTTCTCAGGTTAACATCTTCTCAACCATAAACATCCCTGTCCCTTCCCCTACCCATTATTATTAAATTTAGCCTGAACCAAAATTCAGGACAGCAAATTTAGGGGTGAAATTTGAAATCCGGATCCTAATATGAATCTTAGAGTTGTCACCGACCAGGAACAGCCAATTGCAGTGAAAAATGTTGCTAACCTTTTGGGTTAGCGCAGCATTGCAGTGATGAAGTGCTAACTCACTTAGACTTCAGGTGGATGTCTATACTCAAACATTGCTCTGATACCCATAGCTAAAAATAATAAGCATGCAAATAAGTTGATCTTTTAATAAGCTCATGTCATGTGCATCAGAGAACGTGAGTTTTTAAAATTCCTATCTCATCATGTGTGCACTGTTTTGATACTGAAAAGAACAGGAACAGCACTGAGATTTAGATTCAAGTTACTGCTCCTACTATTATCTGCTTCTGCTCAGACTGTACCATCGTGTTTTGGTAGGACGCCAATACGGTGGGACGCCGAACAAGGCCCAAGGCACTAGCACAATACAAATTATTAAGAATCAAGTGGAATTCAAAAACTTGACTCCACTGCAGAAGGGTTATGCAAGGCTGCACGTTCAATGATGCTCTGTATTAAAAGTTGTGCCAATTTGTTTTCACAGGAAGTTTGAGCCGCGTGTATATCTGTCTCTCACGTGTGTGATATTTTTCTCATGCGGTCAATTTCCTGAAGAGTCAGGGATAGATTGGTCGAGTTCCCTTTATGTTTTTTGCTTCTTTTGTGTGTCTTTTTACCCAGTCCTTGTTAGCTGATGCTATGGATCTAATGGAAGGATTTTTTTTTCTTGGGTCCATACATCCTTCTGACAATTCTGACACCATTAAAAATACCTCAGAGGACCTTGGTACTCACAGATAGTCTTTCTCCACGCAAACTGAATCAACTGCTCTACTTCTGATCCTAGAAAAAATAAGAAAAGCTGACTCAAAGGCTGATGTTTCAATCAGAGCAATAAAGCTGCCTTCATCCTGTAGCAATTATACATGGTCTGTGCTAATGGTACATGCAGTGTTGTACGCTATACTTTAATATCTTTTATGTCCATCACCCCAGCATAATACATATGCAAGTGTCCTGTGTTTTCCAGCATACTGTATATTATTTTTTTTCCATTTGATGCCATCAGTCATAGATTCCACTTCTATTAATGCAGGCCTTTCCAGGTGCTGGACCGCATGCTTTTGCTGCATGGTGGAGCAAAAGACACAAGGGCAAACTGAACTTAGAAACAGCATCAGCTGTGCTACGTGCTCAGTCTGCATTGCGTGCCTAAGCAAGGCAAAGCTTCTCCATGCAACTAATATGCAGCGAGAGCTCTGGTGATAAAGAGGGCATCTGGGGGTAGAAGCACAGGCATAACTGGGTACGTTCTCCAGGGCAGGTCTAAAGCCTGTGGTAAAAAGCTATCATGGCTTTAACCCTCTGTGCATGAGGGAAGAGACATTTCCACTTCCTTTGTGGAATAGCCAACAACCTCATGACATCAAAACCTGCCTGGCTGCTTGAAAGGGAGAATGAACAAAGCATATAGCCCTTGGTTAGTCATCGTGGAGTTGGAGTCTTGTTTTTTTGTGTTTTTTATTTTTATTTTTTGATCTATGCACATACTGTAGACATTGTGGCCAGGTATAGACATTACATTTTCACCAGTATAAGTGATTGGAAACTGGTCTATACCCATAACAGAACAAAAGTTTGGTGCAGACTGATTTAAAAATGGCAGACCCTGGTCTAAGATTTTCCTCCCTACCCCCAACCACAGGGCAAATGTGTGCTCTGTTCTCTACCCGTCTAAACTATGCCGCTTGTGGAAAACCACGTCACTTAGATTGATTCTGCCTCAGGCTCTTTGAATGTCTGTATCTAGCTTGCCTATGCAGCTATCCGCACCTCCCTAGGACAACAATATGACATATGGAGAAACCCCATAGGAACCCTGGTGCCACTGAATTTGGTAACAGTTTTGCCAATGATTTAATGGAGCCAGGGTTTCACTCTGTCTTTTGACATGCGTTCTTCTTTTCCTTGGTTTTCCTACAGATGTGGCTGATCTAGGTCCATGGTTTTCAAACTTCCTAAAGTCACAGAACCTTTTTCTATTGTTTCGTTTTCTTCAGAACCCCTACCTCTGTCTATGTGGGCTGCATGAACGGATGTGGGGCCAGGTGACCTGGCCCGGTAACACCAGCACAGCGCCTCCCAGTCCACTGCACCATTACTCCCAGTCTTTGTGGAATCCCTGATGTCCTATCATAGCACCCAAGGGATACACAGGACACGGTTTAAAAACCACTGCTCTAGGTCACTTAAAAAAAGAGGGAGCTTGCACACCTGTTGCAGGAAGAATACCTAGGGAATACATGTTGTCCATATAAAAGCTTCTAATTATTCCCTGCCTCAGCCCAGTGTTCAATCTGAAAACAGTGCTGGTAATTCATATCCCAAGAACTTGGCAATGTGGGGAGGCGGCTAGGAAGGCCAACTGCACCTTGTCGTGCATCCACAGATGCATCTCGAGCAGGTCCAAGGAGGTGATCCTCCCCCTCTATGCGGCACTGGTCAGGCCACAGCTGGAGTACTGAGTCCAGTTCTGGGCGCTGCACTTTAAGAGGGATGTGGACAGCATGGAGAGGGTCCAGAGGAGGGCCACTCGTATGATCAAGGGACAGCAGGGTAGGTCCTATGAGGAAAGGTTGCGGGACCTGAACCTGTTCAGCCTTCAAAAGAGAAGGCTGAGGGGGGATCTTGTGGCCTGTTATAAACTGGTTAGGGGGGATCAGCAGGCGCTGGGGGAGTCCCTGTTCCCCCGAGCGCCGCAAGGAGTGACCAGGAACAATGGTCACAAGCTGGCGGAGGGAAGGTTTAAGTTGGACATCAGGAGGCGCTACTTCACGGTCAGGGCGGCTAGGGTCTGGAACCAGCTTCCAAGTGAGGTGGTGCAGGCTCCCACAGTGGGGGTTTTTAAGAGGAGGTTGGATGACCACCTTACTGGGGTCATTTGACCCCAGTGCTCTTCCTGCCATGGCAGGGGGGCGGACTAGATGATCTGCTCAGGTCCCTTCCGACCCTAGAAACTATGAAACTATGAAACTTTGAACTTCTGTCTTTTCTTTCCAAACCAGGGCCATGCTCTGTCGAGGTTTCATCCCCTGGCCCTGTGGACTGAACGAGGACCCGTAACAGGAGAAGGCAGTAGATTTCAAGTATGTGACTTATAAGATTGGGTGGAAAAATGTCCATTTCTTCTTGCTTTCTAGATGATGTTTCCATCAGACAGACAGAGGAGCTGGAGGAAATGCACTACACTGGCTGCTGAATGCTAGACTGTACACCGGACTAGGATGTGGGAAGGCGTGCTGTGTTTCTCGTTCTGCTTTCATACCTATATGTATTTACCAGGGGACCCAAATCCATCACCTTTCTTTGTATGACCTAGTATCTGACAGTTTCCAATGGGACTATGTAAGGGTGGTTGCAAAGTATGGGGCTGAGCCCCATTTGTTCTGAAGGTGCCATGAGGTTGTAGAGATTCATGAACAGAAAATAGCAGATGGGCTGAAGCAAAGCATGTCTAATGTGTAGCAACTCCTGTAGAAGGAAAAAACCCTAAATGAGGGTGTCTAAAAAGGATGCATGTGTATAGGAGATCTGAGCTCTCTCCCCAGCAATGCCTGTCACCTGGTGTAGGTCCCTTCACCTCTCCGCTTTTGTCTGTCTATTTAGACTTTAAACTCTCTGAGGGAGACACAGTATCTTTATGTACCACACTTTTTACAGAGTGCTTAAAATATTGCTAGGGCTTTGAGGCAATATTGTAATGCAAATAATACTGAAGGCAGATGGTTTTGGACCACGGGCCTGTTCTAAAAAATGCTCAGTGCCTTTGTGTCCCTCTATTTTCAGAACGTGTTATACAGAAGGGATACTTTAAAAGTCCAGCCACTCTCACAGGCTTCAGAAATAGACACAGCAGAGGGTCAGGGGTTTAACAAGTAAAGATTGGCTTAACACAGACAATGAAGTCAGCAATATTCCTTACAAGATTGACTAATTAGCTGCATAAACCTTATTATCTTTCAGCTAAATGGTTTTATATCTAATTTATTATCTGATAAAGGGACAGCCTGAAAAGCAATACTCTTTCCCAGTTATTCAGCATGCTGCTTGTGATTTCCCCCCCACCCCTTTATTTATATTGCAGTTATGATTCAAGCCGGTTGTTTGTCATGGCCAAAAATGGGAAGATCATGATCTTGTCTTGGCAAAAAAGTGCAAAAGGCTTAGCTATAGCTCAAAAGAATGAGGCAAAGTGGTGACATGGATTTTTATTAATGTCGAGTCGTTTGAGAGAAAGGGTATTGCCTGAGGGTAGAGTTATTTTTTTCTCGCTTACATCATGGGGTAACACTGTCAGGGTCTGGGATTTACACAGCTTATAAGAAAGAGGCAAGTTTAGCCCATGGGAGCTGGATTTTGGCTGATAGTGGCTCCCTATAAGAACTTGGCATCCATATTATAAAAGCGGGTTTTCTTCCTCCCTTTTTCTAAAAGCCACATCCAAAAAAGTATATAGGTGTTAATCTCCCAAAGTTTTCAGTGGGACTTAGGAGGCTTTATGGATATTGGCTTGAACTCCTTGGCTCAGGAATGTTCCTTATTGTGTTGGCCCGGTGGCTGACTGTGACAGGGTGCTGTCACTTTAGTTGGAGAGGAGGTCTGAGAAGCAACCTGCAGGTGTCACAGGGGCTGATTAGAGACTTACCTGACTAGAAGGGGCTGGGCTGGAGCCATATAAGCACAGTGATTGAGAGGGTCAAGCAGTCTAGCCCTGAGAGCCACCGGGCAAGAGCTCCTGGCAGCAGAACTGAAGCTGTGCTTCCAAAATGGCCGTGGAACCGGGGTAAGCAGCTCTGCAGGCCTGGGAACAGGGGAATTGTACCTGGGGCATAGTTTCTGCAGGCAGGTGGCCTTTATTTTACAGTGTATCCCAGAAAAGGGCTTAGCTTGTGGGTCTGAGGACCTGAAGCTCATAGCCTGTAAAGGGGCGAGAGATGGACCTAGCAACTCATTGCCCAGAGGGGGGACGTAGCACCAGGGAGCCCAGAGATCTCAACTGGCCTGGGGGTGGGGCCAAGGCCCAGGAGGGGCCACTGCTAGAGACCATAAAGGTCAGGGACCCACTGGCAGCAGGCTGGGGCCCGGAAACTAGGGCTGGTACCGTGGGCCTGGGGCAAAGAGCCTAGTGAAAGCAAGAGGGGTAGGGGCCAATAAGGCCAAGAGTATTATACTACATTGACAGCTGTGGGGCATGGGGCATAGTGTAGGGATGGATGCAGCCATGCAGTCAGCCTTTAAGGCTAAAGGTGCCCTGGAGGGGTGCAGACAGGCTGAGAGGACCCATAGAGCTTAAGTGCCAAATTGAGACTAGTGGGGTCTGGGAGGGACCTGTTAGCGACTTGAATGGACTGAGGTTCACTCTAAAGCCCTGGGCAGCCTCCCTTACCTAATCTTTAATAGGAGCAAGGCATGGTGGGCAAGCGATCAAGGGAGGGCTACATTGGAGACTGAGCTGGGCAGGAGCCATATGGCCACCAGGGGGCATCACGGCCTCCCCGGGAGTCTGGTCCTGTCACACTGAAACTTTGTGGCCCAGATTTCAGAGGCAACCTTAATTCTGGCACTTCCTATCTATTGACTTTCTTGACTTTGCAACCTTAACTTTCTCTTTGTAGATTTTTGGATGTTATGGGGCAGTGTGGGGGAGGGAGGGTGTAATTTAGTAGTCTAGTAGTTTATCCCCTCAGATAGTACATTATTAGCCATATTTTACAGTGAGTGTAGAAAATAGTCATATAATAGGCTACACTCTGGGGAGAATTACTGTATTCTCCATGTTTTCCCAATTCTTCTACATTTGATCTAAAGGAAAAGCTTGAATGCAGCTCTGTAGGCCTCCAATAGGCCTGACTAAGGGTGTGGACACACATGCATTTGGAGCCATTACAAAAGCAGAAAGTTTCTAAAGGGGAGGAGCTGTTATATTGTAATGGTTATAGTGTGAAGGAGCCCAGAATGATACAAGGCTGCTTACAGACATGAAAAGACAAACAGATCAGCCCTTTACTTTAAGCTTGGCATGCCCCCGCACCAAGCACAGCACATGCCCAGAGGAGGCACCATGTTAGTTGGACCCGGCTTGCCCAACATTTGCATAGATTGGGCACTTCAGTGGGGCTTTCTGGTGATTGAAGCGGCTATTAGATAAAAGTGCCAAAAAGCCCTACTGAAGCATCTGATCTAGACAGATGCTGGGGAGCTGGGTCAAACTAATGCACTACCTCTTCCAGTAAAGCGCCATGTTGTTTTTTTCCCACCGACATCTGTCAGTCCCCCAAATGTAGTAATACTGCTCCAACTTCAAAACAGATGTGAAGCAATGGTATAACTGGATTAGTTTCCCTGCATTTGTATTATTCCAGCTCCTTTATACACAAAAATTAGAACAGAAAAGCTGTTGTCTTTTTGAAGTATTCCTCTTTTGTAAGTATATGTGTGTCCACCCTAATACATGCATATGCATATGCATACGCACATGCACATGTGCACGCACACACTGGATGGCGAAAGGTGATTGCACTGGCATGAGACTCACTACGGACAACACTGACTAAGGAGGTCCTTGAGATAGCTGAATAGGCAACACTGAAGAACAGGGTATGCTTTAAATTTCAGCCTCTCTCAGGTTCAGGTACCTAAATCCACTTGGGATTCAGGACCTGAACTCTTATGGAATTGGGCACCTAAGCTGTTGCTTGGAAAGGTTGTGATGCTGCCCCTCATAAGAAGCTGGTGGTTACAGCAGTCATTAAGGATATGGCGGACACAGTTTTAATTTCTTCCTGTCTGAGGGGGTTCAAAATAGCATAGCTCTCGTCCCTGAAGAGGTTCTTGTTCCCTAGGTTATAGGTTTTCTGGATTGGAAGCACTCTCCACCCTTCTTGTTGAAGCTGTGCCACTTTACAGGTAATATTTAAAGATTCATTGAGTCAGAGTGAGCATCCCTCTGTAACCTAGGGGGTAGGATATTTATTTGGGGGCAAGGGGAGGGGGTTGAATTGGGGTTCCAAGGTCTGATTGTACATTTTTCATAAACAGCTATAGAAGAATATACAAAATAGCCCTTGGTGCATAGCAAGCACTGCATTGGGGAATCATGCCTCATGATCAGGGATCTGAGTTTTCTGTTTCCCATGGAAAAAACGGAGTAAAATGGAAATTTTTCCCCATTAGTAGAGGAAAATACAGATTTCTCATTTTAACAGAGAAACCCATGGATTTTACAGTTTTGCAAGGAGCTCTCTGCAGGCTACTGCAGGTAAGTGTGTAAGGGATGGGTGGGAAGTGAGATCCTATAGGGAAGGAGGGAGTTGGGCAGGGCTGGGGCTGCTGCCCAGCCAGGTGGTATGTGGGGCTTGAGGCCTGGGGCTGCAATGTGTGGCTTTAGGGCCCCTGTGGGGAATGGGATGGTGCTATGGGTGGCTCGTCCAGGGGGCGGGAGAGGGAGGAGCTCACCACTGGTGTGTGCATTTCTGGGGGACCTGTGCCCCCCAGATCTGTGTGGGGGGTGGGTGCGCGCTGCGGGCTTGGGCTCCCACCCTGCTGCCCTTCCCTGGGGCCTCCGCAGCCCAGTGCATGCAACTTGGCACTGCAGAGCAGAGCGGAGCCGCTCAGGGAAGCTGCTTTCCGCTCCGAGCTTCGCGCTGCCCTGGTGATGAATCCCTTGCATGCCCAGCAGCAGTGAGGGGCACAACCCCATGCCGTCACCTCTGCTGCTGCTGCGTGCACAGAGGACACGTCACCAGGGCAGCATGGAGCTTGCAGCAGCAAGCACCTTCCCTGTGCAGCCCCACTCTGCTCTGCAGTGCTGGGTTGCACCCGCTGGGCTGGGGAGGCCTCGGGGAGCCCAAGCCCGCAGCAGGCAGCCTGCTCCCGCCCCCGCCCCACGCACAGATCTGGGGGAGCATGGGTTCCCCCTGCCCCCCAGGAGTGCACACAGCGGTGGGGAGCCACCCCCATCCCGCTGCCTGAGATCCCAGTAGGCAGACAGCGGGGGGGGGACCTGGGCTCTGCTCTGCTGCAGCAGGTGCCGCTTCCTGCTGGGGGTAGGGGGCTGCAGACCAAGGTCCCTGGGCCTATAGCCCTGGCAGCGGGAGCATGCTGACTGTAAAGTGCCATTTTTTTCCACATCTGCAAAGCAGAGTTAGGTCATTAAACCGTGCTTAAGTCCTTTTGTGCATATAGCCCGAAGTGGCTTGGTTGTTCTGTCATGGAGTAGAAACTTGAATCCTGGTCACAGGAGCTCAAGCTACAAGGCCCCCCTTTTTCTTGACTATATTTCCACTCCCTGCTTTTTCGTCCTGCAGCTGATGGTTGAGGCTTTATAGTAGCTTGGCTGCGTGTTTTTAGTGCATCCCCAAATGCCTTGATTGCATTTCTCTCAGTTTGATCCTTCCACCTGGGCCCGCTCATACACCCCCACACTAGTACATTTTCCACCTCAGAGGATCGCTAGAAAATGTAGCTGAATTTGGCCCATAATCTATCAAAAATAAGAACCAAAAACCTGTTCAGTCACATCATTGACTTAATTTAGAAACTTTATAGTTCCCAACCTCCTAACCAGACCCAAAGGAAAAAAGGAATAACTATACATTTTCCCATTAATTATGGTAAAGAGAACAGAATCCAAATATATGCAGAAGCCAGATGCTTTTCTTTCTACCACTAATTTTACTCCGTAGCTCCATCGGTTTTGCCTGGCTTGCAGTGGAACTTCTGAAAGAAGGCCCAACCCTTATGTTGTCTAGTGAATCGTGGTGCTTTCAAACACTTTTGAATATTCTCTTATTTATTGTACAAGCTGTTACTATAAATATTTAGACAGAAGTGGCTAAGAGGAAAATTGTATGGTTTTTAAATTCAATGAGTCATTAAATAGGTTATTATAATCTCAGTAGAAGTTTGGAATATTTAATAATGAGAAACAGGTACATGGAACACTTGATTGCTACCAGACTCTCCTAGTAAATATTATCAAAAAAGTTTATATAGTGTATGATTGTGAAATACCTTCAAACAAGGACTTTCCAGAAAAATAAGCAAATAGTAAAATAAACAATGTTTAAGAGAGAAATAGCTTATTGTCTGTGAATGTTTTTGGCCTTCTTCTTCTGAATAATCTCTTTATAAGATGATCTTTTTTTTCATAAGTAATTAAAAAACATAATCACACCTCTCCTTACCATTACATTGCACTGACACTGCACATGGCAACATCATAGACTCCAAAGGAGCTCACGAAAATTAACCATGTGCAGAATTTGGGTCTATGTGGAATAAGATCTCTTTATCTCCCTTTGTTAAAGTAGCCACCGCTGGAGTAGAATGTATTAGGCACACATTGATTTGTGTTATATATTCACACTTAGGAGTAGGGGTGGGTGAGAAGTTATTTTCTTGCTTTCTGAAAACATTTGAGAATTCATCACAATGGAGAACAGGAACATTTTTGAAACCAAGACCTTACAAAATTTCACATCAGACCAGATCAGGAGAGCCACTCATCCATCCATCCATCCATCCCAGAATGGTCCACTGAACAGGGCAGTTACTTGAATGTGGGCAATGTAGATCCCTGCTTTGTTTAATTCACACCAGAACTTTAACCTGGATCTCTGACAGCCCTGAACTTGAACCTATTATTATGTATTCAGGGGCGAGTCTTTCTCAGTCTCTTTTGTTGGAGCTGTTCCATCTTGGATAAATAATGAAGTAGTCATGGGCCAGAGAGAATCCTTAGTTTAGAAGTCAGTTCTCAAATATGTTCACTTAAAACATTTGTTGAATAATTCTGAACAACAGATGCATCCCTGCAAGTCACAATCCATGTACTGATAATTTTGCCCTTGGGAAAAGGCCTAAATTTATTCAATTATTTGTTAGGAAGTGTGTCAGGTTGTTTTTTTATACCTCCCCCAAAAGATGGCACTCAATCCCTCAGACCCGAGCGGCATTGCCTCGGGAATTTTCAGTGCTGTTCTCTGCAGCATTTCGCTGTTCCCTTAAATGTCTTTCAATGAAGGGTTGGCCAAGTCCTACATAAACTTCCCACAGCAGCTCAAGATATTTGACAAGACACATCACAGCTGAAGGTAGTACAGCTGCAGGAAGCAATAAATTAATTATACCTTCTCCTACCTTGTGTTAAGTAGATAAGAGGTGCCCACGTGACCTACTTGTGGCTTGAAAGCTTACGATGGAGGAAGTGAGAGGGCGGGAAAGGGAGAGATGCATTATCAGTACTTTACCTTCCTTGCCCTTATCTGCTTGTGAAAAATGATCAACAAAGTGACTGTGTCTAATCCCTGCTGAGTGAACAGAAAAATAGAACGGACCTGGTTTTCAAAGCATTCGTAACGGAATTGCGTAACCTTGCGGCACTTTATCAGAAATCTGCAGGCCCCGTATGTTCCTATTGTTCAATCCGGTGTAGATCTCACTGAAGCCCGTGGGAGAACTGAGCCCACAAGCTCTTTCTTCTTGTAGCACCTTTGCCCAAACAAATGGAACAAATTGTGTTCCCACTATGTAACCTGCTTTACCGGCAGTGATGTTGGGCTGGATAAGTCACCACCTCGACACATTAAGACACATGGATATGCACAGTACAATGGTTAAACAGGTGGGAGCTGCAATTCCTGCTGATCATGAGGATCTATATTGTCTTGTTTTTTGCACATTTACCTATTGTCTCTCCTGTGATGCGTACATTGCGTATACTCTTTAGGGCATGGACCATTTCTTTGTTCTGGGCTGGTACAATGACTAGTGCTCTCATCCAGGACGGGCACTGCTATGTCAGGGGCGGGCAATTATTTTGGGTGGAGGGCCACTTACTGAGTTTTGGCAAGCCATCGAGGGCTGCATGACAGGCAGCCCAGGGCAGATTAATATTAATTTTATAATTTTTTTAGGGGCCCTGCAGGCCGGATAGAATGGCTTGGCGGGCCGCATCTGGCTGCGGGCCACATTTTGCCCACCCCATACTATGTGCTACCCCAAATGAAAATGTATCTGTTGGCATGCTTGCTCAAAGCAGGGTCATCCCCAACTAGAACATCCCAGCCATGGCTTTGTCTAGCTGGGTCCTGAAAACCTCCAAGGATGGAGAGTCCACCACCTCTCTGGGTATTAACCTGTTCCAGTGTTTTACTACCCTCCTAGTGAGAAATTTTTTCCCAATATCTAACCTAAACTTCCCTTGCTACAACTAGAGATGGTTGCTCCTTATTCTGTCATCTTCCACCACTGAGAACAGTCCAGCTCCATCCTCTTTTGAACCCCCCATCAGGTAATTGAAGGTTGCTATTAAATTCCCTCAGTCTTCTCTAGACTAAATAAGACCAGTTCCCTCAGTCTATCTTCATAGGTCGTGTCCCCCAGCTCCTGCACCATTTTTGTTGCCCTCCATTGGATTCTTCAATTTGTCCACATCCTTTCTGTAGTGGGGGGCCTAAAACTGAACACAGTACTTTTAGATGTGGCCTCACCAGTGCTGAATAGAGGGGAATAATTACTTCCCTTGATCTGCTGGCAATGCAGCCCAGTATGCTGTTAGCCTTCTTGGCAACAAGGGCACGCTGCTGGCTTATGTTCAGCTTACTGTAACCCCTAGGTCCTTTTCTGCAGAGCTGCCAGTCCTTTTCTGCTGCCTAGCCAGTTAGCCCCCCGCCTGTACCAGTGCATGGCATTGCTCCGTCCTAAGTGCAGGACTTTGCACTTGGCCTTGTTGAACCTCATGAGATTCCTTTTGGCCCAATCCTCCAATTTGTCTAGGTCACTCTGAAGGAAGGAGGAAGGAGAATGTATCATGTAGGCAAACCTTTTTGCTTGCATGAAATTCCATTAGTAGCAGGAAAAGGGCCTATAGGCATAGAGGGTATATGCAGATGTTACACTTAGATTGACCTAACTAGCATAGATGACGCATAAGTGTTGTCACTGGGGGTTACAATTCCATGTTGCAGCTGTTGCCTCTGCTGCTGCCAGGCACTGGCTCTTGTGCCCCTTCATCAGCACACAAATCATGCTGCTGCTGCCCCTGATACTGCTGGGCCCTGGCTCTGGCTGCACTTGAGCCCTGCACCCCACTGTTGGCACAGAAATCTAGGGGGCATATGCCCTCCATGCCCCCTCCCCACATGCATCGCCTATGCTAATTAGTGTTAGGTCAATCTAACTGCTGAACATGTTTGGACAATTAAGATTGGGCAAAAATGGGCAGCCCAATCTAACTTAGTTCACTTAAGCAGGCACACCGTGTAGATTGTAGATCGCCCACACCTGATCTAAGCACGCCCTACTGCCAGGCTGCACTTTTCCCCCCTACCATGACCCGATTGTTTTTAGCCCTCTGATTTCCACTCCACCCTGCCCAGTCCCTGTACATACAACCCCACTGCAGACCCCATCTTATTTAGATCACATTCCTGGGGTGACTCCCAGCATCTGCAAGCTTCCCCTTAAGCAGGGACTTGATCTATGATCACATGGCCTAAAGTAAGTAAGGCTGTAGACCAAGTCCTATGAATGTGTACGTATATCCAGAGAGTCCACTGATATGGATCTGATTACAGGATAGTGGCTTGTATATATGGGGCAAAACCAGGGTGGTGCAGTTGCACCCCCTTTGATTCTTGTTACATCTAAAGGTTAAAACCCACTACCTGGCAGTGAAAGCAGCATTTCTATTCAGGCAGCAGTGACAGTCAATTGACCTCATGGCTCATTACAAGCTCCCTGATTCCTCTAAACTTTTCATTCCACAAATGTTAATGACTCTCTCTCCTTTTGTAATGGTCTTGATGGTCAATGCATCATGCTTGCCTTTCTTCTGCAATTCTGCTGTCTGTTAGCTGCTCCTGGTAATGTAGCTCCTATTTCATAGTCCTGCAGACTGTTTTTAACTCCAGCTAAAAATGTTAACTGAGGTGTGGAAATAACTTTCAGTCTGAACTCAGTCTGGGAGCACCTTGCCCCCTCCCTTCGGGAAAGGGGTGGCGCCAGCTCCTCCCCATTCTTCCCTGATTGATGGATGGGCTCCACCAATCGGCACTGAGAATTCTCAAGCCCAGGACACGCTGGTGCTCAAGCAGGTAAGTCCGCCATACATATATACACTAGAATTGATTGGTGACACGCAGCTATCTCTAGAGTGGAAGGAAGCTGATGTGAAAAACTGTGCTGTAATGCTTCAAGGCAATGTGAAGAATTCCTTATCCAGCTGATGGCATAAGAATTGCTGGGAGAGGGATGTCATTTATACACTTTGAGTTTAGCCATGCCAACGAGTCAAATGTGCCTACTTTTCCCTGAAAGTGGAGTATTTAAAGATCACAAGGGGGCAGGACCTCTGGATTATCTCTGACCACAAAAGTTGGAATCTCCATTAGCACGACGATCACTTTTTACCACTGACTATAAAAGAGGTGGAAGGTTCCTTAACTATCAGCAGCTTTCTGTAGCCTCCAAATGGCCAGGGGTTTAAAGAGAACAGACTCTTCAATTATATTCTCCATAACCATATGGGCAGCTGTTCTGTTATCAAGAGTGCTATTGACTGCAGTTATGTTTAATGACTCTCCCAGTATGGAATCTAGGCAAATATTTCTGCTACAGCTGCTGCTTTGGGAGCATAATCAAAGAAAAAAACCCAGGAAAATTGAAATGTAAGCTACTGAAATCCTAGCCAAATTGGCCATGGATAGTTTTACTCACCCCCGTTTAATCATCTGGGAGAGTATTTCCGGAATTCTTCCTCATCAAGTTAATATGCCAGGCAGGATACAACTGAAAGGGTAACTTATTCCTCATGCCACGCTGCAGGTGCGGCAGGTATAAAGGCAGGAATTGTTTTCAAAGCCTTTACAACTATGAAACAAGTTCAGGTGGGGTTTCAGTAAAGACACCGCTTCCATAACCAGGACTGCCTGCAGCGTACACATACTAGTTACATCATTGCTTTTTGTCTTTCCTTTTCCCGTATTAGGATCTGCCCCACTAACGTATCTCATTCTCAAACTGTAATAAGTAGCCTTGTCAGGTAGCTCTTGCTGTCACTGAGTGCATTTCTACACTGAGCAGAGCTCTGTGGGTAATTAGACACAATGAGCTAATTTTTCACGGGGTGGGTGGCAAGCCTGTAATTAAGGATTTAAGTGTGCAGGGCTGTGCAGACAACAAATCTAGCTGGGTTTTTCAGAGGTGCCACTTTGGCAGGCGCTGTAACTATGCATAATGACTGAAGTGGGTAGGTAGGCAATACTGCACTTCTAACTCGCCATTTGCATATGGGGATCAGGTACAGAAGTTTGGTTGAGCAGTCTAACCTAAATTGAACTAGGTCTATTTTAGACTGGGTTCCACCATTTTTAAACCAGTCTATGTGCGCTGAACATCTATTCTCTTACAAGTATAGACTGATTTCCAATCACTTATACTGGTAAAAGTGTAATGTCTGCACCTGGCCTAGGGCTGTCCCTGTGCTGCAGCTGAAGACTTGGCTGCAGCATGGGTAGCATCCTAGTGTTAGCTTTGGTCTGTCTAGCACATATAATGATAGCAATGAAGGCCACACTAGCACAGGCTTCAGCATGGTAATACGAGGCCAGTGGGGATCCTGAGTCGCGCTCAGGTTGCCAACTTGTCCTGAAGGCAATGCTGCAGTGTCTTCCCTGCTCTTCTTACCTGAGGTAGCTGGATTAAAGCTAGCATGAATAGCTGGATTAAAGCTAGCTAGTTTTGGGATAGCACTTTTGCACTGATGTAGATGATCCTTGAGGTCCTTTCCAATCCTACAATTCTTTATATGGCTGCATAAGCCTATCCATGCAGGATGTTCCTGCAAGTAATTGAGGGCAGGTCTCCATGCTGTGCCTGGGAGCACAGCTACAGAGCCTTATGTTCAGTTATCCATGCCCTTTGAGTGCAAAATCCTGGAAACGAGGTTGGCTTCAAAACCGTGTCACCAAGTGCACCCCAGACAGAGAAACGAAGAACAGGGCTGGGCATGTGCTCAGTGCTACTCTAAAGGGACTCCACTGCCTCATTTTTGGACATGTGCATGTGCAGAGTGGGAGCAAGTGGGTGAGTGTGTGGCCCAGCCCCTGGATAGACTGTTTAGTGACATGCAGGATTGGGCACTCTGGCTGGGAGCTACACTGGTTCACTGCTCTGTCACCATGCAAATCCCTTGCTGTTCAGAGTGGCAATTCATGCGTCTCTGTTGAAAATGCACTAAGGTGCTGAAGTAGGAGGCACATTCCCTGGCTTCCCTGGTCCAATTGGCTGCCTCGGACTGAATACTTTGGGGGCTGGCTAGAAATATAAGTGTGTCTCTGATGGATCCAGAAGTGCGGCTTCATCCCCCTTTTAGACTGCATAAGTGCAGTAGAAAAGATTTTTGGGGGTAGTACACTCCTTGCTACGCACCTTATGGCAAGGTTTATCTGCAGTGGCCTGCTGGCTCTAGTGAGTGCCCTGCCACATAAACCCTGACCTCTGGAGCCTTGCTGATGAATGCTTTGTGTAATTTCGCCTGCTCTCGCAATCATACTTTTAGCTCAAATCCTGTATAGCCACATTCTACAGATCAACCAAGTGCTGCAGTGATCATAAAACATCTTGGGAGTAATGCAGCTTGTCCCTAATTGAAACAAACACCCCAGATTAGAATATCCCGTTTTATGAGAGCTTGGCCCCTCCCAGCACTTTATTTATTATAGAGATCATCCGAAGCTGCAAAAATGATTTGCAGCTTCCTCAGACATAAGGGACTGTTTGGAGAAGGGAGTTTGTCACGGCCCCTTATGGAATCAGTCTATGACATTCAGATCCCCAACAGTCCCTAATCCTGCCATGCTCAGGTCTAGGGAATAGTATCCAACTCCTTAGAGAGGATCACCAGGGTGGTTCCAGTTCCCTGTCAGGTGTGGAGTTAATATTTGTGTTAGTGGCTCATCCCTGTTGTACAGGGAAGGACTTGCTGATCCATGCCCCGTTCACATGCTAAGCTACCCCAAAGTACAGAGTATGTCTGGTTCTGGTGGTCTCATGAGAGGGACTCTTCATGCAGATTCAGGTCATACCTCAAATCCCTCCTAGCACAAGAGGGTCAGATCCTGGTTTAAGGTTCAGGCCCATTTCTAAGATTTTGGGGGGAAATATTAAAATCCGGTTGTTACTGCTTCCTGTGTTCCCCAGCTTTTCTCTCCCTTGCAGACTACTGCTGAGTCAGATTTGCAAAGGCACTACTGACTCCAGTCTCACGTGCTCTCTGTATTTGAAGACACCTTGTCTTTCTGTAGCAGACCCATAATTACAGTTTCTACAAGGGAACACCCCCACTCTCCCACATGTGAACATGCATGCATGTGGGTGCACATGTGCATGTGTGTGCGCGCACGCACGCACACGTGCGCACACACACACACTGATAACACATGCTTCCCAGCTACTTGCGAACATGACTTAATTAGGCGAGAAAGCAAGGAACAGGGGCTCTGAGACCTTGGGTCCTAATCCCAGTTCTACATGCGATTTGCTGTATGAACCTGAGATATGGCTTTAACTGTATTTTGCCCTTCTTTGATGTGAGCCTATGAATACTTGTCTTCTCTGGAGAAGTGGCACTAGACTTAGTTAATCAACATTTGTAAAATGTGAGATCGTTGCGCAAGAGGCCCATAGAAATGTTAAACTATTCTGGTGAAAGGGCTGCTCCCTTTCAAGGTTAGTTGCAAACTGTCATTGCTTTACAAGAGGTCTAATTTAGACTAGTCTAGCAGTCATGTTGAAGGCTTAAGAGTGATGGCAAATTGAGGGGTGAAGGAAATCCTTTGATACCTATAAAAGATATGCAGTAACACCTCCCCCACACACCATCTCAGCACCAAAATAAAAATATCTCTTTGTTTCAATTTTGGTTCACTAGCTGTGGGCACTGCACCACTTGCACATACAGCCCTGCATGGGTTATTAACCCGAGTCTCAAGATAATAACGTTAAAACATCCGTTCTCCTGCTAATTAATTGGCTGAAATATGTATGCATTCCTCTGATGCCAGCTTGCAGAGAGGAAGATGAATTTTGATTTTATTTAATCCCAAATGAGGTACAACAGACGCTCGCGCTATGTAAATATTGAAGGGCAGCTTAGCAAACGCCATCCTGATGCAGGAGAATTGGGGTGAAGAACCTAGTAGCTGTCATTTTTCAGAAGTATTTGGACATAATTCAGCTTGGAAGTAAAAGATAAAAAGTAGATATAGTCCTGGTTCTCCGGTGGAGTTTTTTTTTTTTTTTTCCTTCCACAGGAGCTAGAAGTGCTTAGTGAGAGCTGATCCCATATAAAGCAATTTTACCTCAATCTTATCTGTATGTTTTTTGACCCCGGTCTTATAAAAGTGATACGGGTTCATTTAAATTTGGAAGAGAGCCATATATGTCAACAACAAAGCTTTGGTGAAGAATTGCCGCCTCGCTAAGCTGGGTGCACGCCTTTCCCAAACAGGTGATGCGCAGCAGGTGAAGGTGAAAAGCTTATCAACATGGTTCAATGTTATTTCCTGTCATAACTTTGCACAACAAAGGAAGTTTGTGTCTTTGACAAGCTTCAGCATTGTGAAATGTACTGCGAGTCCTCTACATCAGTCCCTTTAATCCTGAGCAAACTGAAGTCAGGGAGATACCGGGAAAATTACTGCTGGTTTTGATAGGTACGACATTATCAGCAGCAGGCTGCACTAAGCAACGTGGGTATAACATTGTTTAAGCTAAGCAAACAAGCTATTGACAATTCAATAGGCTCACAAAATCGTTCTTATTTTAGCAAAGATAAAAACAGAATGGAGCAAGCTCCAAGCATGCACCTTCTGGCTGCCCATGGCTTAAAAACCTGGACGTAACTTCGTCTAGTTCTTAAATTTCATTTGACTTAAAAATTATTTTTTTAAAATGTCTTTTCATGGACACATCCAGGGAACTGTGTTTGAAGGTAGGTCTCCAAACCCTGACACAATTCCAGCAGGCGTAGTTTCCTATCTCATGCTAGCCCTGCGATTTTAACTGGATACTTTTCTTTACTTCTTGTTCTCATGTTTTGGGTAATGCAGCTGATGTAGGCAAGCAAATACCAAAATTCATCTTACCTTTGGTGGTGACACTGTAGCAACCAGTTAAGTGATTTAGCCAGAAGAGACAATTGAATTCTGCTTTTGCGGGAGTGGTGCAAAATGAAAATGGGCAGTGGTAAAGCTATGGAGGGATGAAGTGTGTGGGGCTTGGGGGCCAGGACCAGGGCCCCACTCCCAGGTGCTGATTTGGGTTTGCAAGGAGCACAGAAAAAGCAGCCCCCAAACCGCTAGCCCATCTGCTGCTGCCATTGTCACCCTGGCTGCAACTGTTGCCCAGAGCACAGGACTGCCTGATTCTGCCTCTGGAAATAGGGCAACATCCAGTGCCCTGTGAAGTTAGTAACAGGACTCCCACCAAATTCAACAGGTCTTGGGTCAGTAATATTATCTTGCTTACATACTCTATGTAGATACAGAAGAGAAATAACGTGTTGCCCCTTCTTTGTAATTATTCTTTATTATTCTGCTGTGACCCCAGGTAGGTATTTGTCTTAAGTACCTAGGAGACCTAAGCAAGGACCAGGAGCATCATGTGCTACGTGCTGTGTACAAAAAAAGATAGTTCCTTCAGAAAGCTTACCATCTAGGTATAAAACAGGATAAAAGATAGTACAGACAGACCAGGAAGCATTTGGAAACGAGAAGACTGGTCAGCTTGGTAGAGAACAGACATGGCAAATGTGTGTGTCACTCCTCAGAGCACAGCTACATCACACCTAGAGTATCAAAAATGTTATAGTTTTTATTCTTCAATCACTTCAGTTGGCATCAATACCTGCCCCTATTCATAGTGAACCCAGCTGGATTTGGCTGGTGGACTTGACTGGGAGGTTGGTAGCTCGCTAGCTTCATGTACAGGAAAACAAAGGAGCAAGCGAAGAGTTGGGGAAAGAAAGGCTGGAATTATAGTTACAAAATGATGGGTAAAGCAAATACTCAAATGCCTGTAAAAGAAGTGTAGCAACACCTCCCATATACGCTGTCTTACTGAGGTTCCTCAGTGAACCCCAAGGCTGAAGAAAATTCATATATGTAATTCGGTTTATAACCAAAATGAAAATGTTTTGAGGGAGTTGCTTATTGGGGGTACTATGGCAGAAGTGGGAAAAATCGGAGTAAGTGAAGGGCTTGCAAGAGGATGGATGGTTTCACCTCCCTGTCAACCTCTAACCAACTAACTGAAGGAAGGCTTTTTTGGAAGGGGCTGTTTTACTTTAAATTGAAGGAGGTGAGAGAGCATGGACTAAATGGAAGCTTGTCTACACACACACAAATTGTTCTAATTTAACTAAATTGGTTCTAAATTAATTTAGTTAAATCAGTGCAGCCCCTTTAGTAGCTAATATTGATTTAGCTTAATTGAGTTTGTTCCCAAATTAAGTTAAATTGGCATTAGACACTCTTCAACTAATTTAAAAGTGTTCATGGAAAGGAATGGTAATTTCTGCGGTTAAGCAGGCCCGGGTGGGGGGGATAGACCTCCCCCCTTCTTCTCCTCTGGAATGTGCTCATACAGTACAGCAAGGGGCAGCTGCACTGATAGGACTCAGAGGGAGATTTCCTCCTCCTCTTTCTCTGCTGTGGAGATGACCAAGTGAAATACCAGTCGTGACAAGGATGGCATCCGGCAGCTTGACTCGCTCTTGACCTTTATGAAACAAGGCTTTTGCCACGCTCCATGATTTCACTGGCAGGGAAGTTTCACTCGTGAGCTTCCTTGGTGGAGATTGTGTGTCAAACGAACAGCAAAGCTTTTATTGCTGCAATTGCTAGTGGGCTGCAATCAAACCAAAGCAGGCACCGCTTAAAACAGCCAAATTAAAGCTTTTATTGAAGGAAACATTGCCACAAATCCCCTTCTTCTGCTCTGGAAATGCAACCTCTTAAAAGTTTGATGTACTGACAATATCCCCCTTATGTTCTGGGAAACATAAAGCATTGCTTGAGCAGAGATGTAAAGCACAGACAGAGCCTGCTTTTCATTGCATTATTTCCTCCAGGAGTTTTTCTTGGATATTGCTTTAGTATATTTTAATAATAGGACAATATTTCTTTACAGGGTGCATAATTCAATTAAACATATTAAAGAGACAGTGGCTTTAAAGTAAACATATTCTTCAGAGCCACTGTCAGAAAAGAAAATGTTTTGCTTTGCAGATGACATCTGATATACATTAGCTAGAAGTCTGCTACTAACCAGTATAACATAACAGCTACTGTGACTGGTACTGGATTTGGGGTGGGGGGGAGCCCCATGTATTCACTTAAACATACTGATTCACCGTGCTGCCCCTTGATACGTTACACGGTGACGTAGAGCGCTGTGATTCACCAAAAAGTTGTAGGGATGAAATTTTGGTAAATTCTACTCGGAAGAAATCTCTCTCTCCAGCCCTTCCATCTTGTATTAACAAAGCAGGATTTGGGTTTGGTAGGCCTGACCTGGGTGTTGAACAAGTGACAGGCCAACAAAAGGGAGCTCAGGCTCGTTGATCCATAGACAAGCCATTGGCTTCAGGAGGAGCAGGGCTTTAGGATCCTTGAGCCCTTCAGGGGATGATGCAGGCGGGACATCAGCCCAACTGCCTCTGCAAGGGCCCCTTAAATGGTTTCCCTTTAGGCACGTGTTGTGGACAACAGAAGGTCCTTGTTTAGTAATGAATAAAAGGCCAGCAGTTTTGCTTCTCCACAGCCAGATTTTTAAGCCATAATTGGATCTTGTAACACTGCCAAGGTAAAGGCAGTGGGCCACAGCAGGGAAGCCTGACACTGCAAGTGAACTGAAACTAAATATAGTTCTCATGCAGTTTAAAAAAAAACACACACATCAAAGCCAAGAGCTGCCCGGCCCCATCCTTGTCTCTTGCAGTGGAATGAAATGAGCAAATGACTATGATAACATATGTATTTTACTGCTTGGTTACAGAAATATTCTAGGAGTGGCTTCAGCGTATAGTTGTGCACCAAGTGGTTCAAGACAATCCAAACCCTGTTGAAAATGAAGGTCTTGTGCAGAGGAATTGTGGGCAAAGCACATGGGTTCTTTGCCATGATGGCTGCTGAATACGGAGATACTTGACAGGAAGCCTTGGTGCATATATGTGTGCAGCGAGATCAAAATGATTTGGAGCAGCATCATGAGATGGTATCAGTCCTCCAGCAGTAGCAGATCTATCTCGGGCTGGCTGTTTCGATTGCTCAGTATTGCTTTCAGAAGCAAGGGTTCCTTTTTTAAATGAAAGTGGGGTCTGCTCCAATACAGAAGCCACATTTAATACTGCAGCGTTAGCGGAGAGACAGTGCGGTTCTCACTGAGCTTTGAATGATTTGCTTGGGCGTGGCGAGTATTTGGTTAGTATTCCCAGAGAGCAAAATGCCTTGCACAAACTCAGGCAGTATTTGCAAAAGGCAGAGGGCTGCAAATATGGATTCTGTTTAGGCCAGGAAGGATTTTTTTTAAGTTGCTTTTAGTCATGCTCAGACATAGCTGAATAGGAACTGCTGAGGGATGAAAGCAGGCGGTTTGTGATGGGAAAAGTTGTAACTGGGGAGCAGATCTAGGCTGAAATTGCCAATTGGGATGCAGCTAAATTCGGGTTTGTTCAGATTTGGGCACTGTTATCCTGATAGCTCCTGCTTAGATCATTTTTATCTCGCTTCAGATTTCAGATAGTCTCTTGCCTGTATTGTAATGAGTTACATGAGTTCCTTGGATCGGGATTCATGGCAGAAGGGTAAAGAAAAGGGAGATGGACGCTAACTTCCTGGAGATTTTCTGGAGCGGGAAAGTAAAATGATTGAAAGCTGGGATTTTCCTTGTGTTGTGCCTTTGTCCCATCCAGCGTATTTCATAGGCTGCTACTTCATAGACTGCAGGAAGGCTAATGCAGCCTCTTCTGAGACGGAGAACACAAACCAAATGGCATACAGGGCACTGTGAAAAAGTAGCAGGAGGGAAAATAAGTCCAAAGATATGGGTGCTCTTAAAACATGTGCTGTAAATTCTTTAACATCCTTTGGGAGCCTCTGTTGTTAAGATGACATCCAGCAGACTCACACGTGGAGGAAATATCATGGATCTTTATCTAATGTACCTACTTTACATGGCTCTAATGTGCCTACTTTGTAAAACGGAGGAATTGAAATAGATGGCTCCAGTGACCAAAGGTTCTCTATACCTTAAGGTGTAAAGCATCTGGCCTAAGTGGATTATATCTTGGATTCCTGAAGGGAAATGTTAAGGCAAGTAGGATGGTGTCAGGGAAGAGACCTTCTGCTAGCCTAGAGTCTTTCTGTTTATAGGGAAACCCATGGAATAAATGCAAATCATGGGAGCTTTCTCCATATGATTAGCACAGAACCTTCCTCTCCCAGCATCTGCCGTCTGGTTTACAAAGAGATTTGCTTCTGTCAAACCTGCCTAGGTTTTAACCCAGCGGTCAGCGACGTTTTTGGGCAGAGTGCCAAAAACACCAACAACCTCAACTCGCAAGATGTTGGGGTGCCAGGGGCAGATGGTAAGGGAGCCACGAGGGGTTTGAACCTGGTGGCAGGGCAGCCCCAACCCCGTCCCTGCTTTCTGCCCTAAGGTGCGCATACTCCTGCTGTCAGCAACAAGCTGGGCTGGGGCTCTGCAGACCCTGGTGAAGCCACTTGCAGTCTCTTGGCTGCCTGCCGCAGCCTGCCCGGATTCTGGGCTTGCCCTTGATGCCTGCCATGGAGTCCAGGCTGCAGCAAGATTGCAAACAGCTCACAGATTCATAGATGGTAAGGCTGGAAGGGACCTCAGAAGATCATCGGGTCCAGCCCCCTGCACCAAGCAGGAAAGATCACTGGGGGTCAGGTGACCCCAGCAAGGTGACTGTCTAGTCTCCTCTTGAAGTTTTCCAGGGTTGGTGATTGCACCACCTCTGGAGGGAGCTTATTCCATGGTCTGGACACCCTGACTGTGGAGAAGTTTTTCCTAATGGTGAGCCTGAATTGATCTTCCAGGAATTTCCGTAACTCCTGGTTTTCCCCTCAGGTGTCCTGGTGAACAGTTGCTCACCAAGCCCTTGATGTACTCCCTTAGTGTAGTGGTAAGCTGCTACCAGGTCCCCTCTCAGCCTTCTTTTCTTCAGGCTACCAGGTCCCCTCTCAGCCTTCTTTTCCCAGATCCCTCAGCCTTTCCTCGTATGGCTTGCTGTGTAAGACTCTGATCATAAAGGTGGCTTTTCTTTGGACTCTCTCAAGCTTCTCCACGTCCTTGTTGAAGTGTGGTGCCCAGGACTGGACGCAGTGCTCCAGCTGGGGTCTCACCAGTGCTGAGTAGAGGGGAAGAATCACATCCTTGTTTTTGCTGGAGATGCATCGATTGATGCATGCCAGAGTATTATTTTCCCTACTGGTTACAGCATTGCACTGCCAGCTCATATTCATACTGTGGTCTATTATTACCCCCAGGTCCCTTTCATTCGTGGTGCTAGTCAGTTTGGTACCACCAAGCGTGTAGGCGTGTTGGGGGTTGCTGGTCCTGAGGTGGAGCACTTTACATTTCTCAATGTTGAGCTTCATCAGGTTCCGATCCGCCCAACTTGCTAGACTGTCTAGGTCCACCCGTCACTGTAGTCTATCTTCAAGTGTGACCATGCTTCCCCATAACTTGGTGTCGTCCACAGACTTGGGCAGTGAGCTCTTCACTCCCACATCCAAATCATTAATAAAGATGTTGAAAATATTGGACCAAGCACTGACCCCTGTGGGACACCACTGCACACTTCTCACCAGGATGACACAGATCTGTTCACTACGACTCTCTGGGTCCTATCCTGCAGCCAGTTTCTCACCCACCTGGCTGTCTTGGAGTTGAGCCCATAATCCTTCAATTTTCTCACAAGGATATTGTGGGATACTAGACCAGATGCCTTTTGGAAGTCAAGGTATACAATGTCAACCTGTCTCTTGTGTCCAGGTGGTGAGTTACCTGGTCATAGAAGGAGATGAGGATGGTAAGGCAAGACCTGCCCGGGACGAAGCCATGTTGGCTGTCATTCAGAAACTTACCTTCTCCAAGCTTATCGCAGATAGGCTCCTTGATGAACTTTTCTAGGATTTTCCCTAGGATGGCAGATGGTGGGGAAGGGGCCAGGACTGAACTTTCACAACAAGGATCAGACCCCTCACAGCTCCACCGCCATCTGCCCCAAGGTGCCCATGCCAAGTAAAATGCCTTTGTGTGTCATGTTCTGGCATGCATGCCATGGGTTGCCCACCCCTGATTTAACCCATAACAAACTTCTCATGTAGAGTTCTTTCTCCGCATGTCTACCCTGAGCCTCTTGTCCAAAAATGACATTGATAACAAGTCATGTGTCTCAAACATCAGTTTTCCTACTTTTGTTTTTTTGCATTACTCCTTCACCCTGCTGGTGGGCTGGTCAGCAAATTCCTTAGCATATTATAGACACTGTAAATACATAATATGAAATCAAAATGCACACAGACTACTTCAATCAGAAAAAAAAGAACAAAGGGAGAATTCAGGTAACTATAGACCTGGAAAGCCAATGGTCCCTTGGTGGGATAAATCACAGTGCTGGATTATTGGTATGTGGGTAAGGAAGGACAGGCAAGCAAAAGCAAAAAAGGATAAGATGTTGAGTTGTATTTTAAGAATGTATGCATTTGCTGAGACGTCCACAAAGAGGTGAGATGCAGATGTGTTGTACCTCTCTGGGTAAAGAAAAAAGAAGATGATATCATGGTAGGGGTCTACTACAGACCATCTAATGAGGAAGAGGATGTGGATGAGACTTGTCTGAGCTGCTAAGAGTAGGAAGCATCTAAAAGATAGAAATTGGTAGTAATGGGAGACTTTAACTATTCAAATAGCAACTAGAAAGCAATTGGGAAAACACAGTTTATGAAGGTCTTGGAAGGTAATGAGGACAGTAGTTTGTTTCAGAAAGTGAATCATAGAGTCATAGAGAAGTAGGGGTGGCAGGGACCTCCAGAAGTCATTTAGGCCAACCCCCTGCTTGAGGCAGGATCATCCTGATCCAAACCATCTTATACATCATACCCTAAATTCTACATACGACTGCCATCAACCCTGACACAACACAGATGTAACACCCTCACCATAAGCGGTGGAAGGCTAGGGCTAATGGAGCTTAGCCCCCCAAAATTATATGCGGCAAACTTTTTGCCAGTGACAGCAGCAGCACCACAGCGCTGCTGTCCTGCAGTGCCCAGCGCCACTCGGCATGCAGCCACTCCTCTGCCGCTGCATACTGCACCAGTGCATGCCAGCCTGCAACGGTGAGGGTCAGGCAGGGCTCAGCTCCTTCAAATAATCTTTTCTCCCACCACTTATAACCTAAATCTGCCACAGCTAAAGCAGGGGAACCACGGCAGCCAACATCCTGCTTCTATGAAATGTTGTCAACATACGCTCGAAGATCCTGCGTGGAGGTCCATGCTCCTGGCCAGAGAGGAAGGTGAAACCCCCACAGTCCACAGCAATCTGACCAGGGGATAAAAATCCTTCCTGATCCTAAATATGGTGATTGGTCTGACCCTGAGTGGAGGGGCAATAGAGTCATAGAGAAGCAGGGCTGGCAGGGCCCTATTTCTGGTTTGGGTCCCACCAGGAGCATACGCACACCCCAGTCAAAGTCCCAACATCCAGTGCCTCTGGGGAAATCTTAAGAACACCCTGACACATCTAGCAACACCCTGGCATATGTAGAAATGTGGGTGAAGTTAGTGGGGAATTAGCTGTTTAGAGTGAGTCTAACAGAGAAAAACTGGTTGAGAATCTGTACATAGAAAATAATTTCAGCGAAAGCAATCATGAGATGACAGATTCACTGCTCTTCATATGGGAAGGTGTGAGAGCTGCAGAATAAGCAGATTTCAACAAACTCCAGGAATTGATAAGTAGGATATCTTGGAAACATAGTTTGAGGAATAAAAGAGAGCTGGCAGTTGCTAAAAGCGACTGTCTTAAAGAAACTATGCTAAACTATTCTGATGCAGAGGAAAGAGAGGGTGCTTAGAAAGAGTTCAGTATGGCTTCAAGAGCCTGTATATCAAAAAAGATTTTCTTACATGGCTCAGCTGAAGTATTGTGTGTAAATCTGGATTTCATGTTTTAAGGATTCAGAGAAACTAGTGGGAATCTAGAGGTGAGTGACAAGGGTGATAAAAGGATGATGGAAAGGCTGAGAGAGCTAGGGATGCTTCGTTTGGAGAAAAGGAGATTAAGGGGAGGACATGACAGCAGTTTGAAAAGCTGCTGTGCAGAAAAGGGAGGAACGGGTCTTCCTCCTTGTATAGGGCAGGCGACAGAACCAGGTTTAAACTGATGCAAATTAAATTTAGATGGAATCTGAGAGGAAAAAAAATCTCCTAATGGTGGGAACAATAGGACAATGGACCAAGTTGTGGGATCTCTTTAAATGAAGCTTTTAAGGAAGAGGCTGGATATGCCCCTAGGGGTCTGGGATGGATTAGGACTAGCATGCCCCATATCTGTGCAAGAGGTTGTATTAGATGAGCCATGAAGTCCTTTCGAACTCTATGACTCTGATGGAGGATGTAAGAAAGGAATGACTAAACTGAAAGAAGTGTGTCTGTAGGACACTGGGAAAAACAGGGCTGTTATGGAATAAAGTCAGTTGTGCAGCAGAGACAGAAATCAGTGGGTGATGCGATACGGGATGATGATAAACACTGTGAAGTGCTCAGACACTGCAGTACTGGGGGCTACATTAGGAACTTTTATATATAGACATGGCTCTGCGGTGTGAATTGATCTAGGGGACCGCTCTGCTGGGCTGGTTCTGCTCTGTTGCCTCCTATCCTCAGTGGACCTGTGGGGAGGACTTTGCCCTTCAGAATCTATTTGCTAAAGGGGGATAATAAACATGAATTCAAAAAGGGAAGGTGATTTTTCATGTTTGCTGGACTTATGAGTGCTAGGGCAGTGGAAGAGACTGATTTGCAGACTCCATTTATTAGAAAGATTGGCCTTTGGGGGAGAATTGTCTCTGCAGCTCTGCACACAGGGACAAGCTGAGAATATTTATCTGTGCAGCCTGCCCCTTCTGTGACACTGTCGACTGCAGTAACTCTGGAAATGCCTCTTTCTGGGAAGTGCCTCAAGGACTGATGCAACTCCAGAGACAGGAAACTTGATGGCTTTAATATCCCAGGGTGGTGGGGTCACATGCTAGCTCCACAGACTGGGTCTGGCCTACTTGGTATATGGATGTACCCTGCATGGCCTGTAGGCTAATCTCAGCTGCTGCTGTCACGTGTGAAACTTCACAAGTGAGAGTCACAAGAGAGTCACTGATTTTTCCTCTCAGGATAGCTACAGAGAGCATAGACTTGGGGTGAGGCAGGAGGTGAATGGCATGCTAGTCTCTGCAGAGATGCAGTGTTTGTGGTGACCCTAGGAGTAATTGGAGAGGCCAGCAGAGCCAGAGGGCTGAGTGTGCAGCAGGGAGATGCAGGGGCTCTTGCTGTGATGGGATGAAGAGAACAAAGAGCCCGCGGCAGCCCAGGAAAGGGAGATTGTTGAGGGAGATGGGAATTTGGAGCAGCCTGAACTGTTCTGCCCCTTCTCCCCATTAATCCACTTCTACATTCAAGTCAGATAATTTCTTTCATTTTCCTACCCCCTGTCACTGCAGCAGTAGATCAGGAGAGCACCAACGGGAGAGTGAGAGACTTTCCATACTCCAAGTTCTAGCACAGCAGCAGTCCTTGGCTTCTTGGGCTAGGGACAGATATTACATATAAACTGGTTTAAATGATCAGAAACTGGTTCAAACCTGTAACAGAACAGATGTTTGGTGCACATAAACCAGTTTGAAAAAGGCTGAAACCTGTTTGAGATAAACCTGGTTGAATGCAGTATCAGACTTAACTGATTTGGCTCAAACTGATTTATGCAATGCCTGTCCCAGACCCCTTGCTAGTTTAAGATAAACCAGACTCCTTCAACATCCCAGCATGCTCTCTGGGCTGGGTGGGGCTCTCTGCTCCACAGCAGGGCTGGCCCCTTCCCTTTGCTCCCTGGCTGCAGCTCCAGCAGGGACTGCAGGCTGCTCACCCCCTCTGCCTCACCATTCCTTGCTACGCAGGAATTCCCCCCTCCTCTCTGCCTTGCTGAGGAGGTGTCTGTGTGTTAGCCAGCAGGCCACATGCTGGGCATGGTCTGTGCTGAATCAACAGACAGAATCAACAGGTAGCTGGTAATGTCCCTTTGGTGCTTGCTTAATGGGGTGATAAACACTGAGTTAGGGGTGAGAGCTGTTATCAATTTCCTGCTGGGCTAATCAGCGCATCCTGCCAGCGCCTGGTCACGTGCCCCATCAGCTCAGTACTGTTGAAGGGAAGGGAGGGCTGCTTTAGCACCCCACGGGCTTGTACCCTGAGCCACTGAAGGCAAGTGCCTGCATTTCTTGGATGTCTGTCCAGTTACAAAACTGATTTAGCCTAGCAAGGTTAGATTAACCAGCAAAGATTGAATCAATTCAGGCTCAGGCTTTTCGAATGTCTGTCCCTAGCCTTGGAGAAACAAGTGGAGGAAAATCCTGCTCTGTTCCCGAGTTCTGCTGTACTGGTGAGATTCCAGCATAAGCACTTGGCAGACCTGCTTGAGCTTCAATCCAAAGTTGTAGTTACCGTTTTTGTCTTCATCACCCTTGCAGGTCCTACCCAGGATTAGGGCCCCATTGTGTAGAGATGAAGAACAAGTGCTTGCCCTACAGATCTTAGCCCTTTCAGTTGTGAAGGCAGCTTAAAGTGGTACAGTGTGATCCCTTCTGAGTCCAGAGGCTCCATGAAACAGGGTGGTATGAGCTCTGCCTTTGCCACCCATGAGCAACAGTTAACTGTTGATCACTGTACTAGAGGGAATGGGGTGCAGTAAGTGGGGGAGTGAAGTTCATTGTTGGGGGTAGGAGGAGGGACAATAATTGGCAGATGCAGCATAGACAGGAATAATGATGAAAGGTAAGTCAGGCAAGGTTCTTTGGGAAGATGTGATATTTTTCATTATGTCAATTGAGTACTTGGAATAAAGTTCTTTGCGAGCTTTTGGGCAGAATCAAAGAGCAGAGATATCATAGAATCGTACAAAAGTAGGGCTGGAAGGGACCAGAGGTCATCTAATTCAACCCCCTGCCTGAGGTAGGATCATCCCTATCCAAACCATCCTATACCAATCTGTTGTCTGCCCTGTTAGCAAAACTACATAGTCAACACTGACATAGCCTCAAGACGACAAACTGACCTGCCACAGGTAAAGCAGGGGGAGCACAGTGGCCAATGCCCTGCTGCTGCAAAGGTTGTTAAAATATGCTGGAGTGATCTAGAGGGCCATGCCTCCCACTACAGAGGAAGGCAAAACTTCTCATGGTCCCTACCCATCTGACTATGGGGTGGAATTCCTTCCTGACCCCAAAGATGGCAGCCAGTCTGGCACTGAGTGGAGGGGCAAGACCCCCTACTAAGGAACCTCTGGGTTGAAGTCCTAGCAGGAGCATTGGCCCACCCCAGTCAAAATCCCCAGTCTTGGCTGCAGTCAACACCCAATGCTTTTGCGGATGGTCAACCCCCACAGCTGCCCCCCTCCCTGACACAGGTAGCAGCAGGAGGGTGGGGAAATCCTTCCTGGCCTCATGTAGCAACCAGCAAAGCCCAGAAGTATGAGGAATACCCACAGTAGAACATAGGCATAGCTACACCGAGATCATTCCCAACTAGGGTCTGTCTCTAGCCTCTTCTTGAACACTTCCAGTGATGGAGAGTCCATAGCTCCCCTAGGTAGTCTACTTCACTGCTTCACTGTTTTAACATGGAAGATGTTTTTCCTGATATCCGGTATAACCCTGCTTTGCTGCAATTTTAGGCCACATCTTGCTCTCTGCAGCAAGAAAGAAAATGTGTTTTTGCTCTTCTTTTACAGCTGCCCTTAAGATTTTTGAAAACTGCTATCATGTTCCGTCTTAAAAGCCTTTTCCACAAGCTGAACAGGCCCATTTCTTTCAATCTTTCTTTGTATGACTTGCCTTTCATGCCCTTTATCATTTTTGCCTCCTGCTTCTGGCCCATCTCTAACTTCTCCATCTCCTTTTTAAAATGTGGAGTCCAGAATTGCACATAGTACTCCCAGCACCATACCTAGACTCCTGGTGGCCCTGGGCTAACTTTTAGTATCAGGCCCCCCTCTGCCAGAGACAATGATAATAATAATTAAAAAATTACCATTTTCAGGTTCCCTTTCTGTCTGGGCTCTGGGCTACCACCCAGTTCGCCCATGCCTGTGTCCAGCCCTGAGTACTCCAGATGAGGCCTAACCAGTGCCAAGTAGAGGCACTAACACCTTCTGTGTCTTGTAAATAATACTTTTATTGATGCATCCCAAAACTGTATTAACTTCTGTGCAGTTGCATTGACTCAACATGAGTCTGCAGTCTACCAAGACTCCCAGATCCTTCTCCATAGTGCTGCCATTCAGCCAGGTGTCACCCATTTTGTATTTGTATTTTTTTATTTTTTCCAAGTTGTAGCACTTTTTATCTGTCAGCATTGACCTTCATCCTGTTAGCTCCAGCCAAGCTTTCTAATCTGTAAAGATCCTTATGAATCGTGCTCCTGTCTTCCAACATGTTTGCAGTCCTTCCCAGTTTCATGTTATCTGCAAACTTGCTCAAGAAGCTCTCAGTTTCAGCATCTAATTTATTAATAAAAATGTTGAACAACATTGGGCCTGGGCCAGACCCCTGTTGGACTCCATAGAGATGATGTCTCTTTGAAGCTTGTGCTGGAACAGCAAGTGAGCTATTTCACGTATGCTTTTCCATTTAGTGAGAAGGCAAATGCTAACCAGTAACATTAGAACTACCAATAATTACCAGTTTATGGGAATGTATAGAGCCATAGGCCCTGACCGAGCAGTTGTTGAAGTCTATAGGAACCTTTTTCATTGGTTACAGTCGCATTAGGATCGGGGTGGAGGGGGGTTGTTTTGTTTTTTCCCCCCAATCCTTACCTTGTTCTGTTATTTACACCAATGCAAACCACTTCCATCCTTACCTGGCAGCATTTTACACCCACTTTGCACTGGTGTAAGTGAGCACATGAGCTTGATCACTGTGGTGCCAAGAGAAGCTGATGTTGTGCTGCCACAGCACTCTGAAGAGGAGACTGACTGTGTTTCCTTCAGTCTACAGGGCCTTACGTGTCTGGTAATGACAACCCCAAGCATGAATCAAGTCTTCCCAAATCAGGATTGGGGTTCTTTGTTTGTCTTCTGATGTCTAAGGCAGTGATACTCAACTGAGGTGCCTTGGCACCCTGGGGTGCTGTGGTGTGCCCTGCAATGTTAGCACTGGTAGATGGGTAAAGGTGTTTCACAAGATAAACCCAGAGCTTTCAAGTAAGAATCCGTACTGTTAAAAACATACTGCTTTGTTGTCTTTCTGAGTTAATTGCAACAGAAGAGTTGCTACATTATTTTTTCGGTGCCAAAAAAAGAGTGAAAACCAAGAGCTGGTATTTTCCAAAAGGTGCCTTGAGCTGGGAGTTTGGAATTTTTTTTTTTTTTTTGCTTTCCAAAAAGAAGGTAGGTGTCTTATTTGGAGGCATGAGGTATGCATGAAAATACAGTATATAAAGTATTCAGTTGCTGAATTTACCTTGGAACCAAAGTAGAATGGATGAGATCCTGTCTATACTGGGTTAAAACAGTTTACGTGGTGCATTTCATATAGGATCACTGACCTGGAACATTCCTCCAAGTCACCTGAATGTGTGACTTCTACATCAATGAAAGAAAAGGATTTCTCATATTGTTTTGGTGACTGTAGAGTACTTCCTTAATCAAACGGTCAGGAGAGCAAAGAATCCTGAAAGAGGCTGACAGTAATACCTTGGCATGAAATGCATCGGTGAATCTGATAGAAAGCATCAGCTGCCAACATATGATAAACTCAATAGAGCAAATGTCCACAATGCTCTGTGTAGTTGTTTCATGCTTTGGGCCTGATCCTCCTCTTCCTGTATCACAGGGAGGGTTTGAATCCATGACTTTTACTGCTAAAAAAGAACTGTTTGCTGCTTGAGTTAAAGGTTAACGCATTGGTTCCCAACCTCAGGGTGTGACCAAAATAAGGGTTGCGGGGTTCCTTAGTAGGGTCACGAAGGGCCTGCAAACACATGCGCATGCACACCCATGTGCGTGGCCTGGCAGCAGCAGGTGGGCAGGTGGGGCAGGACTGCTGCGCACAAAGGGGGCAATGGTGGCTCCCCTGCCCCTGGGCTGCTGCTGTGGCCACCACACTCTGCTTTCAGCAGCCCCCGCGGCGCCCAGTTGGGAGGTCCTGTTGGTGGCCAATTTAGGGTTGCAGAAAAAAAAGGTTGTGAACCAATGGGTTAACACCTTGAACAGTAGATGTGGAGGACTCCTGCTACTTATGTGGACCAACCACTAGGGGGAGACAATATCCACATTCTCTTTGCATAGGTTATGCTTGTACCATGATCCTTGTCTTGTATAGACACTCATACTTCTGCATAGTCTCTGTAAAATGTTATCAAGACTTGTGAAGGACTCTGATAACCTTCTGCACTTCCAAGGAGAGGATTTTTCAAGCTGTTGGTCAGAGCAGAAGACCTGCAGATCTTTTTTTGTAATTCTGCTGCTGTCTTGTTGTGATGCTGGTCTTTTAATCTTTCTGTGCCTCAGTTTCCCTATTGGAAAAATGAGGGTAATAAATGTTATGGACCAGATTCTATTCTGCTTATTAGGCACGTGAGTGGACTTAGGTGCCTAAATGTCATTCTGTTTCATCTTGCTCAAGTCCCTGAAAATCCAGTCATGCATCTATTTTTGTAACACATCATCATCTTACCCTTAGGGCCAAGTCACAAAAGTAGCAAAGGGGAGGAGGATCCACCCACGTATTGTATTAACTTAAGGCATGTAAGGGCTTAGATTCAATTATTGGTCACCTCCATGGTTGCAATAAAGTTAGACAAGCTTCTGAATGCAAGATGCCCTTCTTCTTTTGAATGCCTTGTATTAGAAAGCCTACCAACTTCATCCCAACTATGCAGCTGGTCCAATAAAAGATACTGGATATAAAAAAGTGGATATAAAAACTGGATAGTTCTTGGACCATCATGGTTACATCGCTCCAGTGCTACAATGACAGACCTAACGGATAGAAGGGAATCTAGCCCTATATGTACAACTGGGTTATTGGGATGCTTCAGGAAGTAACATTTATAAAGGGGGGTTATTGTCCATCTGAGAGGTACAAGAGAAGAAATGAAGGAGTCCGTATTCGACTGGACACTCTCATTTGTGGGAAGCGGAGAATTGGGACCTATATGCATTATTACTCATCACAGTAATTCCTGAGATATCGTATCTTCCCCCTGACAATTACTATTTGATGTTTGAGTAATTTTGATGAAATGAAAAGGACTTTCAGGGGAGACACACTGGCAGGCACACTTACTTATTTGTTACAAAACATGTTCTCCTACATATATTTCCATAAAAGAAAAAAAAAATCTTATAGTGCTGCTTCATCCTTCTCCAAACCATGAGGCTGGAACAGTCTGTGCGATGCCACTTAATACATGGTGCCTTCTGTTCCCTGAAAGAGGTTTCCAAATGTAAAGTCCCAGCCAAGGGATCCTCTGGGTGGAGCATTGTGCTATTCTTTGCAATCGTTTCTGCTGTGTAACATACAACATATTTCTCAATTTCAGCTCTTCCCTTTATTGTTCCTCTGGCAATTTTGTGTCAACAGTCTCTAGCACATAGCTCCAAGAATAGCTGAAGAAAATTCCTTAAAAAAATGAATCACCCTTTTAGCTAACTTCCTTCCCGTTTCAGGCCTCTGTGTCCTGTAATGACACCAAGCAGTGTGACAGAGCATGGTATTAAGCCAGATACCTCTTCCATGGGCAAGGAGCACTCTGCTAGTAGCAAGCGTTGCAGATGGATGCAGTAGACCATTCAAACTTCCTCCTCTGGCTCTTCATACCATGCAACATATTGGCTAGTACAAGGAGGACATTTCTTGCTAGTTGCAGAAGTTTTGGTGAAGTTGGGAATCCTTAATCTGTTATGCAACAGCAGGAATGAAATTGCCATCATCTCTTTTTCTGCCTTAAAAGCGGCTTTGCTGTCACTTAAGGGCTGTGAATTCTTCCAGTGTTTCTAGTAGAGTTTTAACTACCATCACTTAATAACTTATTAAACAAGGCAGGCCTGTCTAAACAGGGCTCTCAGCTGAATACTGTCTGATGTTTATTTCCACAGTTCCTCAAAGTTATGTCTTTTAAATCACTGCTCAAATGACCAAGTCAAAATGCTGGCCAAGGTTTCAATAGAGTTGCTGGTGGACGAACGTTGCCATCTGTTAGGCAGACCAATATCATTTTGCTGTTTCTTTGTCCTGTGCCGGGGGTCCCTCCGTATCTGTCTGTAGTATCCGATCTTACACCGGGGTTGTAAACTCTGAGGCATGGCCCCTTTTTAGTTCTGCATTTACAGGGTGCCTAGCACAGCGTGGTCCTGTGTCCGGTCGTGTTGCTCAGACATACTGCTGAAACGTGGCATGCTATACCATGTGTGCTACCTTCCCAGTTTAGAAACTTGTGTAGCCTGTTCAGGCAGCATTGTGCCTGGCTAATGAGCTCGGAGAGGCAGACCCAGTGAGGCCAAGGGCAGTGCTGTGCAAACACAGCTATACTGCTTCGATGCCATGATAAAAAGTGGATATGCAATGTCATTTTTTAAGCCGGGCTGTCTTCCATGGAACTCATCCTGCTGTCTGACCCCTGGCGTAACAACAACCAGCTTCCATTTTCCAGATCATCCTCGTGTCTTCTTTCCCTCTGCTTTGGACCTGCCCTGCCACCTCCCTGCCAACACATCACTCGTCCCAGGCCCGGAAGCAACAAATATTCTGGCTGGGCTCAGGCAGAGCTTCAAAGGCTGCAGCCGCATGACCCCGCACGACTGGAAACAGGAGCCGTATGACACTGGAAAGGGGGGAAGCTCAGTTTCCCAGCCCTGGCTTCCAGCTCTGAGCATGCCCAAGATAATTGACTCTGTAGACGTGACGTACATAAAACAAGCTGTTTCAGGTTGGTCGGAGCTTTGCTCTAGTTAATTTTTCCCTGCCCTCTCATCTCTGTGCGGTCAGACAGACGTGATCAAACTCTGCCGTCCCTCACCAAGTAAAATCAAGGGCTTGGAGGTTGCTCCAACTGGTGGAAATCAAGAGTCTTTCCACTGAGGCCAGTAGATTTACACCCCCATAAAAAGAACGTGGGCGTGAAAGGAAAATCGTGGCTCAAGGACTGATGAAACTCGCTCACACTAACCAAAGCTTTGTCTAGACTAGGGATTTGTCCTGATTACAGCCACTGGAGGTCAGCCATTGAGGTTAGCTGAACCAGGGCAAGCCCAGAGGTGCTGGGTTTCCATTGGTGGAGGCTGCTCAGTTTTAAACCAGGAGAATAGTCTGTGGCACAAGTGACGCCTTTGTCCTTTCTACCAGGGCAGCTGGTCACTGATGGATGCAGTCAGGAAAACCCTCAGTGCAGGTGAGGCCTCACAAGCAGAAGGATACAAAAATACTCTGCAAATATTTTAAGAAATTTTCAGAAGGATTTGTGAGATGACTTTGCTCCAGCATGTGTGACATGATGCTGTTAAGTGGGGCAAGGGTGTTTCTCGGCATAAGAACTGCATGACTTACATATTAATAGATTAAGGTAATTTTCTTTCTCTCAGTTCATCTAGTTCCTACCCCTATCATAAATTAGCTCATGCTTCTGTACGCTTTGTCTTGCTTTGTCTAGCCTCTTTTTAAATGATTCAAACTATAGAGACTCCCGTACTTCCCTGGGGAACCTTTTCTGCAGTCTAAACTATGACAATATTTTTCCTGATTGCCAGGCCTACGTTTTCATTTCATCCCATTATTCTTAGCTTCGGCCCTGGAACCGACTTAAACGATTCCTCTCACTTTTTTGGTGTTTACACCTTTCAAAAGCTCATAGACATTTATATCCCTCTGAGTTGTCAGCTGGCCAGGCTTTTACATATTTAGCTCTTTGCCTTTTTCCAGTATGATATTCTGGATTATATAAATAGGGAGTGTGTCATGTGTAAAACAAGCAGGGTCATTCTTCTGTTCTACTTGGCAGTGGTTGAAGCCTCAGTTGGCGCAGTGAATTCAGTTTTGGACACTGCTCTTTAAGAAAAGACATTGACAAATTGGCGAGAGCTCAGAGGAGAGCAGCAGAAATGATAAAAGGTTTGGAAAAATCAGACTTATGAGAAGCAGTTGAGAAAGACAGGCATGTTCAGTCTGCGCAGAAGACTGAGGGGAGACATAATAGCTGTCTGCAGATACACGAAGTGAGGCGATAAAGAGAGCAGGGACCAGTTATTCTCATTAGTCAGAGAGGAAAGAAGCAGCAGGAACAGATTGAAGCTGCAGAAAGGAAAATTCAGGTTAAATATGAGAAGATGTATTTCAGCTACTAGAACAATTAGGCAGTGGAACGAGCTGCTGGGAAAGGTTATGGAGTTACAATTACTAAAGATATTCCAGGCAAGACTCAACACCCTTCTCCTGGGACTCATGAAGAAAAATCCCACCCTGGTGCTGGGAAGGGAGGCACACAGCCCACTGATGATAGTCTCTTTCTCTCACAAGCAAATTATTGTTGTTTTATTGGGGTGTCACCAACCTGACCTGTTGCTTTACAAAATGTATACAGGCATAATAAGAAATAGTTGCCTCCTCAGAGAGCCTAAGTTCTAAGTGAGAAAGGGGCAGAGAAAAGAAATGCAACCCCATTTTACAGAAGGGGGAGATGAGGCACAGAAATGAATTTACTCCCTTTCATAGTTGAAGTCCGGAAGAGGCAGGATGCCCCAATGTTCAACCTGGTGCATTAGCCACTAGAGCTTTCCCCCACTCCTAATCCTACTTCCTGTCCAAATGACTGGGAAACCTGGTCCTGCTCTGCTTGTACACTCTAGGTTCCTGCTAAGTTCAGTGGGCATTTTGGCTGTGCAAGGAATGCAACCTCAGATCTACACCCCAACGTAAAACCCTTGGGCATGGGTGGCAAGGAGACTAGTGGCTGCTGGGTTGATCTAATGAGATAAATGTCTCATCACACAAAATGCCTTTTTTTAAAAAAGTCAACCTTTTTGTCATCTTTTTTTAAAAAGTCAACCACTGTCATTAGTTTAGACTGATCACCTGATGGCCGACTACCACGCT
>NW_017728992.1:188482842-188486239 GCF_001723915.1 Gavialis gangeticus | reverse complement strand
CCCTGGGGGTCTTTAAGAGGAGGTTAGCTGAACACCTTGCTGGGGTCGTTTGACCCCAATACTCTTTCCTGCCATGGCAGGGGGTCAGACTCAATCATCTGCTCAGGTTCCTTCCAACCCTACTAACTATGAAACTATGAAACCTGCTGTTCAAATCAAAGTCTTTTACTGTCAGTCCATTTGCTTCCTTGGCGTTGTATAAACCTCTTGCTAGCTAAGCAGGTTGGTGCCAGCAAAATGGCTTCAGTAGGGCTCTACTAGGCTGGGCTTCGTAACTGATGCTTGTGGCTTTCCTCGGACAAAGTCCAAGGGGGTGAGGCCTTCCCTTTTGAATGAAGAGCTATATTTTTGTATGGCTTGTGGTACGTGTAGCAGATCACAGGGTGTTACTATCTGGCAGTGAGTACTGAACTTGAAACTGCATTGCATAATTCATGAAGATTGATTACTACTAGTTGGCTGGACCATTCTGAAAAGCCAGCATAAAGCCCAATCTGAAGATGGCTTGAGCAATATAATTGCAAAATTGTAAGCTGGATGGTGTACAGCCTGCAAGCTTTGTATGAGTTATTGTTGCTTGCCAGCCTGTATGTCTTAACACTGGAATTGCAATCCTTCCCTGCCTCGAGCTGTCACTAGCTACGCAAGCACCTTAGGGGAGAAAGTTCATGGCTCAGATTCTGAGATGTGGTGGTCTGAGGCTCAGGATGGAAGGACGCAAAAGTGCCCAGTTTCGTTCCTGGCATAAATGAGATAAATCTGAATGCTGCTTTATTTTTGCATGGCTGCCAGGGACCCAAATGGTCAGTTTTGGGTGGCTAGAAACCTCTTTTTTCTCAGTGACGCTGCAATGTGAGAGGTGCAATATAGCCCCCATAGACTATTACTAGCCCCTTCCCTTATGTAACAGGAATGTCCAGGTAGCCACTTTAGCCGGCTGCTTTGTGCTGCTGTAGCAGAGTTCACAAATTGTACTTCATGTTTTCTGAGAAATTTTACATGCAGTAAATCAGGAAGCTAAGGTCCTGTGCTAAGGGAGGTGAAGAAGAGAAGGCAGAACCTGCCACTTGGGCTGGCATGGGAGGTGATGAATACCAAATCTGCTGTCTGCTTTTTCAGTTGCAGAGTTTTATGTGAGCTCCATAACACCAGTGTTGCATGGCGACTGGGGAGTCGAATAAAGACCGCAGCAGGGAAAACAGCCAGCTCTTATGGCACATCCCCTCCAGGCCCTCTTCTGACCAGATACCCAGTCAGCGCCATACCAAGGAGTCTCCATTCATCCTGTGCGCAGCACAGGTTCCTTGTAAGGGTCTGTTCGGAGGTGAATGGGACAGATTTGTCCCTTGCTCTTTCCTGTGCTGGGTTCTGAGCCTGACCTTTTACTGGGGCATCACTGGCTGCCACTGCTTTTGCCACTACAGGGGAGGAAGCTAATGTTGGCATGTCCTTTTGGGAGGCTTGGTGCAGGAATCCCCTGTTCCATCAGCAGGGGAGCAATCCAAGACAAGAATGACTGCAATGATTTGGAGCAAACGCTCTGATGTTTGACTTGTGCAGTTTCCAGTTGTATTTGCACCTTTCTGTCAGTTCCTCTGCAGAAAGGTACAATACAGCTCATAGCCTTTCCTTTCCTCGTCTAAGGCCAGGGCCTGAGCCCAAATCCATTGAGTCCAAAGGCATCTTTCCACTGGCTTCAGCTAGGCTTTGGATTTGATCCAAATATTGAAGTTCACATAGTTTTATTCTGTCCTTGATCAGACAGTCTCCAGTGGAAGACTGTCTGATTAACAGCTTTAGAATTTGTCAGGTAGGGTTATTGTCAGGAACAATCTCCTCCTGATCAAGAAGGTTTGTTTTATAGACATATGATGCTTTCATTTTGGCTAACTAAAATGGTACAACAGAGTAACTGCTACCCTGTGCAGAGAAAATGAAATTTTCTCTTCCAGTACTTCATTGGAAAAGAATTTCTAGGCAAGCTGCCTGCAGGCACACACTGTACTATGTTCTTAGAAAGCAATAGATCTATTTAGGACTTCTGTATCTGCTAGGAATTTACTGTATGGAAAAAAAGGCAGAAAAAACCTCCTGGCAGGAGCTGATCCTTAGTGCTGATGGAGATTTAGAGATTCTGAGGCTGACAAATTAATCCTAGCAGTACTTCATTAGGACCTGCTGACTATTAACTCCTGTTTGCTGTGCATCTAAATTCAGCAGGAATGCACAGAAATGAGAAATGAAGCAGATTTATTTCTGAATTCTGTTAGCACTACTCACCCTCCCGCACTTCCCAACAGGATGCTCAGGAGTGTTGTATTCAGCACAAGAAAATATATGTAAGCTTTTGTTCCTAGCAAGAGCTCCAGTAAGTTTAAGTGACTCATTCGCTTATTTTTTTGTATTGTTGGCTCCTTCTAATACTTGTAAGTGGCACAAGTTCCTCGTGAGCATCTGCTCCTGCTCTTGTCTTGTTCCTAAAGCTGGTGGACAATGGTAAGTTATCTCACAGAGTCTGGCTCCAGTCCATTACTTTGCTTTTCTATTCATGCATATTGCAACTCTAATAGAAACATCTCTAAGGATTTAGGTCATTTTTACACATGTTCTGGGGGTTGCAGCGATAGAGGCCACTCAGAGCCACTCTAATTAAAGTGCTGACAGTGTCTTCTGTATCAGTGTCCCCACACTTCAAAATGGTGGCAGGGGCGCTTGAGCTAAAGCTTGTCCTTTTGAAGCACGGGGATGCTGATACATGAGATGTGGAGGCTGGCTGTAGTGCGCTAACTAGCATGCTGTAGCAGACTCTGTAATTACAGCGTGTCGGACTATCCTCCCTGCACATGTCCAGGCACCCACTGTACACAGCCACACTTACCTACACAAAGAGACCTTCCTTTTCCTTGAGACATTATGCAGTGTTTGAACACCACACTTCTTTTCCTGGTGCTCATGCAGGGAGTCTAGAGCCAGCAGACTGGGTGAGGAGAGCAAGAGAATGGTGGGACCCTTTCTGTACAAGAGAGCCCAGCCTGTAAAATTGGCATGCTCCGTGCACACTCAAAGGTATTGGAGTTAAAACATACTCTCTTGCAAACTTGTATGTGGAGTTTTGGGTGCCTTTGTTCTGAGGTTTCTGCTAGAATAGGTTGTTCCTTACGCTCAGTTAATTGGGCCATCATTTGAAGGCACAATTTGGTTCTATATAGTCTCACTTTAGAAAGATAAATAGATAAATGTTAAGGTCAGAAGACACCATTAGATCATCTAGTCTGTCCTCCTGCAGCCACAGGCCATGGAACTGTGTCATAATTCAACATAACTTCCAGAAAAGCATCCAGTCTTCGGAGGATTTCTGAGATGGGGAATGGGTGAGTTTCTTTAGGGAGGGATTTCA
>NW_017728992.1:188458414-188477842 GCF_001723915.1 Gavialis gangeticus | reverse complement strand
TGCCATCAATTACTACCCTTTGGGTCTGACCACAGAGCCAATTTCCCAGCCAGCGGATCACGGTGGACCCAAGGCCACAATTGGCCAGTTTTGCCAAGAGGTGATCATGGGATACCAGATCAAAGGCTTTTCTGAAGTCAAGATATATGACATCAATCTCTTCTCCCTTGTCCAGGTGAAGTCAAGATATATGACATCAATCTCTTCTCCCTTGTCCAGGTGATAGGTCACCTGGTCGTAGAAGGAAATGAGATTGGTCAAGCAAGACCTACCCGCAACAAACCCGTGCTGGCTATCCCTCAGGATGTTGGCATTTGCCGGTCCATTAAGGATGGCCTCTTTAATAAACTTTTCTAAGACCTTCCCTGGGATAGAAGTCAAGCCTATAGTTTGCCGGATCCACTTTCCTCCCTTTCTTGAAGATAGGCACCACATTGGCCTTCTTCCAGTCTTCGGGCACTACACCAGAGCGCCAGGGAGAATATGAACTTACAATTTCAAAGAGATTCTGGGAGGCTTTAGGTCAGGGGTGGGCAAAATGGTGGTTCCAGCCAGTGGCCAGACTCCATTTCCCAGCAGCCCCTGCCTGTGTGGCTGGGGCCAATTTCCATGGAGACCCCAGCAGCAGCCCCACTGTGATAGCACAGCACTGGGGTTTCCATAGAGACCGGCCCCAGCAGCACTGGCAGGGCACGTGACAGGGTGGGAAGCTGCTCAGGGGCTGGGTTAGTATTTTGCAGTGGTCACAGTGTGATCCGAAGCTGGGGCAGAGCTGCAATCTGCAGCCTGCTCGCTCTGTGCAGGGGCATGCAGACAGTGGGTCACAGCTCTGCCCTGGCTCTGGACTACGCTGTCACTGCTGCAAGGAGCTGGGGCAGAGCCATGACCTGCTGCCTGCAAGCCCCTGCCCAGAGCATGCAGGCTGCAGATTGTGGCTCTGCCCTGCCTCTGGATCATGCTGTCACTGCTGCAAGATCCCAGAACAGCCCTAAAGCAGCTCCCCACCCTGCCATGCACCCTGCCAGTGCTGCTGGGGCTGGTCTCCATGGAAATTGGCCCCAGTCTGCAGGCAGGGGCTGCTGGGAAATGGAGTCCGCTGCCAGCCAGATGCAGCCTGTGGGCCGGATTTTGTCCACCTCAGCTTTAGGTATATGATTCTCCTCTATGATAAGAAATCACATGGACACATTCTTATGGAAAATGGGAGAGGATAAATCATTATCTGTAAGTAGAAATAGTAGTTGGATTGTAAGGTCTTTGGGATAGCAGCACTATTATTTTACTGTATGTTTGTACATCACCACACCAGTTAATGACTTACCTGATTATGACCTCAGGCACTCCAGCAATATGAATAAGAAATAACAGTTGTGTGCATCAATTGAGAGAAAACAGTTTCACAAAGGAATCTAATTTTCTGAGAAGTACCTACATATTTCACTCATTGTCCTGCTTTGATGGGCTACTTTTCAGAATGAAACAATCTGATAATGGCTGTTGCCAGCTGAAGATGAAACTATTTTTTATGGATGGGATAACTCCTTCCCCTGACTACTGGAACATCTGCATTCAGGAAAGTCCCAATTAAATGATGGCTCTTCTACCAGGTCCTAACAATCACTAAGGGCCTGATCTAGAAGGTTACATGTTGTATGCCAAGGTGAGAAGTGCCTTTAAGATCCCAGAGATGCGATGTGGTTATTCTGTCAGCTGCTTCCAAAACGATCAGCCCTGGTCACACTTCAAAAATGTCACAGCTAATAGCAGCAACTTCAACAAAATGAGTAGCAATAACGGGTCTTTGGTTCTAATGAGTCTAATTTAAAAAGGAGACTTTCTGCTACCAAATATACAAGCTACAGTGAATCCTTGCTGTCTTCCTGCCTGCAATTTCCGCCACATACATCTAACAGCTCAGCTTTCCAGCTGTAATGCTCACACCATTTTACTGTATTTCACTGTGTGTATTTGTGCCCTGGACTGTAATTTGGTATGAAGTATTATAAGTAATGATAAACTTAGTACATCCTAATAACATTTAGCTCTATTCTGTGGTTTATTTCACAGGAAAGGAACCGTGTTTCCGAAAAGGGGGCCTGATCTTGACTGAAGCCTTTAGACACTAGTGCACTACAAAAAGTGACACATAACTGTAATAAGTGGTGTTGCCCAGTTTTTATAATTGGGAAAACTGAGGCACAGAAAGGCTAAATCTGAGTTAAAAATCATAAATCTAAATTATAAGAATTAGCTAACAATCACAGATCTGGCCAGAGTAATGGGAGCTTTGGTTACTCTGCACATAGTCCCAGGGACTAGCTGCCTTGAGCAAGTAACAAAACATAAAAGGACATTTAAATTTTTTTCTTTAAATTCCAATTTCCAGAGATAATATACAAGAGTGACTAGCAGAAACTTGGAATAGACTCCTGAATCCTGGTTTTTGCTTCACTGGGGGTCTTTAAGAGGAGGCTAGATGAACACCTTGCTGGGGTCGTTTGACCCCAGTACTCTTTCCTGCCGTGGCAGGGGGTCGGACTCGATGATCTGCTCAGGTCCCTTCTGACCCTAGAAACTATGAAACTATGAAACTTCTGAGTCCACATTTGTAAAACACACACAGATATTTGCTTCAGAGGTAAATAAGGAGCTATGAACAACCTGCATTGGACATGGTGGGAAGAGAAGGTGAGACTAAGTAAGTAGCAACTAAGAAGGAAAAGCAAAATGACCCTAGCTGCCAGTTCTGTAACTCTTACTAGTAGCAGTGTGGAAACTTTTGTGGAATTGGTTTTGCTTGTAGATGAATAGTCTAAAAAAAATCTTCCTAATTCAGTTAAAAGGCATGCTTCTGAAGGCACTGAGCAAGATTATCAGCATGGGGACAGGATTGTGATGAGGGCATTACACATGTGAGAAGCATTCCCTTATTAATACTTTAAATACTTTTCCATCCCAGGGTCTGAGCCAGGAAGAAGCTCTCTGTTCCCTCTATCAACATACTTTTGGAAAGCAATTTTATTGTAGATGTAAAGGGAGATGCAGTCGTTGCCAGCTACAGGGTATTTAAATTTGTTTTAAAGTCATTCTTAAGTTGTATACTCTCCACAGAGTAGCACATTGGTATGTGCCACTCCAACCTCGATTTGTAGATTTGTAATTTTCTGCACCGGAAGAAGTGAATGAAAAGCTTTAAATGGTGTCTTGTTCATCAGCTGATGTTCAGTGAGATGTGCTTCCAAGACAGTTCAACTGGATGGGACTTCTCTCACATTTGTAAAAGGTTATTCTGCTCTCTCACTCGTTAAGCGGCATTTTACCCAATGGACTGCCATAATGTTGGCCAGTACTATGAACTGAAGTGGGGAGTCCTAGAATTGAAAGCGGGAGTCGCAGTGACGTGAAATGAAGAGCAGTAGGGTTGCTATAGCAGACTCGTCCTCTGTGGACTGAATGCAGAGAGGGGTAACACCCTGGCCAGTGGACTATATTACCTTTTGTATACACTGCAGTAGAAAGACTGGAATTAACCCCCTTGAGTTTTGTTAACTGAAGTTAAAGGAGTGATACAAACTACACACTCATTTGCAAGACTATCTTGAGGCTTCATAACAGAGTTAAAGTTTCCCCTCCATTGATTTTTGCATCCTACTTCTCATTGCTCAAAGCAGGGAAGGGATTCCAGGAGCCCCAACGTGCTGGAAAATTTGACTTGATGAAGAGCGTCTCTAACAAGTTTCATGCTGGCTGTGATTTCACCTTATTCAAAAACAGAGCGACATTGTTTTCTGCAGGGAAATTAAAAGGACGCTAAGAACTTGCTGTGGCTTAGCTCCACTTCTGGGAATGTGTTGGGGTCGGGGGGAGTTGCAAATAATTTTCCTGCTCTGAAAAAGAACCAGCCCAACAAGAGATCTGTTCAGTACTAAAGTCTAAGTGGGTTGTTTTCTCTGTGAAAGTTAGAGGTGTTCCAGCTCTCCTGTATTTCTTCACTAGCTCTACATAGTGGCCTGTCAAAAGACAAGATCTGAGTTATGCTTGCTTTGCTGCGAGGTTGCTGTGAGTCACGCTTGCTTTGCTGCGAGGTTGTTTTACCCATGATGCAAAGCAGTCCACTATATAGTGCTATATAAGGAAAATATAGCACAGAGATGTAAAATGCCTCCCTGGAGCCTAATTTAGAAATCAGATTCAGAGTACTAAGCCTACTCCTTAGCTTCATTTACTCTGTACCAGAACTGCTGGAATGAAGACCATCCTGAAGACTTCATATAAACCCTAAATATTCAGGTATGAGAGAGACAGCCTTTCTTCCCTGCTGTTTCATGGTCTTTTCCACCTACATTTTCCCAAAGGTTCCAGTTTCCCAGCAAGCACATGATTTCAGTAACTATCTGGCAGTCAGGACTCGTAGTCAGGGGTTTTGTGTCTTGTCTCTCACTGATTGTCTCGTCGACCATGTGCCCCCACTTGATCACCCTAAAAGCAGGTTTAATGAATAACACATAACTCACAGGAATGGTGTGAGATTTGTAAAACTTGCAATGAAAGGTGACATATGGAATGAGCATCACAGGTGATCAGCTGTGGAGGATGATAGGATTAATGAGCTCAGGTTCTTATATCTTTGTAAACCTAGGACTCTAGGAAGAGCTCAGTCCTCTGAGAAGTGGAGTACCTCTTAGGGGATACTGAGAGCCCTCAGTCCCCTATAGAGGGGCCTTGTAGGAATCTGGCTTCAGAGAGGTACATTTTAGATTTGAAATGCTCTCTCACAAGAAATGAGTGAGAGATTGGGGGAAGCAAAGGGACCTTGCAGGTACTTAAAAGTGAGCACAAAATCCTCCACCTTCCTTTTAAATTCTGCTACCTTCTAAACAAAAAGATGGTTCTCTATTTTACCTATTCTGGCCATTAAGGCTGTAATGTAGGTGATTAGCAGAGCTTGCAATGAGAGTGTAATTCCCCTTAAAAGCATAGTCAGTGTTACAGTTCAGAACATTGCAGGTCTGTTAAGCATGCTCTTAGTATTACCAGAAAGCAGCAAAATGCATTAAATTCACTAGGAAAAGGACTTGTAGACGGAGACTCCCAGTCTGAGTTTCAACTGTGAGACCTGGCATAGAGTCTTTAATTCTCCCTTTGCTTAGTTCCTCTCGGCAGAGCCCCTCAGAAAATAGTTTCCATAATTCTCAATTGTTCCACATAACACACTTTGGAAATACTGGTAAGAATATATTTATATATGGCATATGCCTAAGAGCTTGCAGATGACTCATTTTATCTTGGTGAAATCCAGTGAAAAAGGATCTACCGAAGGTTTAAGTTTGTTTATTGGTTCTAGGTACCCAATTTGTCTTTTCTTTAAAGAGCAGATCAGGTTCTGGAGAGTAAGGAGGGGACTGGAAGTGACATGTAAATACACTTGTCTGCTATTGAGTTCTTCTCAAAGGATTCCTGGCTGCTGCTAGAAGGGGAAAACATTACAGTAACTGTTTCTTACCTTCAGTGTTTGGTTATTCTGTACACTGACAGCAAATAGGAGATGAGTGGCTGACAGAAGCATTTTAAATTGTGTGTAGGAAAAGAAGCCAACACCACAGACCTAACTGGCTTTTCTGGCTCTTTGTTCTGGACAAAGCCAAATCATTTCTTGCAGTTTTCAGTGTACAGTGTGTGCAGCTCACCGTATTGAGGTTCCTTCTTTAAAATACTGCTTTCCCCAAACCTGCTGACATTCACTCACTCAATTAATCCACAGACTTCAGTGATAACCTATTTCTGACCAGGTATGGTGGTTTGCATAGGTTTTGCCTGTTCTTTTACACTGCCAGACTAGATGCTCCATTAATAGGACCATTGCCAGCAGATCACAGGAAGTGATTCTTCCCCTCTATGCGGTACTGGTGAGGACACATCTGGAGTACTGTGCCCATTTTTGGACACCCCCCCTCCCCCCCGCACTACAGAAAGGATGCGGACAAATGGGGGAGAGCCCATCAGAGGGCAGCAAAAATAGTTCAGGGGCTGGGGTACATGACTGCTGTGGAGTGGCTGAGGGAACTGGGCTGATTTAGTCTAGAAAGAGAAGACTAAGATTTAATAGCAGCCTTCAACTACCTGAAGGGGGGCTCCAAAGAGGATGGGACTAGACTGTTCTCAGTGATGGCAGATGACCGAATAAGGAGCAATGGTCTCAAGTTGCAGCAAGGGAAGTTTAGGTTAGATATTAGGGAACATTTTCACACTATGAGGGTAGCACTGGAACAGGTTACCCAGAGAAGTTATGAATCTCCATCTTTGGAAGTTTTTAAGATCCAGGTAGACAAAGCCTTGTCTGGGGTGATATATTTGGGGATGGTCCTGCTTTGAGAAGAGAGGGCTGAACTTGATGACCTCCTGAGGTCCCTTCCAAACCTCATTTTCCATAATTCTGATTCTGCTGTGTATGCACATTCCTAGTGCTTTTCAAACTTAGGTACTTTAAGTTGTGTGCACAAATCTGTATTTGGGGGATGAAAATAAACAGACCTGATTTTTCAGTATGGACCATCTTCTAATGGAAGCTGCAACTGTGCTTCAAAAACAGGCCATGCTTATTTAGGTGACTAAATACAAATCTAGATGTCTGACTTCAGGAACCAAAATGTGGTTAATATGTGTAATGGGCTCACTCTGTCTCTTTGATTATGAGAGAGAGCCTTTGTCACTTAACTTTCCTAGGATACCAACAGTTGGGGCCTAATCTTCCATCATTACAGTTTGTGGAAGGTTTGCCGCTAAATAGGAGCAAGCTCAGATTCAAAATGTTAATCAGACTGGCTGCTTGCTTGTCTGTTGGTCAGTTCAGGTCCCACCTTGCCCAATGTTTCATGATTCTCTTCACAACTGGCTTGCTCTTTAAGCTTCATTGAGAGAGATGAAATAAAAATGCTGCGCTTGAGGTCACTTCTCATGAGCTTCCCTTGAAAGTTCAGTTCTAGGCCAGTGGGGTTTAACCTTTTGGCCCCACAGTCCAAAAGAGTAGTGGGACTGGCATATGGACCCCACATGCCAGAATCTGACCTTCACGGCCAAATCAGGCTCTTTGCCTGTCAGGATTGGGTCCTGGGACCAAGCACTGTATCTGTCCAGTCTCATACTGCACCTGTCAGCTCCATGCTGCCCCATCCAGCCCTGCGTGCTGGGATTGAGGCCCAGTGCTGCCTTCCTTTGGCCCCACATGCTGGGATAAGTGCCCTTGAATAAATTCTGCCTCTGTCCCATCACACGTGCCAGGATCAGGGCCCTGGGGCCCTATGTCACCCCAACCTAGTCTTAAGTACTGGGATCAGGGGTCTGGGCCTCTTGCTGCCTCCATCTGATCCCAGATGCCTGCGCTGGGGCCCTGGGGCTCAGTGCTGTCTCCTATGTACCCCACACCACCTCTGTCTTGCCCCACATGTTGGGATTGGGTCTTACGCTGCCCCGTGTACTTGATAAAGCACATAGGGCCACAACCTGTGGGTTTCCCCGTGGACTCCTGGGGGGCTTGTGGGCTGCATGACAGCACTGGTTTGGGCCCTGGGGACTGAGCACCCTTTTGCTAGATCTTGGTAGGTTAAGTAAGGATGGGTGGGTGAACGGGGCATGAGCCCTGGGCACTGTCTGAGAGGGACACCAGGATGGAGCTGGGTGCCTCACCCTCCTCTACTCCCACCTCCAGTTCTGGCAGCTGGGAGGGCAGAGCAGCAGGAGCTGTAGAGAAGCAGGAGCCGGAGGCTCACAGTTGCTGGGGTGAGATGCCACCTCTTTTTTTGTAGCCACAAACTGGTCTTTTTTGGCTGCACAACACGTCAGCAGCACAGAAATGAGGCAACATCTCCCCATGCAGCAGCAAACTACCATGTCCTGCTCCTGGGCACCCCCCTGGAAGAACCAGTTGGAAGGAAGGTGCAGGGAGAAAGGGGCAGGGATAAGAGCCTGCCCAGGGCACAGGACTGGCCAGTTATACCTTTGCAGTCGAGCCAGGCACAAGTAGTGAGTGGGGACTTCTGCATGCTTAGTGCAATGGTGCTCAATCTCCAGCCTGCAGACCAAATCGAGTCCATAGGACTGTGGCATTTGGCTCTTGGAGCCCCCTGCAAGTCCAAAAAGCTTGGCAGACAGAGCATGATGGCCAAGTTAATTGTCATGGCTTTCAGAGCTGTGATAATTAATGCTGTCACTGCTTCCCTCCTGTCAAATTTCCACTTGCAAGGAGCCCTGCAGGGTGGATGACATGGCTTCATGCATCAAATGACATCCATGTGCAGGATCACTCTGTGGTCAGATCCAGCGTATATGCAGAACTGGGCTCGAGCATCAGATTGCACCTGCGTGTTGGCCCCATGCTGGATCAAGCCCAAGCACCAAGTTGGTCTGTGGACAGGCCTCATGCCATTCCTCCAGCCTGTGGGCCTCAAAAGTTGAGCATCACTGACTCGGTGTGTTGCCTGGAGTCAGTCGGGAGTCAGCAGCAGAAGTAGGAGCTGAATTTACACAGCTTTCTGCCTGCTCTTGCCTCTGTTGGCATTTCCCTTTCTGCTTCACTGGAATGCCATTTTGCCATTAGCCCTGGAGATAATCCACTACTTACACAATACAGTTTGAAGCAATAACAATATTTAAGACTAAACTTTTTCTCTCTGACTTAAAGTTAAATAAACTCAGGAAAATATTTCACTTCAAAAGCAAGGATGTTTGATCTATTGGTTTTGCAGATAGCAAAGTTTTCTGATCTTTCCGATTAGGTCCTATGATTGTTTACTCACCTATATGACTGTTGTAGTAACAAGGGCTCATTGTCATCTTTATGAGAAGATACTGAAGTACTATTAACCTTATATTACAGATGAGCCCAGAAAGGCCAAGTAACATGCCCAAGGTCATAAAGGAAGTCTGTGTCAGAACAAGGAAGTGATGAACCCAGATATCTTGGTAATGTCCTAAATACCTGACCACTGTTCTTTCCTATGAAACTCATTGCCCTTACTAAAATTTGTTGGGAATCAGACTCTTACCTGTGCTACAGCTCTTTTTAAACTCTCTACAATTTTTGAGTGGTATATAGTGGTCCTAAATGCCCCAGTTACAGCCCTAGAAGAAAGGTATAAGGATGTTCTCTGAGGACTCTCCACCCAAACCTGTTTCAGAGCTAGGATAGGGAGGATCCTAGGAGACTGGGTAGCGGGTGGAAGAGGCATGTTGAACACTTCTTTGTAAGGTGGCTGGGGGTGGCTGCCCTAATTTAGACAGCATCCATCTGGCCTGTCTAAAATGCATCAGAGCTGCCTCTTTCCCTGAATGAGACCTTGGCTGGAAGGGTATGCGTGCGGATATGTCACCTCGGTCCTATCTGTCTCCTGGGCTGTGAATTCTGTGCTGCGTCTCTTGGAGCCTTAACACAGATCTCTCATCCTGGGAATTTTACCAGCGACTTCAGAGAGAACAAGCTCAGGCACCTTGTCTGTGATCTCCTTTTATGCTATATTGATCGTCGCTTCACCTCTGCAGTGATTAACAGGCGAGGGATAGTGCAGGAGCCATGAACTGCCCCAAGCAAAAGTAATTTTTTCATTCTTTTTTTCTGAAAGAATTGTGAAGTTCTCACTAAAACTAGGGATAAATCTGTCTAGATCAATTCTGTCTCCTTGTCATCCTAAGCAATCTCTCATGTGCATCACTGAACGTTGGGGAGATTGTTTATTGGAGCTCTTATGAAGGAAGAATAAATGAATATACATGTTACAGGAAAAAATATCAGAGATGTGTACAAATCAGTTTTAACAGGTCTATATTTCCTTAAGTGTTCTTTGTTTCAAGCAAGAGAGTAGTTATCTGCAGTACTGTATGATGTTTTAGTATCAACACACTGAAAAATATGTATAAAACAGATTTATTCATGAGGAGCCAGTTTTCCATTTCGTTACTTTTCCATTGTGTCTGATTCTCTTGAACTCTCTTCATACCCTGAAGGTCTGGTTCTGATTTCATCTCTACCAGTCTTTATCCTGGTGTAAGTCTCTTGGCTTAAGCATACTTGCTTCTGATTTACACTGTTATATCCAAAAGCATAATCAGGCTTTGGAAGTTGATTCTTGATTAACTTCTTTGCCAGCTGTTAATTTAATGGACTTCACCGTATTTTGGTATATTAGGTTGGTACATGGAGGATTGATTGTTAATCATTTTTCCGATACTTTATTATTATTTTTTTTAAAACGATGAGCTTTATTGTATTGCTTTCAAAGTCATTAGCATGCAAATTGAAATTCCCAATTTCAAGTGGAAAGGTGATTAAAACTTGGTAAAGAAGACATTAAGGACTCTAGTCTGAAATAATTGTCTTAAACATGATTACCTATTTATCCACTGGATCTTCTCTGTAGTTATGTAAATACTTCAGTGTCAATCCCATTTATAAATCACCGTTTATCCAGCATTATTCTTCATCCATTCTCATTTGGGTGAGACCCAAATCAACAGTCTCAGTGACTTGTTGGTCACAGCAGCACTGATTTCCTTTTGCTGCTTCAAGCAGGGTGAGAGCGTCTGCTCACAGATCCGTGTGCTACTGCTAACCTTTACTGCCTCTCGAGGTAGAGAAAGATAGTTAACTGTTAGCCTGAAGTCATGCAGAAGGCATGGCAGGGTGTCCACGTCTGTTGGCATCAGTGTACCTGCTCATGAAGGAAAGGATACTACTCAGCATGACCAGCAATGGCTGAGTTTAGTCCTAATGAATTAAATCACCAGAGAAGTAAGTGCATTTTAGCCCCTTATAGATTTTGCAGAGAAGTTCAAGGCCCATCCCATTGCTACCTATCACCTCTTATTGAACACTCAGTCATCTGATTTTTTTTTTTTTTCCATTGTTGCATGTTAACCCCTGGATAGTGGTGAAACAAGGGTTTATATGGTGAGACCGAAGTATTGTTTGGTCTCTCAGGAGATGCAGGCACCTAGAACCATTAGGCTGAACGTGCAAGTTCTCTTGTATTGGGCAGCTGTAGCTATTGCAGCAACACATCATCAGTAGGGTAAAATTTACCTGTCTCATGATAGTCTGAAGAGCTTATTATTAGTCAGGTCAGGAGAAGGCAGTGTTTTCCATTTGGGGGGATCAGAATGACCCAGCTCAGGTGTGAGGGGGACTGACACTAGGATCTGGCTGCCTCCACTGCTTCTGCCTGCCTCCTGGCTGAGGCATGGAGCGGGGAGAGCTCCCCCTTCACCAAAGCCCCAAGTGCCTAGTGATGGTGTGGAGCAGGTGCAACCTCCCACTACTGCCTAATGCTACTGAAACTACAGCTTTGTGCATAGGCAAGTGGTAGGGGGTGCACATGCCCCCCTGATGGCCGACATTGATGCTGTTGGTAGGGCTGGTGCCCCCTTCCCCCCCGGATTTGGGAGGCACCAGTCACTAATGGCTCCATGCTCAGATCCAAAGGCTCTGGGGACCCAATTCAGCCCATGGGCCAAAGGTTGCCAACCCCTGATCTAAGTAGACTGTTGTGAGACAGGTTAGTTTTATCCCACTGACAATGACTCCATGCGGTGATCAAATGTGTTTGTCAGTTTGTTATTCCTTTCTTGTTGCTTCTAACAGGAGACGGGCTCTCCTTCACAGCAATCTCCCCAGCACAGCTATAGAAAATTTTGAAGAATTCCTAACAGAGAGAAATGAAGACTAGACTTGGTTACTAGAGCTGCACTGGAAGTGATATTCCTGTTAATAAACAGTTCTGTGATTTAAAAAAAAAAAAAAGTTTGCATTCCATGACGAGGGAACAAATTGAGAACTTTCTAAGTGGAAAGCAAGCATGAGAGTTCCTGAAGTAGACAAGTGGTTAGGGTGCTTTTGTGCTTTAGCAGGGTACTTGGATTCCAGTATTTTATTTGAATCAAGTAGAGGATGGACTTCAACAGAGTTCTTCACATGCCAGGTGAGTGCCCCAACAACTGGACTGTTATTCTTGTCTAATATGAGCCTGTCTGTTTTTCACCAGAACTTCCATCCTGGACCTGAGAGAATTTGTTACCAATATCATGTTCCGAGGAAAAGATTCAATTTCAGCAAATTACCATTTTCCAACAGAGTTTCACTGGAAAATTCCCAAGTAGATTCATAGATTCATAGATTCATAGATTAAGGGTCGGAAGGGACCTAGTAGATCTTCTAGCCCGACCCCCCGCCAGGGCGGGAGAACAACAAAAACCCCAAAAAGAGAAATGGGACTCAAACGAGTCCAGCTAGGTGGGCATCCAGCCTCTTCTTAAAGACCCCCAGGGTAGGGGCCAGCACCACTTCCCTTGGAAGTTGGTTCCAGCTCCTAGCCGCCCTAACGGTGAAGTAGTTTTTGCGGATGTTCAATCTATACCTCCTCTCCAACAGCTTGTGCCCATTTCTCCTTGTTATGCCAGCGGGCGCTAGGGGAAACAGCGTCTCCCCCAAACCCCTCTGGTCCCCCCTAGTGAGTCTATAGACAGTCACCAGGTCCCCCCTTAGCCTTCTCTTGTGGAGGCTGAATAGGTTCAGGTCCCGCAGTCTCTCACTGTAGAGTCTGCCCTGTTGTCCCTGGATCATGCGGGTGGCCCTCCTCTGGACCCTCTCCATATTGTCCACATCCCTCTTGAACTGGGGCGCACAGAACTGGACACAATACTCCAGCTGTGGCCTGACCAGTGTCGCATAGAGGGGGAGGATCACCTCTTTGGCTCTACTCGAGATGCACCTGTGGATGCACGACAAGGTCCGGTTAGCCTTGCCAACCATGACCTCGCATTGTCGGCCCATGTTCATCTTGGAGTCAATAATGACTCCAAGATCCCTTTCTGCCTCCGTGCTCTCGAGTAAGGAGTTCCCCATTGTATAAGTGTGCTGCTGGTTCCTACTGCCCAAGTGCAGCACCCTGCACTTGTCCGTGTTAAAACGCATCCTGTTCCTGTTAGCCCACCCCTGTAACCTATCCAGATCCCTCTGCAATCTCTCGCTCCCTGCTAGCGTGCTCACCTCCCCCCAGATTTTGGTGTCATCAGCGAATTTAAACAGGTTACTTTCCACCCCTTCATCCAGATCGCTGATGAAGAAATTGAACAGCGCAGGCCCCAGGACCGAGCCCTGGGGGACTCCGCTACCCACCTCGCCCCAGGTCGAATATGACCCATCCACCACCACCCTCTGAGTGCGACCCCTCAGCCAATCTGCAGTCCAAGTAGATTGAACCACCGGCATTTTGGCACAACAAAGGCTAACAGTGCCTCTGGATTCAATACAAATTAATATGAGTATATAGGAAGTACAATACCAGATCAGGGTCATCATCCATTTTGTCTAGTACACTGCCTATAACAGTTAGCCATATGCTTCTAGGCCAGGAATGGGCAAATACGGCCCATGGGCCACATTCAGCCTGCCAGGCCATTCTATCCGACCCATGGGGCTGCTAAAAAATTTAGAAAATATTTATCTGCCCCTGGCTGCCTGTCAAAGATGAAAGGAGGCAGGGGTAGTAGGACCCAGGGGGAGCTGGCAGGACTGAGCAGCCCAGGCCTGTCCCACCCCCCAGCCTTTTCCCTGCCAACTTGGACTCCCAAAGATAAAGAAAGCTTGGGGAGGTAGAAGGGATGAGGAAGAAGGAGTATGGTTACACAGGGGAGTTGTGGAGGAGGTGGGTGGGAGACGGATTCCATTTTTAAAAGGAGATGACTTGTGTAGGAAAAAAGAATTCAGGACCGTAGCTATTCAGTCTTTTTTGAATGTTATTGCCTGACATCCTCTCTCACAGGGATATAGCCCCAAACTCAGGATTGCCTTGGCAAATTTGGGATGGTTGGTTGCTTTGCACATGGTATAAGAACATTTTTCTTTCCCAAAGTTAAGAATCTGCAAGAGTGCTCCCAGTTTTATTGTGTGTACCTTTATGCTACAAGGCACAGAGAACCAAGGCTTTAGACAAACATACCTGTAAACTGCTTTAAATGGGGAGGGGGGAGCTGCTGCTTGTGCTTTGTCTGCCCAGTCCTATAGTGATGCAAGTGAGCTGAATAGCCGTAAGTTTGACTCTGTGGGAAACAGGGTTAAAATTGCAGTAGTTTTTTTTCTCTATTGCAGAATCAAGCAGATGTAACAGCTTTTGTCAGAATTCCTTGATGCTGCTACACTTGTTAGTTCTGGAATATTTATTGTATTATGTACTTCTATCTCATCCCCTCTAATTTACTCTTCTAATGCAAACAATCCCTATCTTTTCAATCCCTCTTCAGCTGAGAATATTCCTGTGCCCCTAACCACTTGCTTTATCCTCTTCTGAACCTGTTATAATTCTGCAGTGTCCTCTTGGAGGTGTGCTGACTAGTAGCATACATCGTTTTCCAGCTGACATTAGACACTATTGGCTATGTAATGATATGATGATATTTTCTGTTTTAATCTCTTTTCCATGCCTATGCATTATACCATCTTGTTAATCTTTTGGCCCACACAAATTCCCAGGTCCTTTTTCTAGCTTGGTATGATTAATTTAGAAGTCTGGGAGGTGTTTCAGTACCCATCTTTTACCTACCAATAGACAGTACTTTGCATAGGGGTCAGGAGGTCCCTACTAGCAATATTTCAGTATCCTCGTGTATCAGTACCAAGGTCTAGGAATTACAGGCCTTATTTTGCAAAATAACTGAATGTCCACAGCTCCAACTAAAGGGGCAGTACGCACTCAGTACTATATAATAGTTTCATAGTTTCTAGGGTCGGAAGGGACCTGAGCAGATCATCTAGTCCGACCCCCTGCCATGGCAGGAAAGAGTACTGGGGTCAAACGCCAGTGTACTGCTTAACTGCTACTTGTCAGTGGGTCTATGGCAAAGGACTTTCCCCCTGCAGCATCTATGACTGCACTGTGCAACAGGCAGAGAGAGTGATTGGTGGCAGTTCTTTTATATCTTAAAGAAGTGCTGTGTATTGCTAGGCTGCAGAACCATTACAATGGGCATTTTGTGTGTCAAAGTAGGCAGTGATCCAATGTGCATTGAAAAAACATCTGGGCTGGATTGTCAGAAAGACAGCTGAAAAATACAGACAGCACCAACCCAGGGCCTGATGAGTCTGACCTGGATCAGAACTTGATGCTTTAAGCCATTTCTGAATAGCAGGTACCTGGCTGGAGGAATGGATAGATCTAAATGGAAAGGACAAAGATATGAAAGGCATCCAAGGCAAGAGCATGCTCTTTGGCTAGAATCCTACTCCACACTCAAAATGGCAAACTGCAGTGCTAAAGATCAGAGACAAATTTATACCCTGACGATATAGCTAAAAATCACTACACTGGCAGAATCATACAGAAGCAAAAAGAAGCAGGTGAGTGCAGCAGTATCGGCCTCTATGCACCACTGCTGAGATGTTAACTGTACAGGGGGCAGTCTGAGGTCCCCCTCTGTCTGCAGGCACCTACCATTCCCTTGAGTGCAGAGCCCCGGTGGGTCCCCCTTCTATGCGCTCCTTTGTCTCTGAACTGCTGTGGCTGCAGCCCTCCTTGCACTCTCTGCCACCCCTTTGCTGATGCAACTGCTTTTGTCACTGCTGAATTCACGCCCTGTGGCAATGGGAAACTGTGGCGTGTCCCACTTCACCACAATCTGCCCCTGAAGTGCTGCTGCTTCAGCCCTCTCTTCTATCTCTCTCCATATTTTCTTGGGGCAGGGTGAGAAATAAATATGTCCTCACACTGCCAGACTTCCCCCCTGAAGCAGTGGGTGGTGACAGGAATGGGCAGCAGCAGCTGCAGTCAGGGGAAATGAGAGCAGAAGAGCAGCCCTTGGCACGGCGCAGGGAGCACTGGGGCTGCTGCACTCATCTTGCACTGCAGAGAAACAGTTCGGGGGGAGACTATACATGGAAGACGGGCAGGGAGGACACTGGCTCGGGGCACAAACCTCACTAGTTAAGCCTTTTCCTCGCTTCAAATTCAACGAGTGAGCCCAAAGCATTGGTACGGGCTAACTGTTGTTTTCTGCTGTCACTATTGTGCACGGATTAATTAGCAACTGAGTTTTCCCCCTGTATCTTTCAGGTGATGACCAATGGCTTGCTTCTACTAATGGTGCATGTATTATTTTAGCCTTGGTAATTTATCTTAAAAAACAAAACCAAAAAAACCTCATGTATTAAATTTGGGAAAGGGCATTTGTTTCCTCTAGCACAGCAGGGCTGATCTGGCACACGAAGCTGCAGGACGGTGCCAACTGCACTGAAGCTGATGACAGTAACCAAAGTTATTTCAATGAGAGAATTTTTATAGCAAGGAAAACATTACCTGACTGTCTATGCACCAAAGGGTTGCTCCCTTCTGCTGATCCATTTGGAAACTGAATATAATCATTCTGGGAGTGGACTACTATTCTTCAGCAATACATGGAGTATATCCACACCCAGTCCTCAGTTATCTGTGTTGAATGCTCAGGAGTATACCCTGACCACCCGCTCCTACTCCCATGGGTCAAACTTGGAAACGTAGCAGTATAGATGCTTTGGGGATGCCTTCTACAGCTACCTTCTAACACTTCAGAGGTTTTGAGAATAGCTGCTTGGGTGCCCTCAAAACCCATTTCATGCAGGCTACCAGAAAATGGCTAGCGTGTGCCAATCACACATTCAGAAGAGGCTCAGCCAGGTGAACTAGGAGTGAAAGGCTCTGTGAGCCACTCAAGTGAAGGTAGACATTCCCCTTCAGAACACGATTCTGACACTTTTAACAAATGTTTTTGTGGTTTACATTATCAAAAGCCGGCTTTAAGATAACTAATGGTAGAGGAAGTAAAGGGCTAGCTTATCCCACAAATTCTGCTTCATTGAAGAGACTGCTGCTTAACTTGAATTACCACCAAGAGACTGCTTCTGGATCCATGTTGGAAGGGGAGTTGGGGGGCAGGGCCTGGTATGCAAGTCATCCTCTGACTTCATACCATGCTCCATGGCTCACCCTGGGAGGAGATGCAGGCTTTAAGTGCTGTGGATTATAAGATGCAGACAGAAGAGCAGCTCCCATTTGTAACTCATGGCATTTTGCAGGAAGCACCATGAGGTACAATGGTCCCCTGGACCCAGCAGATATTCGCTGTTGGGTCCCAGGGACTGGTGGAATGAGCTGCTATTTAGAGTGGCTGTAAGCTTGCAGCCGCTCTTCCTCTCCCAGCCCTAGCTCTGTTTGCAGAATGGGAGGGCAGAAAGAGAGCAGCTGGAGCTCCTTCTGGGGGTTGCCCAGCTAGTGTTAAAGGGTGGGATGGGTGGGTTGCAGCGCCCCCTCCCCCCACCTTCCAGCACCAGCTGAAAAAAACCTCAGAGCAAACTCTCTCTCTTCCTTCCCCCTTTCCCATGCTGAAGACAGTGCCGAAAGCAGGATGAGTTGTATCACCCCAGCTCTTCTCTAGACACATGCAGGCACAAGTTACTGAAGGTGCTCCATTTTGGAGCATCTTCATCTGAACCCTCATCCAATGACGGTTCAGATTGGCGTGAGATCGGCCCTTTTAAAGCACTCTGCAGCCATGCACTTGTGTTTGGTCACAGCTGTAGAGCACTTTTAGGGGGCAGATTGGGCAAAAATTGTCACTTCTGTCTGCACCTACAGTGAAGTCAATGTCTGTTTGCTTCTGCTATTGCAAAGGATAAATGAAGGCATCTGCTTTGAATGACCATGTAGAAAAAATGGCCAGATGAATTGCCACTGAGGTTAATCAGACCAGCTGGACATGGATCAGCACAAAATGACCTTTAATGATTTGTTGTTGTTTTTGGTGGTCGTTTTAGTTTGACATTTGGTACAGAAGAAAAAATGACATAGTTACTGTTGGTTCCAGTTGGGGAACGACTCTTGGGGAAAGGATATCTGGAGGCCCATTCACAAGGTATAAGAGCAGGAAAATGCAAAGCCCTTGTTTATCTGATGAGTCAGGAAAATCTAATTAAGTCAGTTGCTTCAGATATAAAATGTGTTTTGATGGCATCCTTCAGTGCACATCCGATGATTTAATCTGATTCTTTGGGCATCCTGAGAGATGATCCCCTTTCCACCACAGCATGGAGCCGTATGTTCTTGTGGGCTGTTGATACAGGAGACAGGGTGGTCCAATGAATAAGGCATTAGTCTGGAAGACAGTAGGCCTTAGTCTATGTGTATACCAAACTGCTTCTCCCAGGAGAACTTCTGATAGTAGGCTGCAATGCCTACCACCAGAGCCTGTGCATGCCAGTGCACTTTTGGTGACTATCTACCCTGGGCAGCTTTACAGAAGAGGCAAAATAGCTCTGCTGGCAGAAAGGAGGGATCTTACCCTAAATTTAGTATTATTGCTAGCTGAAAACGTATCCCTGGTGGCTGTGCCCTCAAACATGTTGTGCTACTGTGTGAGGACATATCATGGCTACACTGATTCCAGTTTGGGGGGAAGCTCAGCCAGCAGCACGCAGCATGCTTGAAGCAGTCTCTGCCTGGCATGGTAGTTACCATGAGAACTTGTGCAAAGTTTGAAGTGTGCATGTTTGTATATGTACACACAACAAATTGAAGAGATTGTATCACAAATTTAGAGGTACATTCTGGAGGCTGGATTTTTTTAAGGGGGTGTAGTAGATGCGAATGGAGCAAATATACCCAGATGCTGGATGAATTTTGTCCCCCGTTGGCTACTGTTTTAAAATAATAACCTAAAGGAAGCTGTTCGAGCAACTGTCCTCTGAGAAACAATTTAGACAGTGGGGTGATGGGCCTGGGAGACCGCTGAGCAATATATTGTCAATCATCCTGTCTCTGCAGCACCAAAAATGCCTTTTTAATGCAGCAATAGAGTTGATTGACTGCACAGTAGAAATCTTTATTGCTGCTGAATGCAGATAACAAGCATCTCATGACTTCAAGGGTGTGTGACTATTAATAAACAAATGACCAAGCTACCAAACAGTGTGATGATCAGGCTCCTCTCAGAGGCCTCCTGTTCCAGTTAATGCAGTGGTTTCCAACCTTTTTTTTTGCTGCGACCCTAAGTTGGCCACCAACAGGACCTCCTGACCCAGTGCCACGGGGGCTGCTGGGAGCGAAGTGCCGTGGCAGCCTGGGGGCGGGGGAGCTGCCATTGCCCCCTTTGTGCTCAGTGGCCTCACCCCACTCTGCCTGCCCACCCGCCGCTCCTGGGCCGTGAGTGTGAGGGTGCATGCGAGTGTGTGGGCCCTCTGCAATCCTACCGAGGATACCCTGTGACCCTGATTTGGGTTGTTCCCTGAGCTTGGGAACCAAAAGGTAGTCGTAATGGATCTTCTCCTCTTGCTGCACCTTTCCTGTGACTCTGACTCTCTACATTAAAAACTTTCAGCCTGACAATGTCTTTTTACAGCAAAAAAAAAAAAAAAAAAAA
>NW_017728992.1:188455529-188458223 GCF_001723915.1 Gavialis gangeticus | reverse complement strand
CAGCAAAAAAAAAAAAAAAGCATAAATCCCACTTCACTCTTCTGTAGTGGGGTTCCTTCCTACTCCTGAAGTGTCTGGTGACGGCCACTGTCAGAAACAGGAGGGTTCATATGAGTGATACAGCAAGGTATTTTGTATGTTCAACCACAGTTCCCGTGCCTTTAGACTTTGTTAGGGTTCATGATTACGTTCCTGAAGGGGAAAGTCTCCCTCAGTGGAAACGAGGTAAGTTGCCTTGGATTGACAACTGGGTAAGAGAGGACACACAGGCGGCTACTGCAGAGCTGGTGGCTCCCTGTAACTGTCCATCAAATCACACCCTATTGTGAATAGCCTAAGGACATTCAAGAGGTCAAGCCATGCTTTCACATCCCCAGTTAGCACCATACTTTCTATGTCATCCTTTAGTTTTCATTGTTGGTGAGGTGTAGACTTAGGTCTCTGGTTGTGGGAGGGGGACGTTACCACTATACTTGCTTGTCATTGTCCAAATTTGAAAGCATGTATTTTAAGCCACAGGAGAAGGGCAAGGTTTGCAGACAAATGAGTATGCAGACAAATGTTTTGTTACAAGTAGAATTACCCTTTGGTCTAAATATGACAAATCAGAGGCAAAGAACAGAAGGATTTGGGTTGTTTTAAAAATATTTCATCCATAAAGATGGTTTCTCTTGTATTTTGACATGTAAAACAAAAGCTATGAAAATGAGCTATGTAGCACTAGGCAAAGGTAAGAGGTATAAAATAAGTAAAAAATCAATTAACAATACCCAGGCATTATAGTTGTCTTTACATGCTGATCCTCAGCACAATTTGATGCATGCTATTTTACCTGCAGCTCTGCAGATAGGACATCACTGGCTGGAAATGCGCGAATTTTAAAATCGTTTTTAGTTGAACCAAGGGTTGCTCTCTGAGCAAAGCCTGAAGTACAATATCCTGATGACTGAAAACCTGATCAAGGTGCCAAAAAACCTTTTAACTGTGTGTGTGAATGGCTATCCCTACAGATGGAAAAATCTACACTTCCTTATCTTGTCGCTGTTAATTTCAGAGCACAAGTCATAACTCATTCAGGCTCCTGTGTGAATCCCAAAGGTTGGCAGAAGTTTTAGTGGTGGAATAGAGCATTTGATACCATATTTATTGAAATATAGGTTCAGTTTTGAATCTGGAGTTGGATAAGAAAATCTAGGGGGAGATGTTTTCTTTCCCTGGAAAGCTCATTCCTTTGGTATTTCTCATTGTGCTCCTGAGGGGCAGTGTTTTCATAGTCTCCACCCAGGATCTAATTGTACAGGGCAGAGGAAGAGGAGCTCTCATTTAAGTGGGTTTAATCTGCCCTCTAATTTCAGTCTGAGTAATAAGGGATTTTCTGTAATAGTATCCTTAAAGGTTTCAAATGTCTATACACAAGAGCCAGGTACAGACATTACACTTTTACTGGAATAAGTGATCAGAAACTGGGCTATACCCAGAACAGACCAGAAGTTCGGCACACACAGACTGGTTTAAAAGAAGTCAGAACCCGGTATGAGATTTGCCCCCCTTCACCACACGGTGAATGTATGTTCTGTTCACTACTGATTTAAACTACTCGACTTACAGAAAACTGTGCAACTTAGATTTGATTCTGTCTTAGCCTTTTTTGATCGCTGAACCTAGCCAAAATGGGCATAAAGACCCAAATGGGCGCAGCTGGGTACAAAGGAAGGATAGTCCACTGCTTAAGTGTTAGTCTGGGTCGTGAGATGCAGGTTTAATTTCTTCTTTGCCACAGGCTTCCTTTCCAGTCTTGGGCAAGTTACTCAGGTCCAGCCTATCAAAGGTCATTAACTGTCATAGAAATCAAGGGGAATCGGATGCTTCAGTATGTGACTTCTTGAGCAGAGGTGGAATTTCTTTAGCAGAGTCTCAGAAAGGGAACTGCATCCATTTCTGTCCTGGCCAGTCACACCCATGTCCGACCTGGCTAACACTTGTCTTCCAAATGGGCCTGATGCTGCAGTTATTGGATTTCAGAGGGCTGTTCTGAATGTGTAAAGACTGTAGAATCACTTCAAATACAGAGCAGCGTGGTCACGAGGCTTTCTGACAATGTTCAGTGATGATTTGCTCTTATCCCCAAGGGTAGCCTGCTATTCTGATATGTGAGCAGCACTCCTTACTCATGGAAAGCCACCAGTGAAGTTTATGGGAGTTTCAGCCAAAGAATGAAGGTGAGAAAATCCCTATAGTTCAGGGACGTCAAACATATGGCCTGTGGGCCTGATGTGGCCCACAAAGGCCCATAATCTGGCTCCTGGTGTTGTCCCATTGACCCACATACTGAGTTGCATTGGCCCCACACACTGACTGAGTTTGGTCCCAGGTTATGCTGCCCATGGCACCTGCTCAGACTGTGTCCTGGACTGGCCCAGGCGGAGGACACATGTGCTGGTTCCAGCTAGCGAACGAGTGGTCCATTGACTTGATCTGGCCTGCGGACCAGCCCCATGCCATTTATCCTCCACTTGTCCTTAACTTCAGAAAAGCCGACTTTGACAAGCTCAGGAGGCTTGTCAGTCAGGCCCTAAGGGACCATGACCCCAGGGAGAGGGGAGTTCAAGAAGAGTGGTTGCTCCTTAAGGGAGCAATCCTCAATGCACAAGGTAATTCTATTCCATCTCGGAGGAAAGGCAGCAAGAGGGCACA
>NW_017728992.1:188454915-188455118 GCF_001723915.1 Gavialis gangeticus | reverse complement strand
CAGGGTACTCAAGGAGCTGGTGAGCGTCATAGCCCAGCCCCTGGCACGGATCTTTGAAAACTCCTGGTGCTCTGGTGAAGTGTCCAAAGACTGGAAGAAGGCGAATGTGGTGCCTATCTTCAAAAAGGGAGGAAAGCGGATCCGGCAAACTATAGGCCCATCAACCTGACTTCTATCCCAGGGAAGGTCTTAGAAAAGTTTAT
>NW_017728992.1:188452680-188454904 GCF_001723915.1 Gavialis gangeticus | reverse complement strand
CTTCCGAGGTCCCTTCCAGCCCTAATGTCTATGAAATCCTATGAAATCCAGCCTATGGGGCCAGATGAATTTGACATACTTGTTAAAGGTGATTGGTGGCAGCACATACATTGGTAGAAAGGAGTTCATTTTCGCTTTAGGCTTTGAATCTCACAAATGATAATGGACGTGAGTTCACAGATCACCAAACCTTAGAAAGGTTCCAGTCTCTTTACTTCTAGGCAAAAGGCATGTTTTTCAGTCAAATTCCTTTAGATGAACTGTAAGGTCCTGTCAAGATGACTTAAACTGTGAGTTCTCTGGGGCATAGACTGTTTTGTGGTCAGTGTTTGTCCAGTGCCTACTCCTCTACTACACTACCAGCAATCGCCAGCAACAAGCCAGAGGCTAGTACAATCAAGCCATGTTCACAAGCTTTATCTTAGCTTTGGCCAGAGCTTTTCAGTTTTGTTAAGCTAGTGTACTTGAACCAGCCTAACCTGATAAAAGAAGTCTCCTTTCTGTCCTTCAAGCTAGAGGTACTCTTGAGTGCATTCCTACCCCAACGAGGCCTAAGGGCATGGAAATTTGTTTGTGCACCCTAGTAAAAATGATTTATTTAAAATATGTTTGTTTCCTAAGTGACTGCTGCCGAAGTCTCTGGAGAGTCCTTTCCAGATGTGCAAACAGCAAAATGGAGAGCACTAAAAAAATCAAGCAGAGACCAGACAACTGTATAGAATCACAGAATCAAAAAAAATAGGATTGGAAGGAACCTGAGGAGGTCACATCTAGTGCAACCCCCTGCTGAAAGCAGGACCAGCCCCAACTAGATCATCCCAGCCAAGACTTTGTCTAGCTGGGTCTTAAACTCCAAGAATGGAGATTTCACCACCTCTGTAGAAAATTATGGTTGGAAGGGACCAAGTGTGTGTGAAGTGGGCCCTCTTTGATTTGGATTCGGCCCGAATCAGGGACGGTGATTTGATTTGTTGATTCGGATTGCTGTCCCTGATTTTGATTTGGCTGAATCTGAATTTGAAGATTTGATGCTGATTCGGAGATAGATACAGCTTTAAAAGCTTTTTCTATGTACCTTGAAGTACCAGCGTGGCTTGTGAATGCTGCGATGCCGGGGCAGATGGAGCGTCCCATAGGAGCATGGGGGGGCCCTCCACATGCTCAGTGGGTGAACCCAGAAGTACTTCTGGGGAGTGTGTGGGGGTGCCCCTATGCCCCTCCAGTTCAGTGATTGGCCCCAAGGGGACCCCGGGTGGTCCCCTCAGACCCAGGAGGCACTAGTCGCCAAACAAAGGGGGCACAGGGAGCCCCCCTGCACGCTACCTGGTGGACCTGAAAATGGACTGGAAGTGCTTCCGGTCCACTTCTGGGTCTGCTGCCAAGTGCGCTGGGGAGCCCCCCATGGTCTTGTGGGATGCTCCATGCACCCCAGCATTGTAGTATTCACAAGCCCTTGCTACCTAGAGGTATGTAGAAAAAACATTTAAAGCTGCGTCTATCTCCAAATCAATTCAGAGGGTTCTGATTCCATTCAGAGAGATTAAAGGGTCCTTTGATTTGATTCGATTCAGATTCAGAGATTCGACCACTGAATCAGGCCAGATCTCCGCCAAATTAAATCAGGGATCAAAGCTCCACGTGGCCCTAGAAGGGACCTCAGGAGGGCATCTAGTCCAACCCTCTTATGGACTAATAATTACAGCCAAAAGCATGTGCAGATTGTGAAGAAGCACCACTACAGTAGTGTAGTACTTTGCTGTAACTCAGTCTGAGGCCACTTGGCACCTTCGAATTGCATTTATTGCACCCTAAACTGCTCCTTCAATCCACATAACCCAGAGCATTTTGGCTAGAGTGTCAGAGTGTGATTATAAAATCCAGGTGGCATATATCAAGGGCTGCTCATTCTTGATATCAATGAGGAGACCACGTGGGTTGTTTTCTTGGCAGTTCTAGTATACATTCTGCTGTATTTGCTACATAAATATGGCTGCGTATTGTCTGCAGTGCCAAGGAGCCTGCTTTTTGCCTGACTTGCCATTCATTTATGTTACCTTGGAGCACCCTGAATAGGAAAGGGAGTAGGGAGGCATAGATATTTCCTAAGCAGGCATATGGTACTTTTAGCTTGTGGTTAGTGTAGATGGCACAAGGAACACACGTTAATAATAAAGATGTTAAGTGGGCACCAATGGAGTGGCCTGATTACTCAGAACAAATCTTA
>NW_017728992.1:188425485-188447680 GCF_001723915.1 Gavialis gangeticus | reverse complement strand
GTTTTCTTGGCAGTTCTAGTATACATTCTGCTGTATTTGCTACATAAATATGGCTGCGTATTGTCTGCAGTGCCAAGGAGCCTGCTTTTTGCCTGACTTGCCATTCATTTATGTTACCTTGGAGCACCCTGAATAGGAAAGGGAGTAGGGAGGCATAGATATTTCCTAAGCAGGCATATGGTACTTTTAGCTTGTGGTTAGTGTAGATGGCACAAGGAACACACGTTAATAATAAAGATGTTAAGTGGGCACCAATGGAGTGGCCTGATTACTCAGAACAAATCTTAAGCTCATAAAACAGTTTAGGGCCCCAAGCACTCAGGGCAGAGTGCTAATTATTACACATTTTAGGTCTATTGTCTCATCTCTCTGAGATATATTGTTTTTAGTGATTTTCATTACGTCTTGGATTTAAAAATAGACTGAATTACAGCCGGTCGTTGTTCTGCTGGGGATGAATTATAGTTTGTTGAAGTAACTGCTTATTTTGTCTTGTCCCATGGCATTATGTGAAGCCAGACAATAAAAAAAGGAAATATGAGTGGCATTAACCTTTTGAAGTAGAGGGAAAAAGCCTTAATGAAACAGAGCAAATCAGGCAATTATATTGCAGCTCTTAGTTATTGCATTTAAAAAGAAATGGTGCCCAGTATCTTTTAACTCCTTACCTTCTGGTGATGGAGAAAGGTACATCTGGGGGAAAAATCAGCTCTGCTGCTGCTGAGTGTTTCACTGGCAGATAATTTACTAGGGGAAGGGAGGCTATATATTTTTGGATATAATCACAAGGATATAATGGTTAAATTTAAGGTGGCAGCTTTGTCTCTCTCTTTCTTGATGGAGAAAGCAATATGAAGCTTTAGAAATCATTTTATTGATTGATCGGTTGATTTTTTTTGTAGAGGGGTCTCCTCCCTTTGTTAAGTAAGTAATAAAAATTGTCATTGGAGTCTTGAAATCTCATTGTGCAGAAATTTTGAATCAACACTTCTGAAGCATATTTGCATGGGGTTTTCAAAAGCACAAACCCCACTGGCTTTCAACACACTTGTGCTTCCAAATCCTACAGGGATTTCTTAAAAATCCTTTCCTCCCTCTTCCCCTGAGGCTTCCAGACTTCCAGAGACACTGGAATCCCTTTGTTCACATCCAAGGCAAGATGCACTGAGGGGCAGATAAAGGAGGTGCCCTCGCAATCCACCCTTGCAGCGTGACACATGCAGTTTCTGCCACGGCTCTGCAGGCTGAGCTCACTAGCTGATCAGTGTGGCTCCCTGCCAGAGCTCAGCATCCACATTGAGCTCTTGGGCCGTGATAGCTGATCGGCCAGGGAGCTCAAGCTGCTCAGCTCCTGGTAGGAACGGTGCTAATCAGCTTGCGAGCTCAGAGCTCACTGGGCGTACACAGCACAGCCAACGGGGTTATGGCCGCATCTCCTCTCCTCTTGGATCTGCCAATGGAAACTCTCTATGCACATCTTGGTTAGTTTGCAATGTGAGTACTTAGAGGCTGAAACTTAGAACTTTGTGTGTATCTTACACCTGGAAAAACACCACTTAACTATCTGACAGCAGCTAATCTGGTCCCCTTAAGCAAATTGTATGTCAGTACTGTTCCATTTCAGCAAGAAATCATTGCCTTTCCCTGGGCCAGATATTCACTTGGTGGAAATACAAATGTAACCCTACTGATGTCAATGGAGCCAGGCTGATTTACGCTAGCTGAGCATCTGACTTGGTGTTATGATGAAGCTAGGCCAGTTTCCTGGAGGATTGTTCAGTCCAGTGACGCTCCACTTGTGCTTTTTTTGGCTTGGGAAATGCATCATAATGAAAGTGGGAAAATGAAACAGCCCTCGCCAGGGCCTGGCTTGTCGGTAGATGCATGGCAGGATGCAGGAGGGGATCTTTGTCCAGTGATAATGGAACAAATTCCTATGAACCACACCACAGGTTCTTCCTGAATAGCAGACAGAGCATCAGTATTTAAGGACTTGCCTGATAAATCCTTCCTGTGCACTACACAGTGCCAGGTTTATCTACTTGAAGGTAAAGGTCTGGGGCCAGTCTTGCATGCTTGTGCATCTTTCAGGAGACTATTCGGACATGACACTGATTACTGAAGTCTTAGTTTGATGAAGGAGAGTTTGCTGTTAAGGTGCTGCTGGAGTCTCTGGATTCAATTCTCAGCTGTTCTCATGGGCTTGGGCAAGTGGAGAGAAGAATAGCTGCATCTTCAACTATTGTATCTGCCTAGAGCAGGGGCAGGCAATTATTTCGGGCAGAGGACCACTTACTGAGTCTTGGCAAGCCATTGAGGGCTGCATGACGGGCAGCTAGGGGCAGCTAAATATTAATTTTCTAAATTTTTTTAGGGGCCCTGTGGGCTGGATCAAATGGCCTGGCAGGCCGGATCTGGCCCACGGGCCACATTTTGCCCACCCCTGGCCTAGAGTCTACTTTGCTGTTAGATTTGCCTGGGGATCTGAAGCATCCACCCAAGAAGTGTGTGTGTGTGTGTGTGTGTATGTGTGTGCATATTCATGTGCACCAGTCCTTGGGTGACTCCATGGTGTGTGGTTTGGTCCAACGATTAAAACGATTCAGTGATGCAAGGTCAGGTGGGGATGTATGGCAAGAAAAGCCCTATTTGCTTCTTATTTGTCTTAATGCTTCTATTTCACAAAGCTATAATTTCTTGTACAATGAGGTTCTCAAAGCCCTGTCAAAACAGGAGGCAATTCTTGCCTGAGATTATTTTGCTCAGTCAATTCCTCTCTCACAAACATTTATCCCTTTTACTTGAGCATAATGCAGTAGATAAGCAGTTGCCCACAGAGCCTGCATTTAGTTAGAGGAGATTATTTATGTTACAGCTACAGCTGAATGACTGGGAGGGTGATGTATTGCTATGAATGCTTTCAGAAGTGAATGTGAGTGCTGTGATTTTGGGGACAGATTAGGACACGTTAATGGGGCCTGATTTTTAAATAAGTGGAAGAACAGCATTTTCTAAAGGTGTTTTAAGGCCTCTTTCAGGACTCTAAATTTAGGTACCCAAAATTACTAATTACATAAAAAAACCCCAAAAAACAACCCCCCCCTTGCCCTCCAGTCCTGGCCCTTCTATGTCAGCCTGCCTCTTTTGTTTGTACTTTCTTTTAGGAGTCAAGCGGAAAGTTAAAGATATGAGTGTCGCTTGGCTATTGAGCATGTGTGCATGCATCTTAGGACTTATAGATCATCCAGTCCCATGCTGAAGGCCAATTAAAACCAATAAGGTGCCAACAAGGTTGAAAGCTATGTTGGTATTAGGCAGCTTCTGCTCCCAGTTCAGGAAGGACTCAACAGGAGACAGTTTTACCTTTTTGACTGGAGAGGAAAATCCTCCCTCAACCAATATTGAAGGTGGTGCAAAAAAGACAGTTTTTGCCTGTGCTTTGTACAACATAGAAGAGAACTGGATACACACAAACTTTCATTTATAGTTTGATTATACACCGAAGACACAAAGGACTGTGTTAGCATCTACCATATATAGATACATAAACACATGCTGCACTAATTATATAAGTCAGAGGTGGGTTGAAGGACAGTTAATTGGTTTTTAGAATATCTCAATCAACACAGGCAGTGAGTCCAAGGATCTGAAGAGTCAGCACTAACGGATGCCTGTGAATTCTCCGTTGCAAAGTAAACCTTTATTTTCAGTACTGCATGTTTTATAGTGCAATAAAAAAGAAGGAAGTCAATAGCTATATCTAATATAACTGTAGCTGAAAAGATACTTTACTGATTCAATATTGCTTGAAGGGCAGTGTAATATAGGTATCTGACCTTAGCCAAGGGCTCACGTGAAGGGATTGGGTTCAGGCTGAATTCTTGATAAAAGAAGCCAAGATTGCTGGGGCAGCGATGATGTTAAATATAGTTGATTGTTACTTTTATTTTTACTGAAAATCAGTTACTGATTCCATGTTGTTCTTCATTTCTGGCGATCAGCAGTATCCATTTGTTTCTACTGAAGCCCACCCCTTCTTAAATATTTAATTATAAGTGCACTTGGCTGTTTGCATCAGAAAATTAATTGCATTTCAGTGAAATTCTGACTCAGTTCTTTTGCTATCTTTATTTTTTTTAATTCTTTTTGTATTGTCCTCATCAGTAAAATAGCGGTTCCATTTTCCATTCTTTTCATTGTGACAAAACTTTTACCGTTCTCCATAAGCAATATCAGACAGCCTGAAACAAATTCAGAAAAAGGTAGTAAGCTGCTATTCTGTGAATCCTTTTGACCAAACATTCCAAATCACTTTAGAAAAATGAATCTTTGTCCTGGAAAGAATCACCCGTGGAATTAAATTGACTCCATTGGGACTACACACCAGGTGTGTTTACATGAGACACTTAACTGTGCATTAGACTAACCTAATGCACAATAAAATGTCACCAGCTACATGTGTGCAGCAATTACTGCGCAGTATATTAGTCTAATGCGTACATTTTCTAGTAACTGGGCTTTTCTCTGTGGCCATAGGGGCAGGACTAAGAGCAAGGGACTTGGACTGCAAAATAGAAAACTTAGATTGGTGATTGGGAGGGACTTCTTACTATGAAAGCAGTCAAGCTTTGGGACAGGCTACCTAGAGAAACTGTGGAATCTCCATCCCTTGAAATATTCAAGAGTGGGTTAGACAGACACTTGGCTGGGATGGTTTAGATAGGGATGATCCTGTTTTGAGCAAGAAGCTGAACTAGATGACCTCGTAAGGTCCCATCCAGGCCTACTGTCCTATGCTTCTCTGGTCCTATATGCTTAAGTGCTTGGTTGAACAGAGTTCCAAGTCAACGTTTCTTATCCATGCCAAAAATCATTGAGTTCAGTGAGTATTTTCTGAGGTTGGAAGATGGTGGAGAGCACTGAACCATTGCAGTTGGCTGAAAGCTGGCCTTTAGACATTCTCTACAAACATGCCAATATATTTGCAATGAAGTCCAGCTCACTAAATGCTTTCTTCATTTATCAAAGTGTTATGTTCGTTCAGTTGTACATAGTTCCTCAGAGTCTTATATGTTCTTCCATCGTTCTAAGCATGTGGTTTTTAAAGTCTATCCCTATTCAGTAAAGCATGTCAATATGACTTAAGGACCCATCTTACTCACTCAGGGCCTCTCTGACCACCTGTCTTGCTAGTGTGGAGTGGCAATGAGAGCTGAGACCTTTTATCCTTCTACTTCCGTCATTTTTTTTTTTACATTGTCTGTTGAACTTTTAAAACATATTTAGATTTTTTTAAAGCAAAAAGAAACCTTTTGTATATCTAATATACAAAAGGTATATTATATTGAATATTATATTCGGTTATATTGAAAACCAATATATTTTGTCTGACCAATCTGTTTAGTTCCAAACCAGAAATACAGAAACAAAGAATTTGAAGCCATTTTCCAGAGCCACTTGTTAGCTGAATGTTTTACATATACTTTGAGTGAAAAAGCTGTAAAAAGAAGGAAGTTTGTTACTTTCTGCATAAAATATAAAATATCACTTTCTGCATAAAATTTTAAATGTGATGGGGCAAGGAGGGGAACAAATAAGCAGGATGAGGCTTATATCCTATTCTTGCCTCTGATCAATCTCTCTCTCTCTTTCTCTCTCTCTCTCTCTCTCTCTCTCAGTTGCTTTTAAGGATGGCTGTGAGGTTATGGGTCCAGTGACCAAATTACATAGGAGCTGGGATGGATTCAGGAGTCTGGGGTGCTAGGAACACCATAACATGTTACAGCCCCTCTCCTCCTCCCAGGTCCTCCTATGTGTATGATCACCATTACCACCTTGAGACTTGCTCCCCTATTGTGGGTTAGAATAGTGATGAGGGAAGAGGGGATTTCTAACCTCCTCCTCTTCCAGAGGGGCTGAAAAGCAGCATAGAGTTGGCAGCAGGACTTATTCCTTGGAGAAGTAGGGGTCTCCCACCCACCTCAAACAGGTGAAGCTGTAGCACCAAAGAGTCAAAATGCATCTACTTTGGAGGAGTGGCCTGACCTCACTGCATTTATCTGCTGCCATGCAAAGTCCTGTCTTGGGTCAATTGCTTGGGTTTTATGAGCAGTAGGTCTTGGACTTGACTTCTCATTGAAATGAATGGGGCAGGTTCACCTTCCCAGGTGCTGTTGCTTCAGGCTGTTGCAGACTCAAGCAGCTATTACTATATACATTAGTTCCATTTGGGTTGTGTTTTCCAAAGGCCTGAACTTGGTTTTGATGGGCACAGAAGGGACTGATGTGAGGCTCTGGGTGGTGGAAAAGTGGGTTAGACTGATGAAAGGCAGTCAGCTAGTACAGGTGAGAAATTGTGGCTCTATCATTGGGGGTTGGGTTAGAGGGGGAGGGTGGAGTAAAGAGTGACAGAGATGAAGTATTGCCCCATTTCCAGCCAAAAAGGCTTTAGCTAGGGGATAGGATGTGTGTAGGCTGTGGGGAAGGAGTGGGTGAGGGAAGTCTGCTGCAGTCACCAAGCAAAGCGGCTGGTTCCTGGCAGCAATTCAGTGTGGGTTGGAGATCAAAAGTCCTTTCCTTTTTTGCTTGCTGTGCATGCATGTGTGAGTGTGAACCAGCTGGAGAAACAGCTGGCTGGTATCCCAGCCTGTCAGAGCCTCCCTTCCCAGGCTCAGCCTCAAGGGTCTCCCAGCGTATGTAGCATCAACCCAGTGCCTTAGTCAGAGTCTGGTACCCTCCCTCCCCCACCATGGTTTGCCAGGGGCTGCAAAGCCACAATTGCAGTAGTTAAAAAATATGTGCGTGCATTTAAAAATAGTCAAATAAACCAACAGCACTGCTGTTTGCTCAATCGGCTTCAATTGTTCCTTTGAAATAATTATTTAGTGGTGGCATTTTGTATTGGTGTTTCATTTTATAAATGATTCATAAAGGGTTAATGAAATTATCCATAGATGCTATAATCCGGTTGCAAGCAAGAACAGCATGAGTTATAGATGGTTTATAGGCACAAGGTTATAAGGTATTATAGGTGATCGTAAGCCATGATTATAAACAATGCATTGACTCATTGGACAATCTATAACAATTCATTGACTATGTACTAAAGCAGCTATTAATCATACATTAACCCTTCAAGGATCAATCAATGGAACCTATTTAGCTGAAGAGCATTTAAATAGGCCCTGCTCCTGGAAGCAGTTCCATGTAGATACCTGCCCTCACAGAATCCCTTTTAACTTCAGTGCTGATGGAGAAATTTGCCTTTGTGTATGTCTATGCAGAAGTGAATTTAAAGAAATATCATACATAAACACTGTAGTGTAACAAGGCAGGGTGGTGACTTGGCGTAGGTGCAAAAATAGCAGCCGCTGCCATGGCACAGGCAGCATGACTGGGTGCTGCCCCATTCACTGGAGCTGCCCAGGGCACAGAACTGAGCAGTTATGCCTCTGCATGAACAGCAGGTCTGTGTGTCTGCACATCTGTGCACCAACCTTTTTCCCCTGGTTAACTAGCTGGAGAGTTTACCAACTAAAAGGCTGACCATTTACTCATCCAATAGATTAGTATCAGTGATGTTTGGGGGCCCTAACAGGCAAATGGCCATTGGACCTAATTTGGATTTCTTTGTATCCCTTACCCTGTACTTGATGAGTAAGTTTATGTAGAGTTTAAACATGGCCCAAGTGACGGGTTTTTTTAAGAAGCTGGGAGAAGGCAGGGAGCTTGTTTTATTTTGGAGAGTTGAGGGTGAGGTATAGGAAGTCCCTGAACAGAGGTTGTACATGCCAGAATTTAACTTGGAATGATCTTTTGTGGTGAAATAAGGGTTTCCCATTCTGGGGTGGGACATAAGTGCATTCCAATACAGTCAAATGTAAGATCTAGGGATAAGGAATGCAGGCCTCTCCTACAGGGTAGTGGTCTCCATCTTGAGGAGCAATGACTTGGAGAGAGTCTAGTTTTGGGCACAGATGGTCAAAAAGCTGGAGGCTGAACTGATTCAGTCTTTGCAGGCTAGTCTAAGTGGCATAGAGTTAACTTGAAACAGAAATGAACAGACATGCACTTTTGATTCAGAAAATGCAGCCACATGCTGCAGTGGCTCAGGCCAGAAGATGGGGGGTGCTAGAGCATGACTCTCTGGCTGTGTGTTCACTTTCTCTTCCGGCTACCCTTGAGGTCTCTTGGATTTGCAGTCCAGAATTCCAGCAGCAGAACTCTACAGGGTTGCTCATCACTTCCTTTTCCTGCTTCCAGGTGCCTCTGGGATTTGTAGTCCACATTTGCAGCCAGCAGTAAGTTTGAGTAGGGGAAGGGGTGTTTAAGCCCCCCTCCCTGGCCCCAGCCCCTAGCTGGGGTATGCCTCAGGGCAGTTGCCCCCCCGGGTAGACTGGGCTGCATCCCAGCCCAATCTGGCTTACTCATTACCCCGTTGTCAGCCAGCCCTCACTGCTCCAGCTAGGGAGCAGAGAGGTGGGACCAGCCCTGCTGTCTGGAGCAGACAGCACAGTACAGCCCAGGGCTGTGAAACATTCTAAGATGCTGGGGGACAGTGATTTAACTTAAACCAAGAAGGGGTCTGGGACAGAAGTTTCATAAACTGGTTTGATCCAAATCAGTTGTCTGATACTACATTCAACCAGGTTTATCTTAAACCAGTTTCAGACATTTTGAAACTGGTTTGTGTGCACTGAGCTTCTATTCTGTTATAGGTTTAAATCAGTTTCTGATCACTTAAACCAGTTTATATATAACCTCTGTCCCTGGCTTGGAGGTTCATGAAGGAATATCAGCTGTCCGTGTGCTCCCAGCACACTGCTGTTGTCTGGGTCTATTGCAAATCTAAGGCAATTCTTGATCAGCAAATACAGGAATCTCAAGTATGAGTCACGTTATCTGTGAAATTTGGCATCCAGATTTGATGTCCACATCTCATGAAGGTGGCTAAAAAAATGGGTGAGGGTTCTAAAAAACCACGAGAATGATTAAAGAAATGAGTGTATTGCCCTGTAACAAGAGAATCGGGAGTTTATCAAAGAGAAGTTTGAGTGGTTTGATCACAGATATTAGTACATACTTGAGGAGTAGAAATTTAATATTAAAGGGCTCCTCAGCCTGGAATACAGATTCCAGTGGCTGGGGATACAATTCAGACTAACGATAAGGTTGAGTTTCTTAAAGGAAAGTAATTAACCATTAAAACAATGCTTTAAGGGCTGTGGTATATTCTTCTTCACTGAAAAAATTCTAAGGCAAGACTCGATGCTTATCTAAAAGGTGTGCTGTAATTCAACCACCACTTTTGGACTGGAAATAGGAATTAATTCAAGAAAGTCCTGCAGCTTAAGCCTGTATTATGCAGGAGGTCAGGCTAGTTGACCCCAGTGGCTCTTTCTGGTTTTAAAATCTATGAATCTATAATATAAAATGTGGGTGCCTCTAAAATTGTCAGTGAACTTGCCCTAGTCCAGTAGTACCTTTCTGTTCAGTAAAGCAATTAAGCAAGTATCTAAGGATACCAGGAATGGATTTGGGCATAGTCTTAAATGTTTTATTCTGTTGGTGCTTTAGGAGTCCTTTTGCTTTTAGTTTAGTGCAATAGGCTTCATGGCAACTGTTTTACTAGTGAATACTCACTTAAGAAAAATAAAGCAGAGAGAGGAAGGCTGAGCTATGGGATTTTACTCTCATTTTATCCATTTACAATGGCTTGGATAACAAGGTGCCTATACATAATTATAATTTCCCTTGTGTTCTCTGCTCTTGCTAGACTCTGTATTTCCTGGCAGCCAGGAAATCGCTCACCGATTATTTTTATTTTTTTCCCCCCACTCACTACTTTTTTACTAAGACAGTGGACAGAAATCTTTGCCTTTTCCCCCCCCAGTGCTGTTTCATTATCTTATTTCCTGTTGGATTTGCCAACTTTCACTTCCAGCTTCTGCTCCACAGTCAGTTAGATTCACTTTGATGAACTGGACTGACATAGCTACTCATTTATTTCTATTCCTAATTCAGATGCCTTTTAGCAAAGAATTATGGATCAGCAATAGCATCCTGCTGGGCAGACAAATTCTCTCTGTCCTCCTTTACCAGAGCTGTGCATTTTTCCCAGAGATGAATGCAACAGAACCAAGTCATCTGAGCCTATGATCTGTTCCAGCCGCTGTTGAAATTAAGTGATTAAAACAACAGCAAAACAAGGGAGGGGAAAAAAAAAAACCTCCCTGATTTTTCACCAGTGAGTGTGGGGGCAAAATGTGTCTTGCAGCCTCAACTGAATGTGCATATAAGCAATAAGAGGCTAAATGAATAATAGAGCAGAATGGCACGACACCGTATCACAGTCCTCGACTAGCAAGTAGCATGGTTCAACCTCCAAAGCTACTGAGTAAGAAGAAAATGTCTCTTTAACAGTATTAGGGGACAATTTATTATGTGTATCCTTCGAATGCAGCACAATGTCACTGCAGGCCCATTGCATTTGCATTATTTCCAGACAACGGCAGCAGCAGAAAGGGACACTGATTTATTTCAGAGCAGGCACAGGTGATTTTTATGTCTGTTGGGACTCAGCCAGATATGGCTTAACCCATTCAAGTCTTTCCTGCCTCCAAGATGATCTGTCCTTTTGTAACATCCTTATCTTCCTTCTCAGGTTTAATTTAACTTATTTGAGGAGAAGATGGAGGATTTTGCAGTGTTTTACTCTTTTAGACCGTTACCAACACTTGATTCAATTCACAGAGAACAAGTGACCAATAATTACTTAGTTAGTTTAAATATTGGTTATCATTGTAACCAGCTGCTGTAACACAGGGAGAATTTCTACCACATGGTAACCAGAGCTATGTTATCTCCTGATAACTTTGTTCTCTATCACCTATGAGCCACAGTTAATACATCAGTCTCAAAAGATTACATAGGAGAAAATAATTACAATAACCAACCCACACCAAACCAGCTGCCTGCTGTAATCCTGTCCCATCTTATAAACCCCATCAAAATTTGATGGGAGAGCTTCAAGCATAGGAGGATATAGGGTTTTGAAAAGGGGGGTGCAGATTGTCTGGTGCATCATCACATATAACATAATGTATTTTTCTCCAGAAACTAGAAGTTTTACTAATATGCTAGGGGCCTAGGGCTATATTATTCAGTTTAAGCTGAACACCAAACAAATATAATGTTATTGCCACGTGCATTTGCTATATTGTATTTTACAGTGTTTCCCAACCTTTTTTACCCCACGGTACACTTACCTATTAAAAAAAAAAAAAAAAAGGCACTGGCACACCGGACATGGAGCTGGGGGGGGAGGGGGCAGGGAGGTGTCACATGATGAGCCAGATGCTGATGGGGCGGGGTGGTGCATGGCCAGCCAGCCAGCTTTTTGGGCTGGAGCCACGCCCCCTGCCTGGCTGGCACCACCCTCCCTGTCTGTCTGTGTCTGCAGCAGCAGCAGGTGGGGGGACATGGCTCCAGCCAGGCAGGGGGCGTGGCTCCAGCCAGCCCATAATGCCGCGGTACACTTGGACGTGCCTGATAGCACACCGGTTGGGAAATACTGATGTATTGCATATAGAAACAATAAACAAAAAGATAATCAAAAGAGATTGTTACCTTAGTCCCGTCAGTTCCTTAGTTAGTTCCTTAGTTGTTAGAATTAAATGTCAATCTCTCTTCCAGATTCATAAAACAAAATCTTGCAGTCTTGAGGACCTTGACAGTGCAGCCAGTGCTTCACTGAAAGTTACTTCCACATCTGAAATATTCACAGAATGACAGAGAAGTAGGGCTGGAAGGGACCTCCAGGAAACCCAGCCATCCTATAACATCTATAATCTAAACCAGGGGTCGGCAACGGTTTGGGGCAGAGTGCCAGAAACACCTGCAGCCTTGACTTGTAAGATGTTGGTGTGCCAGGGCAAACAGTGAGGGAGCCAGGAGTGGCCCAATTCTTGTTATGGCAGCACAGCCTCGACCCCTTCCCTGCCGTCCGCCTAAGGCATGAGTGCCAAGCAAAATGCCTTTGAGTGCCACACTTTGGTACCTGTGCTGGGGGTTGCCTACCCCAATCTAAACTCTGCATAAGACTACCATCAACCCTGACACAACAGAGATCTAACACGCTAACCTGCCACAGATAAAGTAGGGGAACCCCAGCAGCCAACGTCCTGCCTCGAGGAAATGTTGTCAATATATGCTCAATATATCTGGGGTAGAGGGCCATACCCCTTACTACAGAGAGGCAAAAATTCCCACAGTCTGTACCAATCCGACCAGTGGGTATATTTTCTTCCTGGCTCCAAATATGGTGATGGGCCTGACTTTAAGCAGAGGGGCAAGACCATCTAGCCAGGAACCTCTGGCTTTGGTCCCAGCAGGAGCATCTGTATACCCCTGTCAAAGTACCCATCCTGGGCTGTAGCCAATATCCATGAAGAAGGCTTAAAACCACTCTGATACATGTAGCAGAAAGGGAATTGGGGGAGGAGGAGGCAGTTAGGAAAGCCCAGAAGCATAGGACATTCCCATAGTAGAATGTAGGCATAGCTACGCCTACAGCATCCTCAGCCTGTGCCTGTCCAATCTCTTTTTGAACACTTCCAGTGATGAAGCATCCACAAACTTCCCTAGGCAGTCTATTGCACTGCCTCACTGTTCTAGCAGTGAAGAAGGTTTTCTGGCTATCCAATCGACATTTACTTTGCTGCTACTTCAAGCCATTGTTCTCCATCCTCCTCTCTGCAGCAAGAGAGAAAAAGGTGTGTTCCCTCTTCTTTATGGCAGGCTTTCAAGTATGTGAAGACTGCTATCACATCCCATCTTAAGCACCTTTTCCAGAAGTTGAACATGCCCAGCTTCTTCAGTCTCTCCTCGTATGACTTGCCTTCCAACCCCTTGATCATTTTTGCCTGACTTTGGACCCTCTCTAACTCCTGCATTTCTTTTTTAAAATGTGGAGTCCAGAACTGCACACAGGACTCCAGATGAGGCCTAACCAGTGCTGAGTAGAGAGGCACTATCACCTCTCATGTCTTGCACCTAATGCTTTTATTGATGCATCCCAAAACTGCATTCACTTTTTGCATGGCTGCATCACACTGTAGACTCGTATTGAGTCTGTGATCTACCAGGACTCCTAAGTCCTTTTCCATAGAGCTGCCATTGAGCCAGGCATCACCTATTTTATATTTGTGCTTTTTGATTATTCCTTCCAGCACCTTGCATTTGTCCTCATTGAACTTCATCCTGTTAGTTCTAGCCCAACTTTCCAATCTGTCGAGATCCTTCTGAATTGTGTGCTTGCATTCTCCAATGTGTCTGCAGTCCTTCCCAGTTTCCTATCATCTGCAAACTTAAGTCAAGAAGCTTTCTATGCCAGCCTCTAAATTGTTAATACACGCATTCAACAGCACCAGGACAGACTCCTTTGGGACTCTGCTGGCAACCTCCTGCCATTCTGACATGGACCCATTAATAATTACCCATTGATTGTGGCTATTGAATTAGCTATCTGTCCACCTTGTAGTATTTTATCTAGCTCATATTTTCCCAATTTATGAGAGAGTCATATGGGACCTTGTCAAAAGCCTTGCTGAAGTTCAGATACACTATCCACAGTATTCCCTTTATTCACCCAAGTAGTTATTTTGTCAAAGAAGATGAAGTTTGTTCAGCATGATTTGTTTTTCATGTATCTATGCTGGCTGCTTGCGATCAGCCTTTCCTCCTGCAGATGCTTGCAAATGGTCTTCCTTAGGATATTGTCTCATAGCTTCCTCTGGTACTGAGGTGAGGCTAACAGGTCTGTAGTTCCCTGGATCCTCCTTTTTTGCCTTTTTTAAAGAGGGGACATTACATTGACCCTTTTCCAGTCCTCTGGTTAAAAATAGCCTCCAGGGCTGTGAAATTGCAGCTACATTACCTGGAACCACTAACAGACAGCAGAATTACAGAAGAAAGGCTAGCTTGATTAGTGGAATATCAAGGCCATTAAAAAGGAGGGAAATTTATTAACACACGTGGAATGAAGAGCTTAGAATGAATCGGGTAGATTTTTATAATGAGCCATGAAGTCAATAGACTCCCTTGCTGGTGCTTGAATAGAAATGCTGTTGCCACTGCCAGGCAGTTGTTTTTAAGCTTTGCATGGAGTAGGAATCAAAGCGGGATGCGACTGAGCTGCTGCATCTCCTCTAGATATGTCCCTGGCTTCAGACTGCAACCAGGGAAAGACTGCAGGCTGTAAGAAGGCATGTTGGGGACTCAGTAGGGGGCACTCATCCTTCTGGGGCTTTATTGAACCAATATCACAGCACAAAACTGGAAAAGGTTGGCATCTTTTTGGAGGACAGTGCCTGTCGGATGATATGCCCCCAGTTCTGGCTATTAATGATCTTTTGGCATTTGTTGAAGGAGCACAGTTGTTAGCTCCTTTCAATAGGACAGATCTTAACTTGGGTACTGACGTCCTGCCTACCAGTTGTTTTTGCTATTACTTGCAGTTAGGTGTAGTATTTTTTAATGACTTACTGTGAGCGTATGTAATGTTATACAGATTAGAGCACAACCCTATAGGCTGATGAAAGAAGCATGGAAAACCAAATGTACATAGAGGTTTCTATATAGAGTGGAATGCAGTGCACGATGCTCAGTGATACTGCCATGCGGAAGATCGAAGTTGTGTTCCCAAAAGGTTTTCTAGATTTGGTTTATTCGGAATCCTAATAAACGCTGAATATTTTGAAATGCCCTGGCTAAGGACATTTTGAAAGATGTAGCTTTGGATTGATCAAAGTATTTAATGTCTATTCTGACTTAAGATTTGGTATTTATGATACAATAAAAAAAAATTCAAAACATTTTGCTCCAAAACATTGCAATGGGGTATTTTGATGTTGTTGGAACTTTTTTTGGTCGGCATTCTTCTGAAATTGGCTTGATTTTCATGAAATAATTTGAATCTTGTCACACATGGGGCTGCAGGTGTGGCACTTTGGACTACTATGGGGGAAAAATCTACCGCCACTGAAGCGCTTCAAGTTGGTGCACAAAGGTCCAAGCATGGGGCTTTGAAGTGTCACAGTATGGAGGGGAGCAGGAGAATCTCCCCACTTTATAGCTCATTAAACCCTGAACTTGCAGCCCCGTAGCAGGGACAACTTTTAAAGCCCAGGGACTAGTTGGGGAGGGCTGGGGGCTGTGGAGTGGGGTTGGGTTTTCCCAACCCAACCTCAGTTGTCATGGAGGGTTTTGCTCTGCCTTGGGCTGCAGCAGTAGACTGCAGTGTTTGTCACAGAGTGTTTTCCTGGAGGTGGGGGAAGGACGAGAAGTGGTTCAGGCTGGGATGTCGGAGGTCAGTGTGGCAACTCCATTTGCTCGGAAAACTGTACAAGCACCTGCTTTAACTTAATTCAGAGCCAAGTTCATTCTCATGCCATGAGGATGAAATCTGCTACATTCTCACTAGGTTTACTCTGGCTGAAGCATTGTGAATGCTTGCACACCTCGCGTTTCAACTGGGTTAACTGAGATTCATCTGCTTCTGCTTTAAATGTAGCACTTGTATGTACCTACAGTTTCCTACAGCCTCACCCCTGCCTCTGTCGTCTGGGAGGTGATGTGGCCTAGTGGGCAGTGTACTGAGTTGGGACTTACCCCCTATAGATTTATCCCAGGTCCATCGCTGGCCTCCTGAGCTGTCTTGGGCAAGTCACTTCACCTCTCTATGCCTCAGTTTCCCTATCTCTAAAATGGTTTATTGCTCCTTGGTAATGTTCTTTGAGATTTGCTAGTGACATACACTATTTAAGATCTAGATGGTATTATTACTTGTTTACTATTTATATTCTGATTGTTCCCAAAGGCTACGTGTTATACTAAGTAGATGTAAGAAGTATTAGCTGTGTTAATATATGGGAAGAAACAACATCTAAGATCTGTTGCATCAGATACACGATTATAACAGAAGAGTGTGGTAAATGAAAGAGGGGCTAGGATAACAGTAAAGGGAAGACCCACAGTAACACACACTTATGATCTCCATTGCCCAGTGATTCTGAATTTGGCTTAGCCCAACACTCTACCGAATACTTTAGCTATAAATCACTTATTCCTAATTAGGAATTCTCCTGTTTTAATAGATTTCTCCTGTTTTAGTAGTGGTGAATTATAGTGGCTAACTGTTCTTGAAAAGATGTCAGATATTGGGAGCTAAAACACAGGTATGTAAATGTCATTAATTTTTTGGCCAAGAAATACGATGTTTTCTAAAGAAAATATTACTTGTTGTTAAACACAATGCACCAAAATGATGGTTCAGATGGAGTGAGAAGGAACCATCATTTTTTAGCCTTTCCCTCTGTCTTCAATCATAATATTCATGTCTTTAAAATACCATAGATCTAATTTTACATTATACATGAACACAGTGTCTGTTGAACACTGTAGCTAAGGTAAAAGCCAAATATAGCTTCATAATAGAGCAAACGTTTTAACAGAGAACTTCAAATTTTCCTTCCCTTCAGGTATAATTTCATTAAAAAGCAAAAATTATATATAGCTAAGCTTATACAGAAAATAGACTTCCTCAAAAAAATCCGGTATGTATGAGTCTCATCAAAAAGCCAAATAATAAATGAACCCCCCCCACCAAAAAAACCAACCAAACAAAAAAAAAACCAACAACAACAAAACCAGCAATGGTCTGGCTCCATATTAATCCGCAGAGAAAGGTATTTTATTTATGGCTGATGAATTGGGAATGACCTTTGGCGACTACTGTTCAATGAAGGAGACTCATATCTGTCATTACCAACTGTGTGCAAGTGCCTGGTGTTTGTAAATGAGGCAATGCTTTTCTCATTTTTGAAAGGAGAGATAACAGGTGATGAAGACATGTTCAAGAGAACTGTTACATTCCTGAGTGTCCTGCAGTGCTGGGATTTGGATCTGGTCCCTTACTTTTGCTGTACCTGTTACCCTTCAGGGAACTACCATGAAAAACTGTTCTGTTGCCCTGTTTCACACCCATGGCATGTGAAGAAGAGCTCATGTTCTATGATGTTATGGTGTCAAAGACTTGCTAGAAATAAATACTTATTCAACAGTGACAGGCCCATCTCTCTTCATCTGTCTCCCAGCTGATTTCCTTCTTACCTGGAGAAGGTGAGAAACCATTTTCCTGTCTCTCCCCTAACGGGGTAACTGGCACAAATCTCACTAGTGAAGAAGTGCGAATTTCCACTTACATGATGGCTGCTAGTGACTCCTGGATTGTAAGGCCACAAGGGATGACTTGGGTCACCTACTCTGACTTCTTGCCTAGTACAAGCAAGGGGACTTTTGGGCACTGACCTGAGGACATTCAGTGGTAAAAGAGAGAGCTATTATAGCCCTCTGTCAATGGCTGTAATACACTCGTATTCATGGTAACTGGCACAAATAACCTGTGACAGATGCCAAGCAATGACAACAGAAACTCCCATAGAAAACATCTAGAGGACAACACTGTCAGGATGACAGATCTTCAGAATGACCCTGTGATGGTTGTAGGTATTGTAGGGCTTGCTACCACTGCCCTGAGCTTGTCTGCTTGCAGGTGGTGACAGGATGGACCTTGGCTTTGAATCACCTGGTCTGTCAGTAACTTGGGCTTATGTTTTCTTGCCTGCCATGACTTTGACTTATATTCCCAGGAGGCACTGCCTGCAGTGATCCTGCCTGGTCTCAATCCCTGTTTCTTCTGTGGGGCTCCAAACCTCCCATTTTACCCCAGCCTAGCCTCTTCAGATGGTGTTCACGAAATTCCTCTGCAGCTAGGTCACAGTGCTGCCCGTTGTCTTATTTGGCCCTCTACCCCAGAGTGACCTTCCTCTCCAGGACTGGTCTTGGCCTGTGCTCAAAATCAAAAGAAACAGAAAAAAAAACCCAAAGAAAACCCCGGCTGCTCTTAGCCTTCTTGTTCAGGCTCCATCTATGTCCCCTTTACCCGGGATCAGGTTCTCAAGATCCCAATTACAATGATCAAGGCAAAATCCCTCAGTCCAGTCTTTGTTGTGTGACACTGGTAGGGGAATAGTGCTTGGTCAGCCTGGAAAGATGCACCTTTCCTTCAGCTAGGCAACAGCTAGGTATTACTCTAAGAAGGTCCTGAAGGGCGAAGTGTCTGAGTGGTAATGAGTGTCAGTCAAATTTTGTAGCAGCAAATTGCCCAGAATTGATCTGACATCACTGCAACCAAAACCAATTTGTAGTGGTTCATATTTCTTGCATCAAAAATAAATTAAAACAAAGAACAAAGCGTATCTGCCATATTTAACACTAAGCAGCATTACCTGCTAAATTTATACACTGGCAGCCTTACAAGACTGCAAAAGAAATGGCTTCACTGTAAATCATACATTTCCACTACATTAAATTCTGTCATAAACCTCTTCTTTATCAGGCTTTGTCATTGCTTTCATTGCTGGAACAGGGCACATATTAGCTATTTTTTGGTGGTAGCAACTAGACACTTCAGCCAAATTACAAAGCAGAAGTTTGGCTGCACAATTAATTCCTTTGAAACAGAAAATGCATCACGTACACAGTTCTATTTTGGTCACCAGAGAAGGCCCACGTTTTCAGCATAGCTACCTCAAATTTGATATCCAGACCCATTTCTAGCAGCTGGTGATAGCATTTTCAGAAGTACCTAAGTGACTCAGGAGCCTGTGTTCTGTTTTCAGAAGTTACTTAAGTCCTTCCTTAAGGTTTGCTTATGCCACAGCAATGGTCTGTCTGTAGGAGCATAGGGCCGAGCACTCCAGGCCTCAATTCCCCACATCCTCTTTGCCTGCTCTCAAGTCATTCGGCTCTGGTAGGTCTGAGAGCAGGTGGTGGGGATGAATCCAGAACAGCCTAATGGGCAAACTTCTGACTCTGCAGCATATCAGCAGATTTGGGTGGGGGTATGGGTATGATGGGACATGTCTGCGGTGTTCCCTGAGACAAGCTACTGCTGCAGTATAGAAAAGCCCTCAGGAGCCAAAATCCCACTGATCCTTGGGGATAGATGTTTCAAAGGGCTGAACATCTACAACTCCTACTTTCTGGTCCATCCAACGTTCTTTGCTTAACTTAAGGGCTCTATGGTTTTTTAAAAAAAAAGAGAGCTCTCTGTGGTTGATCACATATTGTAACTGGTGGTTTCTTCAAAAGCATGTCAGTACAATTCACCTGCTTCTTCACTCTGGCACCCCATGGATACCATATGTCCTTAATAAACCTGGTTCTGAGCAATTCAGTGTGTTCACTTTTTTATTCCCATGTGCCACTGAATCTTTATGCTAAGATGTCAGTCCCTGATGTATTCTTTGCATGAAGTCTTTAGTGGGTTAAAATCATTGTTTAGGAGTAGTCAGTAGAGGTTGAGTCCTCTTGAATTTCTAATTTTTTTTTCTATAGGCTATTGCTTGTTGTTTGTTAAGGGCCTTTAAAGCCCCTAGCCTTGTATATCCCACAGAAAGCTAATTCAGTCCCTATCCCAAAAAGTTGATAATTTAAGCAGATTACAGAGTAAAGAGCAGGGAAATCCCATGTATGCCACCAGGGTATGTGTTACATAGGTCAACCAATAACCCTCCATTACATCAGCAATACTCTTGCTCTCACATCTTGGTTCCATCTATTAATATTAGCATTACAGTAGTACCTATAAGTGCTACCTGAGACTGAAGAACTATTGTTCTGCATATTGTATAAATACATAATAAGGGACAGTCTGGGCTCCAAAAAGCTTGCGATGTAAGAAGCCAAAACAGACAAAGTTTGGGAGAAAAGAAGTTCCATCCTTTACTGATGATTGTGTATTCTTAATTACATGCCTAGAGCATACAGTTGGCTACTGTAGTAGCCATGGGTGGATTGCAAGTTAGCCCGTTCAGATCCTTGCCAAAGAATCTCATTTATTAACTGGAGAGAGAAAATAATCTGTACAATTTCAACAGGGAAGAGCAAGAGAGAACTGATACCTGGATGCGTGGCAGGAAATAAGAAAGTAATTTTACATCATTTTAACTTGGCCTCCCTGGGACATGGTCCATTTTAAAAAAATAGAAAAAACCATGAAGCATAAATAGATATATATTCTAGCAGAGTATCTCATGTTAATAACCATCACTTGCTGGTTATTTTGTATAATATAATGCAGAACTGTTATTTTCTTTAGTTAGAATTAGGCAACATTTTACTGAATGCCACAGATATGAAAACTGATGGTAATGAATGAAGCGGGAAAACTATAATGGGATTCCAGTAATTCATATTGTCTGGGCAACCAGGAATAGCAAAGCTCTTTGAAAACAGAAACAGGGCAAGAGCCCAGGCATGCTTTTTTTGTAATGTGTGTTTGTTTCCAAATAAAAGGGTAAAATGGTTCTTTTAAAACCACCTCTGCTTCCTGAGTATAGACAGAAAACTTTAGAGGTGCATTTGGTGTTACCAAACACTGCTCCCTCTCTCAGGAGGCTGCTGTCCCTTCGCTTTCTATTGCTGACATGTAAATCAGATCTTCATACTAGGAGACCTAGTTGAAAGGACTGTATTGGAGAAAGCAGAGGTGTTTCTCTGGCTAGTTCTCCCTGGGGTTTTCATGGTCTAACACGTGCATCACAAGGTGAAGAGCACCACATGTAAAGACCTGCTTTTCAGTAACTTGCCTCTAAAATGATGCAATTGTCACTTTTTCATTAATTCTTCTTCCTCTGACATCAGCAATACAATCACTCCCTGAAATGCCCTGCAAAATTAGGGGCCTTATTTTCTGGGCTGAAGCTTAACAGCTGAAGCAATAGCTTGTGGTCACCGTACCTCTCCCTGCCAAACTTGCCTGTAACTCAGCAGTGGGTAAAATGGAGGGTGCAGCTGGTGGCTGGACTCCATTTCCCAGCAGGGGCTTGGGCCAGTTTTCATGGAGAGCTGGATCTGGCCCACGGGCCGAACTTTTCCGCCCCTGCTCTAACTCATGTAAAATGGGTATTGAGTAGCTAACTTTGAATTTGCCAATGGGTGCATGTTCTGCTTTTCCAGACAGTTTTGGAGGTCATCTGTTACATTCTGTGCCAGGTGGGCTCAATACAGCACAATGACAGGGCATGTAGCTGTAGGCAGGACCCTTTGTGTGCCAAGACCTGACCTGAGGAATATGTTCTTGCAGGTATGTTGCTTATTAACAAAAATGACCCTTTTTGCCCATAAAATGTTTTCCCCCATGGAAAATAACAAAAGCACTGAGATGCAAACAATGAAATGCAGTTTTTAACAACATTATGATGTCAGAAAAAATCCCTCGTTCTGTTTTTTTCCCTTGGGCAATCAAACACATTCAGTTCCCCAGCCACACATCAGTATGCATTACTGAGAGTCTTTAATTAATATCCCAAGTATTAAGGTCAGACCTAGTCCCATGGTTTGCAGAGGACTATTGGAGAAAATAATCAATGACCTGCCTTTCCCTCTGACCCTGCTACCAGAGAAGACGATTAAGTAGTGAAATACCCTCCTCTGGTCCAGTTGTTGAAAGCCAGATCAGGCTGCCTTGTAAGTTGTGCTTAATTTGCATCAATCCCGCATAAAGGCAGGGGGCAGTGGATTGTGTTGTTGAGGCTTGCTATAAATATTAATTGGTGTTTATTCAATGTATCCAGCACTGCTGAAGGTCTCCATAGAGTGAAATGGAGTCCAAGAATAGCTACACTGGATCAGCGGCAAAGTGCCCTATTACATTTTACTGTTGCTGATAATGGCCAGTAATATTTTTGTTCATTTTTTGTGAATGTTGTAGTTTAAGTTACACCAATGTGTTCCCCAAATTTGTCTTACTTTTCAGCAAATTTCTTGTGTGAGAAATAAACAAGATTTGAAAAAGTCAGTGTTTCATTTTGACACTTTCTCCATGTAGGAGGGTTTGTTGTTTTGAAATGTCCTTAATTTTAATGGAAAAAAAATATACACTTGATTCATAGATTTCATAGACATTAGGGCTGGAAGGGACCTCGGAAGATCATCGAGTCCAGCCCCCACCCGAAGGGCAGGAAGTCAGCTGGGGTCATAGGATCTCAGCAAGATAAGCATCCAATTTGCTCTTGAAGGTGTTCAACGTAGGTGCTTGAACCATCTCCGATGGCAGGCTGTTCCAGACCTT
>NW_017728992.1:188414474-188425299 GCF_001723915.1 Gavialis gangeticus | reverse complement strand
GCCGGATCCACTTTCCTCCCTTTCTTGAAGATAGGCACCACATTGCCGTTCTTCCAGTCTTCGGGCACTACACCAGAGCACCAAGAGTTTTCAAAGATCCATGCCAGAGGCTGGGCTATGATGCTCACCAGCTCCTTGAGTACCCTGGGGTGTAGATTGTCAGGGCCGGCTGAGCTGAAGGTATCCGGCCTTTCAAGCTGTTCCTTCATGAGGTCAGCATTGATGGAGGGCAGGGGATCTCCCTCACCTGGACCTCCCTGTCCTGTAGTGGGCATGGGTGTCTCATGAGACTGATGAAAGACCGATGCAAAGTACCCATTTAATAGGTTGGCTTTTTCCTGGGCATCAGTTGTCAGCTGTCGCATCTGGTTTAGCAGGGGTCCAATGTTGCCCTTGTTTTTCCTCCAGCTCCCCACATATCTGAAAAAGGACTTTTTATTATCCTTGATGCTTGAAGCTAGTTGGAGTTCAGTTGCAGCCTTGGCTTTCCTGGTTTGTTCCCTGAAGGATTCAGAAACAAAACATTTAATTTCAGGTTGAATTAACTAAAAAAAATTGAATTGGAGGTCAAAAAATAAATCTGCACCCCCCTCCCAGTTTTTCAGAGTTGCCATAGAACCGAAATAATTATTTGCAGCAGTTTAGTAGCTGGCTGGTATTTTAGATTGGAGACCAATGTTTTTGGCATGCATGCCACAAATTAGCCTCATACCCTCACTAAATGCCACTCCAATCTCCTTCCCCTGCCTGACCTGCTCTGCTTTCTGCTCTGTGCCTTGTTCTCCCAGTTCAATCTGCTGCTCAGCTTTCTGCTCCCTGCTCTATCTGCCACGGTGTTCCTGTCTCCCTCCCTAATCTGCATGTCACACGCAGGCTGCCTGTGCCACTTCAACATGTGTGCCGTAGGTTGGCCACCCCCACTTGGTGTAACAGGACAGAGCAGTCTACTCCCTCTTAGAGAGGGCTCCTTTTGATCTGTACTAGGCAGAGATTGACTTAAACTCTGAAGCATGAAGTTTGATGTCCTTTCCAAAATGTGGAACTTTAATATTGAATTTAATATGCTGCTGCTTTTGTCTGTAAAAATCCAGGAAAGGAAAAACATTTCAGGAAATGTCCTTTGTTTAGACTGTATCTGCTCCGTGGTGTGGATTCATTAGTCAACCTCTGTTCCATAAATTTACTCAGCGTGTGCCTGACTGATTCCTCCAAATAACATCACCTTTAGCTTGCAGGTTTTATTTATTTATTTGAAGCATGGTTTTATCATTCTGCTTGGTAATGATGTTGTTGTTCTTGATTCATGTGGCCTTAATTTACATAGGGAAGTGCTTTGATGCCATCATGACAGGCCCTGTAGAAAACCTGAAGATGGATAGATCTTCCAGGTCATCTGTCTTTGAAAAGGGAGGTAGCCTCTTTGAAAGCTATTGACTTACAAGAGAGATAACATGATGATGATAGTTTTTCTTTTATGCATGTTAGTTTGTCATTTGTCACTTTTTTTGTTTCCTGCCTATGATAAATCCAGTTTTCCAGTTTTATGTATATTTCAACATGAAGTAATTGGGGTGAAAAAACTCTTTTACTTGGTTTTCCCACATTATTTACTTTAATTCATTTATAGCCAGTTTATGCCTGCCTTCTAGCCAAAAGTGTCGCACTATAGTATCCATGAATTTGAGAGGGGTAGTTTTGTTCACTTGATGACCAGTGGCTAGAGAAGGAAAAGAAGCTTGGAGAGTCACAGATTTTTAAGGCCAAAAGGGACCTTTAGATCCTCTAGTCGGATCATGTCACCTGATCTTACAGACTGTGACCTAAACTTCTGTAGCTTTTAAAATCAATATAACCAAATCACAACCTCAACTCCAAGATTTTAGTGTTGGCAAAGAGAGCAAAGGAGGAGGACATATCTGCTGTAAAGGGTATCACAGCCAAAGCTCTTGAACCTGCACCCAAGTTACACTGATGATAATCCTTCATGCCTCGAGGTCAGCTCTAGGACTTGATATATGAAGAGTCATCAGATCACTAAGATATTGTGGCGAGATTAATGGAAAAAGCTTTAAAAGTCTGAAAAAGCCACTGTATATGAAATCCTTGTTGGGCCAAATGGTGTTATGTGAATTTCTTTAATTAGGGAATTTACTGAAGAGGTAACTAATTGCATTATGACTCCCAGCTGCCATCCCAGCCTCGCAACTGTTTCAAGGGGACAAAGACAATAAAAAGGCCATGTTACGAAATGTGTATGGTTTTTATCTGGAAAGCCTAATTACCAATGCCTGCATTGTCATTTGGGATCAAGCAGTAACAGCAGCTCTTAGGTCCATATAGCTCAGTTACTGCTGATTCCCAGAGAACTCTTTGATCATATGACATTGCCTCTTTTTTCTATCTGTTAACTTGCATTTAAAGATGGCTAAAACACATCAAATACTAACCTAGTCTTCTTTATGTACATGTAATTGTTCCACAGATATGCATATCCTAACCAACATGTGATAGTTGCTATAAATGTTTTGCATCTATAAGTGGGGGCAGTGAGTTGTTTGGATGATTAGTTACAGGAGGAGATGTCTCCGGGAGGAAACCTCTTCATTCTGTTAAAATGCAGTCTATATATGAAGGAAAGCTTGAGAACCACTGCTTAAAGTAAATTAAAAAAAACCGAAGACTGGATTGTTTTATAAACAATAGTTTGTCTGTATGTATACCGTGACAGGAGGCAACACACAACTGGGTTCATGGACCAAGTACTGTCTCTTTTAATATCTTCCATTGAAGAACTAGCTACTGGTTGCAAACGGAGGAAAGATTTCACACTCGGTTGAGCAGTGACATCTATGTCAAACTGTCTTCTAGTGTACGTTTTCGTAGGTCCTAAGTTCATGAATTAAGTTCACAAAGTTGTGGAGGGTGACACAAGGTTATGATGGTATTGAGCCAATTATGTAAAGCGCTAGTGTAAGCCTCAAAAAACAGAAGTAATTTAACAGTTATATCCACATTTTTATAGCTATTGCTTAAATAATGTAGCTTTTCTTGAGAATGGTAATGAGGAAGGCCATGTCACCACAGTTGCATTCCAGGGAAGGAAATGAGCCAGGTTTCACCATGATGTATCTATTTGTGGCTAGATTCAATCTCATTTTTGGCTCTGGATATTAGCTCAGACAATAACATCTAGGCAGCCAAGTCTTATTGCCAAAAATAAACCCCATCATAATGAGTATATTAAAAATACAATAGCTAGATTAGATGGATTTATCTATCTAATCCAGATAGTTAGATGGAAAAGTAGGGGTTGATATTACCAATTTCCTGAGGAATAAATGAAGCAAGAGAAATCATACAAATACTATATTGCAAAGGAATGAAAACAGGGTTTCTATATATACTTTCGCAGGGGAGTATGGGGAAAGAACAACTAAGAGGAAGAATATTGTGTGGTAAAGACATTAACTGGCACAGGATCTTAGGAAAGTAGGGCTGGAAGGGACCTTACAAGGTCACCTAGTTCAGCCCTCTAATCAAGATAAGATCATCCCTGTCTAAACCATCCCAGCCAAGTGTCTGTCCAACCTGCTCTTGAAAATTTCCAGGGATGGCGATTCCAGAGCTGCTCCATTCAGGAGACCAGCATCCTGGCTCTGCCACAGATGGCCTGAGTGATGTTGGGAAGTCACTTAATCTCTCCATGTCTCAGTTTTAGGGATAATACTTGAGACCAAAGAACAGTAGGACTAAAAGGGATTTCTGGAGGTCATCTAGTCCAGCCCCCTGCTCAAAGCAGGATCATCCCTGTCTAAACCATCCCAATCAGGTGTCTGTCTAACCTGCTCTTGAAAATTTCTGGGGATGGATATCCTACAGCGTCTTTATGTAGCCTGTTCCAAAACTTGACTGCCTTCATAGTCAGAAGATTCTTCCTAATCTGCATCCTAAATTTCCTCTGCTGTATCTTGAGTCCCTTGTTCCTAGTCCTGTCCCCTATGGCCACAAAGAAAAGCCCATCTCCATTCTTTCTGCAATCCCCCTTCAGCTATTTGAAGATTATTAAAAGATTCCCTTGCATACTTCTCTTCTCCAGCCTAAATAACTCTAGCTCTTTCAACCTTTTCTCATAAATCATGCTTTTCAGGCTTTTGCTCATTTTTGTTGTTCTTCACTGGACTCTTTCCAATCCGTGTGTAACTTTCTTAACATATAAGATGCAAAACTGGACACAGTGCTCTAGGTGAGGCCTCACCATTACCAAATAGGATGGAAGAATATTTGCCCTTTTCCAATCATCCAGGACCTCACCCAACCTTCAAAAGTTCTCAAAGGGGGGAGCTAATGACTCTGAAAGTACATCAGCCAATTCCTTCAGTACCCTAGGGTGCATCCTATCTGGCCCTACCAACTTGAACACATCCAGCTTCTCTAAGTAATCCCTAACCTGTTCTTCCACTACCCTAGGCTATTTGTCTCCTTCCTTATCTTTTCTGCCAACTGTGCTTGTCCTTTTGTAGCTGCCCCTATTTGTGAAGACTGAAGTAAAAAAAGGCATTAAATACTTCAGCCTTCTCTGCATCATCTGTAGCCTTCTGCATTCCACAAGGTACCTATGGTTTCTTTAATTTTCCTCTTTCTTTTCTTTTGACATACTTGTAGCATCTCTTTTTATTACCTCCTATCCCTTACCATTTGCATTTCAGGTCATGCCTAGGCTTTTCAAATTTTCTCCCTGCATCCCTGTGTGACGCACATGCCACTGATGTTTTTTTTTTTTTCTTCTCCCTGTATACCCGTGTGATAAACTAGTATTATGACCATGTTTCTACTTTTTGTGGGATTCCTTTTTGAGTTTTGACTCATTAAATAAATTGTTCTCTAGCCAGGTTGGCCTCATGTTCTGTTGCACTTCCATTCTTTGTTGCATCTGGATAGTTTACTTCTGTGCTCTTAATACAGCCTCCTGAAAGTACAGACAGATCTCCTGGACTTCTCTTCCCCTCAGACTTGTCATCTTGCTCAATAGCTCTCTGAGTTTAAGGTCTGATTTTCTGAAGTCCAGTGACTTTGTTCTGCTGCTCTCCTTCCTATCTATTCTTAAGATCTTGAACACTATCATTCCCTGGTCACTGGGTGCATCTACATGAGACACTGACTGCAGTTGTGACTGCACAGTAGCATTAGCAAAGTTGCAGTAGCATCAACTGAATGGCTTTTTCTTGATGCTGCCTGTGTAGTAGCTCTTGACTACTGCATAGTAGTGTTGCAACACACTTCCTGCCTCATGATGCTACTGCGCAGTCAGCATCTTGTGTAGACATGGCCAGTGTCACCCAACTTGCCTTTCACCTTCATATTCTCAATCAATTCCTCCCTGTTTTTGAGCAGCAAGTCAACAAGAACTTCCTCCCACCCTAGCAGCCTTTCTACTATCTGTATCAAAATTTATCTCTAATACACCCCAGCAATTTTCTGGACTGCTTATCTTTTCTTTGGCATCCTTTCATCTACGGGAGACCGTGGATATTGCAGCCTATGATGTAGATGGTTTGCAAAGTCTCATGTGACTGAATAGTTCAATCTGAGATTTGCATGATCTGTGGCAGTGGTTACAAATGTGTATGTCATGATTGGGTGGTTTGGGAGCTGCTTCCTACCGGCTCTTTCCTCTTCAAGCTGTAGGAGCCAATTTATGTCGTGGACTTTGATGCCCTGGTGGAAATGATGATGTCACTTGTTACAATCACTTGCCAAGGTTTCTCATTGGTCAGGATCAGTTCCAAATGTCTTCATATTTCACTTGCATTGTGTCTTTGTAGTGAAGCTTGAGACATCCTGTTGTTCTCGTTCCCTCTGACAGTCCCCCCATATAGCATATCCTTGGGCATGCGTCCATCTTCCGATCTGGTCAGATGACCTAGCCAGTGCAGTTGTCTGTATTTGAGTAGGGCTGTCACACTTGGTATATTTGCCCTTTGAAGACTGTCTGCGTTGGTAACTTTATCTTGTCGTTTGATGTTGAGTATGTGGCGTAAACAGCACAGGTGGAAGCTGTTTTCTCTTGATGTGCATAAACTGTCCATGTTTCCCTACCATACATGAGTGCTGAGTATGCAAGCCTTGTACACTAGCATTTTGGTCTTGATGATAAGCTTTGAATTGTTCCATGCTCTTTTAGTTAGTCTGCTGAAAGTGCTGGCAGCCTTTCCAATGTGAACATTAAATTTTTGATCCAGTGAGAGGTTGGTAGTTGTGGTAGAACCTAGGTAGCTGAACTTTTGGACTACTGTCAGCTGGTTCTTGTTAAGGATGATTGATGGATTGTGAAACTCCCTGTCCTAGTACAACTATTTTCTTTATGCTGATGATGAGAACAAATGTCTGGCAAGCTCTTGAGAGGTGATCCATGAATTCCTGTAGTAGGTCTTTGTCCCGGGCTAAGGGCAGCATCATCAACAAATAGAAGCTCCCTGATGAACACCTTTCTAACTTTAGTCTTTGCCTTAAGTTGTGACAGGTCGAAGAATTTCCTGTCTGATTTTGTGTAGAGCTACACTCCACCTTCCATGTCTTTAAATGCGCAGTTCAGGCGTACTGAGAAGAATATTCCAAGGAGTGTTGGGGCAAGAACGCATCCTTGCTTCACTCTGCTTTTCACCTTGAAGCTGTCCAAAATGGACCCATCAAACAGAACAATTGCTTTCATGTTGTCATGGAAGGAACATACAAGACTTAATGGGACTGGTGGGCATCCAGTTTTTTCTAGGACTGTGAATAGGCCTGCTCTACTGGTGGTGTCAAATGCTCTAGTTAGATCCTTGAAGATCCTTAATGCTTGAAGATGGGCTACAATTACAGGTGGACCTAGACAGGCTAGCAAGTTGGGTGGGTTGGAATCTGATGAAGTTCAACGTCAAGAAATGTTAAGTGCTCCACCTAGGGACGAGCAACCCCCAGCACACGTACAGGCTTGGTGGCACTATATTGACTAGCACCACCAATGAAAGGGATCTAGGGGTAATAATAGACCACAGTCTGAATATGAGCCGGCAGTGTGATGCTATAGCCAGTAGGACAAATAATATTCCGGCCTGCATCAATTGATGCATCTCCAGCAAAAGCAAGGAGGTGATTCTTCTGTTCTACTCAGCACTGGTGAAACCACAGCTGGAGTACTGCATCCAGTTCTGGGCACTACACTTCCACAAGAATATGGACAAGCTTGAGAGAGAGGTCCAAAAAAGAGCCACCTGTATGATCAGAATCTTAAAAGGCAAGTCATATGAGGAAAAGCTGAGGGATCTGGGACTCTTCAGCCTGAGGAAAAGAAGGCTGAGAGGGGACTTGGTAGCAGCTTACCTCTACATTAGGGGAGTACAGCAAGGACTTGGTGAGTAACTGTTCACCAGGGCACCTGAGGGGAAAATCAGGAGTAATGGCCACAAACTCCTGGAAGACTGATTCAGGTTCAACATTGAGAAAAACTTCTTCACAGTTGGGGTGTCCAGACTGTGGAATAAGCTCCCTCCAGAAGTGGTGCAATCACCTACCCTGGAAATCTTCAAGAAGGGACTAGACAATCACCAGTTGTAGGTGTACCAAGATGATCCTAGCAAAAGCTTTCCTGCTGTGCTTAGTAACGGGATGCCTCTGTAGTTGTTGAAGTCACCCTTATCTCCTTTTTTATACAGAGTGGCGATTGTTTGTGTCGCACCTTGTGGTACCTCATCCTCCTTCCAGCATTTGAGTAGCAGCTAATGAAGATATGGTAGTAGGCTTTCTTTCCTGCACTTGAGAATTTTTGCCAGAATGCCATCTTTTCCAGGAGCCTTGCCACTTGATAATGAATCAAAGGCCTTGCTTAGTTCTTCTATAGTAGGCTCCACGTCTAACTCTGGCATGACCTGTAGAGTTGGTATTTGGTCCAGTGACAGAGGGATCTGGATAGGTTACAGGGGTGGGCTAACAGGAACAGGATGCGTTTTAATACGGACAAGTGCAGGGTGCTGCACTTGGGCAGTAGGAACCAGCAGCACACTTACACAATGGGGAACTCCCTACTCGAGAGCACGGAGGCAGAAAGAGATCTTGGAGTCATTATTGACTCCAAGATGAACATGGGCCGACAATGCGAGGTCATGGTTGGCAGGGCTAACCGGACCTTGTCGTGCATCCACAGGTGCATCTCGAGTAGAGCCAAGGAGGTGATCCTCCCCCTCTACGCGACGCTGGTCAGGCCACAGCTGGAGTATTGTGTCCAGTTCTGTGCGCCCCATTTCAAGAGGGATGTGGACAACATGGAGAGGGTCCAGAGGAGGGCCACCCGCATGATCCGGGGACAACAGGGCAGACCCTACAGTGAGAGACTGCGGGACCTGAACCTATTCAGCCTCCACAAGAGAAGGCTGAGGGGGGACCTGGTGACCGTCTATAAACTCACTAGGGGGGACCAGAAGGGTTTGGGGGAGACGCTGTTTCCCCTAGCGCCCGCTGGCATAACAAGGAGTAATGGGCACAAGTTGATGGAGAGGAGGTATAGATTGGACATCCGCAAGAACTACTTCACAGTTAGGGCGGCTAGGAGCTGGAACCAACTTCCAAGGGAAGTGGTGCTGGCCCCTACCCTGGGGGTCTTTAAGAAGAGGCTGGATGCCTACCTGGCTGGACTCATTTGAGTCCCATTTCTCTTTTTGGGGTTTTTTGTTGTTCTCCCGCCCTGGCGGGGGGTCAGGCTAGAAGATCTACTAGGTCCCTTCCGACCCTTAATCTATGAATCTATGACTTGCTGGTGATGTTTCTTTCTGGTGAGTATAACTCTGAGTAGTGTTTAACCCAATGGTACACCTGCTTGCTTCTAGCTGTAATGGCTTCACCACTGCAGAATTTGAGAGCAGCATCCTTGTTGACAGTAGAGCTTTCTCAGACCATCATACATGACTCTTAGGTTTCGTGTGTCTGAAGCTGTCTTTATCTCATCACAAAACTTAATCCAGTACTGATTTGTACGGCATCTGGCTGCTCTCTGTACCTTGGCTTTTGTCTGTTGAAGTCTTGCTTTGGTGCTGTCTGTTGGCTTCCTGTTGTTCCAGATAGGCCATGTTCTTGATGTTGATGAGAGGTAATAGTTCTTCTGAATTTTGTTTGAACCAGTCCTTATTGGATGGTCTCTTTTCCCCCCAAATGTAGCTGTTTTGTAGATTGCAGTTCTTAAACCTTCCCAAGTTTCCTCTAACTTCTCTGGTAGTGACTTCCCAAGCATACTCAGTTTGCAAGCCTTCACATACTCTTGGCACTTCCTCTGGATCTTGGTATTAGTGGTATGGATCTTGGGCTTGCTCCTAGGTTTTGCTCTATGTAGTTTCTTGGCTGTAATCTTCACTTGGCTAATAATCAGGGTGTGGTCAGTGTATTTTTCTACAATACGCTCCAGGAATTTGCTGGACTGCTTACACACTGGTGTGTTTTCCACCCAGCAGATATCCCAGTTAATTCAGTCCCCCATTACAACCAAGTCCTACATTCTGGAAGCTTCTGTCAGTTGTTTAAAGAAGGCCTCATCCACCTCTTCCTCCTGGTTTTGTGGCCTGTAGGTCACCTGAATATTCTCCCTGCTGTTCTCCCCTGCTATTTGTAAAAAGGCCTAGGGGTTTTAGCGCTTGCCCAAGAAGTGGTGATTCAAAGCCACATCACACATTCTCTGATTTTATATAATAATCTGGATGGAGACACTCTCTGGATTCATTACTGAAGGTCTGCCATGTAACAGCTAAGAATACAAGGATTTTGGTCCAGGAGCAAATATGAGAAGGAACAGATTTATTTTATTTAACCAGGGTTTTTCTAATGTAAAATGTATAAACAGGAACAGGACCTAGAATTCTCACCTCCCAGCTGGCACCTGATCCCTTAGTCTAGAGTCAGGTTTTTTTCTTTCTTGTTCTCTTTTTTTTACCCTTGACTCTTCATTCTTGGCTGTCCAATGGTCCAGCTTCAACTGGATGTGCCTCTTCTAGTCCATTGTACAGACTGGTGGTTCAATTCATAGATGGTAGGGTTGGAAGGGACCCCAATGGATCATTGAGTCTGACCCCCTGCCCATGGCAGGAAAAAGTGCTGGGGTTATGTGACCCCAGCCAGGTGCTTGTGCAGTCTCTTCTTGAAGTCCCCCAAGGTAGGGGAGAGCACCACCTCCCTTGGAAGCCTGTTCCAGATTCTAGCAACCCTTACTGTGAAGACGTTCTTTCTGATGTCCTACCTAAATCTGCTCTCTATCAACTTGTGGCTGTTGTTCCTGGTTACTCCAAGGGGTGCCCTGGTAAACAGAGCATCTCCTATTCCCTACTGCCCCCACCTGGTGAGTTTGTATACTGCCACAAGATCTCCCCTCAGCCTTCTTTTGTGGAGGCTGAAAAGGTCCAGATCCCTCAGTCTTTCCTCATAGGGCCTTTCCTACAGGCCTCTAGCCATATGAATGGCCCTCCTCTGGGCTCTCTCAAGGTTGTCCACATCCCTCTTGAATTGCAGTGCCCAGAACTGCACACAGTACTCCAGCTGCAGCCTGACCAGTGCTGCTTAGAGGGGAAGCATCACCTCCCTGGACCTGTCACCTTCCTGGGAAGTAGAAAATGTAGGTTTGAGCCCCCTCAAGCAAGAAGGGCCTATGACCCTGATCTCCCACATTGCAGGTAAGCGATCTAACTACTAAGCTAGTGTGCCAAATTGGGCACCACATAATCATTGCTTGGGCATCTGTCACAAGGCACCTACATGACCTTGTGCCTAGAAAGGGTAAAGAACAGCTGCCAATCACCAGGGCAGCTCA
>NW_017728992.1:188409740-188414463 GCF_001723915.1 Gavialis gangeticus | reverse complement strand
GCTTGAAAACTACAGGGAATTAGGCCTAGTTCAAAATCTCAGGTTGGGAAGTGAATCAGATAGTGACTTTGTATTAGGAATGCAACACACCGACCTGAATGAGCAAATGCTTCGTATTTCTCCTTCACTGAGCTGTAATTGAGCTCTTCGTACACAGCCTCAGAGACGGGCTTCATTAATTTTTTGGATTCTGAAAGCAAAGACTATGTGGTTATTAGAACAGGACATGGGAAACATAATTAAACCCTCTCTCTTCCCCATGTCCTATCTGCAGTTCTGCTTTTTTTATAGCCCAGAAAATATCCCAGTCTAGACAAATGATGTTTCCCCTTTAAAAAGACATCCCGTCTTTAGAGATGTTTCCTTTAGCTGTTCTACCATCACAAAATCTCTCTTCTTAAAATATTTGTTTTCCTTTCATTTCATTACTGCAAATTATTGCCCACATAGCAGCTTCAATAATTCCTCTCCCAACATGAAGTTTGCTTTCCAGGGGTAACAACACTTATTTCTCTGCTTTCCAAAGCTGTAGTAGCTGAAGATGCATTTGTCTGTAGGACTGAATCCTACAGGTGACACCAGTGAGTGTAATGCACTATCCACTGTTGCTCAGAGCTGTTTTTCACACATCTGTCTGCTCACACATTTCCACAGTATTCCACCCAATTGTTCTAGGTCATCGATGCTCACATTTTTGCCTCCATTGGTCAGATGAATAGCACAAAGCCAGTGTGCAGGCTGAATCAGGCCCTGTGCCAGCTCTGTATGCCAGGATCTGGCCCTGCAATTCTGCCCTGTCTCCACCCAGCAAGAGCCTGATCCTGGCAGGGTGTAGACAGTGCAGGGCTCTGTGCCACACTGCCCTACTGGAATCAGGCTTAGGGGCTCCACTGCCTGAGCCCTGCAACACTAAGATCATGCCCTGTGCTACCCTGCCTGCCTGATCTAGTGTTTAAGGACACAGTCCACAGGGCTTCCTGCAGGATCCATAGAGAGCCCCATCTGATCACTGGAGAACACAGCACTGAGGGCTGGATCTGGCCCACAAGCTGGGGTTTGAGCACCCCCATATAACTGTTTTTCCACTATTTCCCTCATCATTCTGACACCCTACAAATCTCACTGCAACTTCAGAGAGGTACTTCTATACCATTTAGACTCACTGGGACATACCTCTCCACTGTGCTCTGCTATTTCGCACCTGCACAGCCAGAATGATCAGGACTAAGCAGAGAAGGACCCCCAGAATAATGCAGATGACAATGGGCACCATGTCTCTCCCACTGCCTGTTGGAGGTGGATCTGAAAGGAAATGAACTCATAAGCAGTAGAAACTATTCTCTGGAAGACCAGTGAATCCCAGGGAACATCCCCAGTTACTAATTGTTCTATACATGGCCAACAGGTCAAATACTGAGAGGCAGAAGGGCAACTGGCATGCTGGTGTAGGAGTCAGGAGCCCAGGCACATCACCTAGAAGCCACTGAGCAGGGATGGGTATTGATAGGGCCTGGTTTAAATAGTAGGACCAGCTCAATAATAATGTGGCCCAACTGTGGCAGGGGCTACCATTTTTATGCCAAGATCGTGGTGCCCTCCTCCCCCCACCACCATCCCTTCTCCCCGATTGCTCCTGTTTGATGATGGCTTCTGCAGGCTGAGGAAAACATTCCCCAGCCAAAAACAAAAGTCTAGCAGCCCAGGGACCTGGGGAAGGGGTTGCAAAAGGGACAGGGTTAGGAGAGAGCTTGGGGATGAGTAGGGCAGGGGCTCTTTGCTCATCAGGGTGGGAGAGGTTTGGAACTCCTGGAGGCTGACTTGGTAGATGACCCTGGCACCAGGGATGGGCTGTTTGCTCCTCCATACATGAGTTCCCTCCCCTTGTCCCCAGTGCCCCCACTTTTCCATCAGGAGAAGAAAACAGCTCCTCTCCTACCCAGTGCCAGGGCCATTGGCCAGGGCAACCCCTGGCACCCCTACCCCCTGCCACACCCCACTTTTCTCACCTGGAGGAGCAAAGAACCCCTCTCCTAATCATCCGCAAGCCCTCTCTTCTCCGTGTCCCCTTTGCAACCCCTTTCCCTCTCCCCTGGGCTGCTAGGCTTTTGCTGCTGCCTGGGGAATGCTTTCCCTGGCCTGCAGCAGCCATTTGGTTGCAAAGGAATGCCATGATATGGCCTCCCCAGCAAGTTTCCGTATCATGACATTTCATTGCAAAACACATTTTTTGTGAAAATCACTTAATTTCATGATTTTCACAAAAATACAAAATCATGATTTAAACCAGTTATCAGTCAGTGTACCCTACAGGACCCACTCCAGCCCACATCCAAGATCTCAGACTCTCTGTTACTGGGTTTTTGGTTGTAGGTGTGTTGGTCTCAGGACATAGGCAGGCAAAGTTCTTTGAGTAGATGTGATATCTTTTATTAGACCAACTGAGTAGATGTAAACAAATTTCTTTTTCAGAAAATTTTCGGAGACTGTCTGTCAAGAAGCTGCTTCTCTCAGAGTACAGATAACGGCTCATCTCCCAAGAAAACTCACCACTTACTTGAAAGAGTGTTCTTTACTGTTCCCGTAGGGGAAGATGTCATTTCTATCACATCTGCAAAGGGATATAGAAGAAGAGTTGGAGGCTGAAAGAAGGGAGAGGTAAAGCAGTATATATCAAAGGGATGGTCTCCCTGTGTGGCTGCAGATGGAACATCACATATATGTGGGGCCCTGAGAAAATCATAGATTTCTTGTCAAAAATTGGCAGCACATGCATGAGTAAAGTATCATTTTTCATGGAATATTCACAGAACTACCACTGATCTTGACAAATGACTCCCAATAGTTCCATGAATATTACATGAAAAATAATACTTTATCCAGGCACATGTGGCAGGCAGGCACATACCATAAGTGGTGAAAGACCAGGGTTAACAGGGCTTCCCCCCGCTCCCCGAAACACAGGGCAAGGTGGCAGTGCAGAAGTACACAGAGCAGCCTGGGTACAGGCTCTGGGCAGCTGCAGCAGGGAAGAGGGGGTACACAAAGACACAGACACAGAGCCTGCATGCAGCCAAGATTACAGCCTGACGGCATGAGGAGTACTGCCCACCACAGTAGGCAAGTGTGTGAAGGGGAAGGGGCATGGAGTGGGGGCAGATCAAGGCCTGCAAAGTGAGGGAGAGAGTGGGTCAGAGGCAGGGGCAGGGGCTGGAGTGAATGGAGCCCTGGGGCAGGTGGTGGGATGGTCAAAGCCTACGTGGCTCGTCCAGGTGCACGGAGGGACTCCCACCGCTGCACACACGCCAGGGGAGGCACAGGGAGCACATGCATGTGGGGTGGAGCAGAAGAGGACTGCTGCTTTGCCCTGGGCTCTGCACCCCACTGCTGCTGCCTCTGCAGCCGCACACAACACCACATACCTTCCGCCATCAGGCTGCACCGCATCCCCTGCCTGACCAATGGTGGAAGGCACATGGCATCATGCATGGCTCTGGAGGCAGCAACAGTGAGGCGCAGAGCCCAGTACACAGCAGCAGCCCACCTCTGCTCTGCCCCATGCACAAATCTGGGGGTCGCATGCCCCCTGTGCCTCTCCCAGGTGCGTGCAGTGGTGAGAGCCCCCCTCCTCCCCCACTTCGCACCCCTGCACAGACCACCTGGGCTCCGACCATCCCACCATCTACCCTGGGGCACCATTCACCCCAACCCCTGCCCCAGCCTCTGCCCCACTCCCTTCTTCACTGTAGGGGCCTCAATCTGCCCCCTCCCCCACACCCCTTTCCCCTTCACAGACGTGCTTGCTATGGTGAGCAGTGCTCTGCACACCGTTGGGCTGTGATCCTGACTGTGCTCAGGTTCTGTGTCTATATCTATGTGCACCCCTCACCCCCCACCCCCTGATGCAGCCACCCAGAGAACACACCCAGGTTGCACTGCAGCCCTCTGCACTGACACCACTGGCCTGCATTTTGGAGGTCTAAGCCTCATTAGCCCCGGCCTTCCACCGCCTATGATCACAACCCTTAAAAATTGCGGTGTTTGGCAAATTTCACAGTATCCATGCAGTCTGCCAAATTGTGATTTTTTTTTCAGGACGCTACATATATATTGTCCCTTCAAGCAGTGCAGGGACAGTTCTGGTCTTGGGAGCAGTGAGGACAATAATAAACTAGAACACTGCAGCCTCAGATGAGAGCAGGAGCTCCATAGGCTGACACCTAAGCACATCTGGGCCCTCCATGGTTCCACCCCTCACCATCCATTCCTGTGGCCAAGGAATGGGGGACTGATATATGGCCAGGCAGGGGGACTAACACCTTTTCACAGAAAATTGCATACTTTATCAAAAACCTGTCACTCATTGCTGCTGAGGGACTGCCAGCTCCTACCGCAAAATGGTTTGAACAGAGAGACACAGTGCAAATAATTAAATTAGCTTTATTAATTATTAGCCAGATGATGATGCTTCCTGAGGGGGTGCGTGCAAGGAAAACAGATCCAAAGTTTTCCATCATTATGCATCTTATATGCAAATATATATACATTATTAGTCCAATCATTAGCAAACACAGTCGTATAGGTGCATTGTCTGATTAGGTAATATCCACCACCTATATTATCTTTGCTCCATAGACCTGTGTCCTGTAATTTTGTTTGTTATATTTCCACTATTCTAACATCACCATTCCAAGCCTTCCTAATTCTTCCCAGCAATATATGGAGC
>NW_017728992.1:188404082-188404740 GCF_001723915.1 Gavialis gangeticus | reverse complement strand
TCCACCACCTATATTATCTTTGCTCCATAGACCTGTGTCCTGTAATTTTGTTTGTTATATTTCCACTATTCTAACATCACTATTCCAAGCCTTCCTAATTCTTCCCAGCAATATATAGAGCCTCCTTAGGTAGTTCTAGCAGTTGCCCATCTTGTGCGGATACAGCCCAGCATTAAGCAATCAGTCTCACAGTGGAGATAATTGTTACCTTTGTGCTGCCATCAAAATTGTTATGGTAGCACAAAGTAAAAGACAACAGATGTCTATATCCTCTGTCACAGCACAAATGCTCAAATTTGTGGCCACGACAAAAGGTAGTAATAAGTTGGGTGGCTTTATAGGCTAGGGGCAGAAATTACACATAAACCAGTTTAAGTGAGCAGAAACTGGTTTAAGCCTGTAACAGAACATAAGTTCAGTGCACATAAACCAGTTACAAAATGTCTGAAATTGGTTTACAGTAAAACTTATTGAATGTAGTATTAAACTTAACTGATTTGGGTCAAATCAGTGTATGAAAATTCTGTCCCAGACCTCTTCCTGGTTTAAGTTAAACCAGGTTCCCCCAGCATCCCAGCATGCTTTGCAACCCTGAGCTGTGCTATGCTCTCTGCTCCAGTGGAGCAGGCCTGGCCCCACCCCTCTGCTCCCTAGCTGG
>NW_017728992.1:188395767-188399082 GCF_001723915.1 Gavialis gangeticus | reverse complement strand
TGTTTTGTTACAGCCGGTAGGCTGATTGTTTTGTTACAGCCGGTTGGCTTATGGTTCTGTTGTGTATATCAGTCTGGAGGACCGGGTGAGGCTGTAGGGGTGTGAGGAGGCCTCACAGGAGATCCCCAGTAGTTCGGGGGTTCCCTGGGTACCCTGTTTGGGCACCGAGCAGTGCCGGGAAGGCACAGCGGCTTGGCACCGGTGTGGTGCAGGGTGTGGGGTTGAGACCCCAGCCCGTGAGGGCGATACTCGGCCCAGTGAGGGCATAGGACCCTGAGAAGGGTCAGGGGGCCAGGTACGGCTGCGTGCCACCTGAGCCCCAGCACCGGTGAAAGCCGGAGACAGGGCTGGCGTGCAGGCTCGGAGAGAGCCACGGGCGCGAGTAGCGCGGGACCGGCTCAGTTAGAGCCACGGGCGCCGGGGGTGCGGGACAGAGCCCACAGCAGGGCAATAGCGCCGGGGGTGCGGGACAGAGCCCACAGCAGGGCAATAGCGCCGGGGGCGCGGGAAGCACGGATAACGCCCGTAGAAGGGCGAGTACACCCGGGAGCCTTGAGAAGGGCAGGGGCCAGCGTTGGACCTGAAGTAGGGTGGGCACCGGTGAAGGCCCGAGACAGGGCTGGCGCCATTAATTGTCTGAAGAAGGGGGATCGTGCAGGTATGAGCCTGGAGAGGGCAGGGTGTGTGATACAGGGCCCAGAGAGGGCAGGATGAGCCCGGAGAGGGCGAGGGACCATCCGAGGTCTTATGGACTTAAGAACGTCCGAGACAACTGCGAGGCTTGGGGCATGCTAAAGGGGAGGTGGGAGGCACGCAGAGCCCATAAGGCTGGGGGTGCACCAAGTCACCCATAGATACTGGGAGATCAAAGGCAGCCTCCCATATTAAACTATAAAAGATCAAAGACGTGGCGGGCGAGAATAAGAGGGTGCTGGATCTCCTAATTGGCACGGCAGGGGGCGCTAGCGGGATTACGGCTGCTCCTAGGCCCCACACCGTGACAGCATCTACTCTCAGAAGGGAAACTCTAATTAAAGTATTTGGAATGTCACGTGTATCAGCATCCCCACGCTGAAAAATGGCGACAGGGGCTCTTTAACTAAAGCTTGGAGGAACTTAGTTAGAGTGCCCCTGCTGCCTTTTCAGTCTGGGGACACTGATTACACTTGATGCTGGAGTCTGCTGGAGCGTGGTAATTACCTCGATTGAGTCTGCTCTCATGTGCTGTAATTTTAGCACATTGGAGCAGCCTCTGTGCCTGTATATAGGCACCCCAGGTGTTCTACATTGCAAGTGAATGGAGACACATAGAGTGTTTTGGTGCTTATGCTCCAGAAAGGAGTAAGAATACAGAAACATCTCTGGGCTCAACATTTCCTATTGGTTGCTTCTCAGCGCCTGCATGTGATGCTGCCAATATCAAGCTAGGTGAGGCCTTTTGTTTCTCTGTGCCTTGGCTCCCCATCCATAAAATGGAGTTAATACCTCCATTCAGTATTTCTTGTCTGTATCATAATAACCTCAAGGCAGGGAAGAGTCTTTTTTATGTCTGGTGCTTAGTACAACAGGACATTATCTCTGCTGAGGCCCTCAGGTGTTACTGCAGTATAAACAAGTAATGGTAATAACCCTATAGGACAATTGAATTTGCACCCATTTATGCCAGGTCTGTAGCTGGCCTATCATCTCTAGTAGACTAGCAGTGGTCACCACTAATCAAAACCAGGCAAAACAGAGAGGGAGAGAGAGAGATATGGAGGAAGGAAGTGAAGAGTTGCTAGCCATCTTTCAAGCTACTAGGACAGAGTTCCTGTCTCAGCCAGATCACCTCCATCTCCTCTTCTCTTGACACACAGGGTGGTATTTTCCAGAGGAATATTGAGTGATTCAACCACATGGCTTCCATTTACCTCAACTTTTGCCCCCTTTTCTTCAGGGCTTCTTCAGCTCATCTGAGAAGTTCAGCTCCAGGATCTCTGGGAAAAGAGAGATTCACTTTTCTTCTACACAAGTTTATTCTGCTTTAAAACACTTTCAAATAACATCTTGCCTAGCTTTGTATGGTATTAGAAGAGGGTATCTTCAAGGTTTGGGGAGCAGCAGAAAGCTTAGCAAGGGTTAATTCTTTCGCTTTATTGCTTTGCATCGAGGGTCTGACTAGGATCAGGGTCCCATCATATTGGAACTCCCCCATGCAGATAATTAGAGAGTCCCTGTCCCTACCGGCTTCCAACTTAGGACAAGATGGACACTTTGTCTGTGCCATGTTATTTTTATCGTCTTCAGACAAACAACATCTCACAATACTAGTTTTAAGCCCTGATGTGATGTCATAGGTGGTGGAAGGCCAGGGCTAATAGGGCTTAGCCCCCACAAATGGGGGCAGTCTAATGCGGGCTCTGGGCTGCTGCAATTAGGGATGGTGGGGAGGGGAGGGACATGTAGGGACACAGATGAGCTGCCGGAGCCTGCAGGCAGCCAGGAACTTATCCCAGCCTGGCCGTGTGTGGAGCAATGCCCAGCAGATAAATGTGTGGACTGGAAGGGGAGCAGGGAAAGGAAGGGGGTGTGGGGATCAGATCAAAGCCCCCATGGAGTGGGGGTGAATGGGGCCTGGGTGCTGGGGCGGGTCATGGGACACTTGCTGCCCAGGCATCTTGTCCAGGGTTGCGGGGGACTCCCACTGCTGCGCGCACCTCCAGGACAGGCACAGGGGACACTTGTCCCCCTGGTCTGTGCATGGGGCTTTGCAGAGGCAGGCTGCCGCTATGGCCTCTGCACCCTGCTGGCAGTACCCTGGGAGCAGTGCGATGCTACGCCACGTGCCTCGCACTCCTGGGCAGGCGGGGTAATGAGTATGCAGGAGGGACGTGGTGTTGCACTGCTTCTAGGGCATTGGCAGTGGGATGCAGAGCCCAGCCCGCAGTGGCATCCAGCTCCTCCCCACACAGATCTGGGGAGGCATGTGCCCCCTGTACCTGCCCCAGGGGGGTGTGTACAGCAGCAAGAGACCCCTGCTCCACTGGACAAGCTGCCTGAGCATCGAGCATCCCACAACCCGCCCTGGCCCTGGGACCCTATTCACTCCTGCCCCTGTCTCTGCTCCACTCTCTCCCTCACTGCGGGGACATTTATCTGTCCCCACCCCACCTTCCCCATGACAGACTTACTTGCTGGGGGTGCGTGCTTGTGCGCACACACCCTCAGCCCTGCCAAATCTTATTTTCTTCCTCCGTGTATGTGTGATGTCCATTCCCTGTCAGGCCAACAAACCTCTTCTTATTCACACTTTACATCACTTTACTCATGAACAGG
>NW_017728992.1:188390201-188390767 GCF_001723915.1 Gavialis gangeticus | reverse complement strand
ACAGATTTTTGGAAAATTCTCATCCTGATTCAAGATTCACAACCTGGGTCCATCACTGACTGTCATCCCCAAAATATAAACAACAAAGCTGCACATGTGATGTTTGGAAATGAATGTCTTTATTATGTACTATATTATTTTATTTATAATTAATAATGTTCCTTTGCTTACCTCAGACTACATTCACATTTTAAAAGATAATTAAAATATGTACATTACACTGTTAAGAATGAAAACAGTCTAATCAATTAAAATGTCTAATGCTCTGCTGTGACTGCTTCTCTTCTGAAGACCTGAGGACAGAGACTTTAGTACTTGAACTTTTTTCTATGTCCCTCCCAACTAAACAGGTGCTCCAATAAAAGGTATCACCTACAAAACTGGGTGCTTAATAAATAGGCACCTCATAGGCACCTTGCCTAATGAATGCAATATTTTTCTACCTCAGCCCTTCAGTGAATGTGGGCACATGTGTGCAGGTGCAGATGTACATCTGAGTTTTTATGTGTATGTGTTTAAAGACTGTTTTAGAATTACCACTGCAAGAAATGTGGGTCTCTTCTACC
>NW_017728992.1:188388095-188389940 GCF_001723915.1 Gavialis gangeticus | reverse complement strand
CGCACTCCTGGGCAGGCGGGGTAATGAGTATGCAGGAGGGACGTGGTGTTGCACTGCTTCTAGGGCATTGGCAGTGGGATGCAGAGCCCAGCCCGCAGTGGCATCCAGCTCCTCCCCACACAGATCTGGGGAGGCATGTGCCCCCTGTACCTGCCCCAGGGGGGTGTGTACAGCAGCAAGAGACCCCTGCTCCACTGGACAAGCTGCCTGAGCATCGAGCATCCCACAACCCGCCCTGGCCCTGGGACCCTATTCACTCCTGCCCCTGTCTCTGCTCCACTCTCTCCCTCACTGCGGGGACATTTATCTGTCCCCACCCCACCTTCCCCATGACAGACTTACTTGCTGGGGGTGCGTGCTTGTGCGCACACACCCTCAGCCCTGCCAAATCTTATTTTCTTCCTCCGTGTATGTGTGATGTCCATTCCCTGTCAGGCCAACAAACCTCTTCTTATTCACACTTTACATCACTTTACTCATGAACAGGAGCCACCAATGTGATGTTGCAGCTGGTAAAGTGAACAAAACTCTGGTTTGCATCCATAGATGCTTCTCAAGCAAATCTCAGGATGTCACCTTCCCGCTGTACTTAGCCTTGGTGAGACCACGGCTTGAGTACTGCATCCATTTTTAGGCTTCACGATTCAAGAAGGATGTGAAGAAGCTTGAGACAGTCCAGAGGAGAGCCACGCACATGATCAGAGGGCATGAGAACAGGCCTTATGAGGAAAGGCTGAGAGCCATGGGACTCTTCAGCCTTGAAAAGAGCAGGCACAGGCGTGACCTGGTGGCAGCCTATAAGTATACAAGGGGTGTGCATCAGGATCTGGGGGAACACCTGTTCACCAGAGCGCCCCAACAGATGATGAGATCCAATGGTCATGAATTCCTCCAAGACCGTTTTAGGCTGGACATAAGGAAAAAACTTTTACTGTTCGAGCCCCCAAGGCCTGGAATAGACCCCCTCCAGAGGTGGTGCAAGCACCTACTCTGGACTTTTTTAAGCAACGTTTGGATGTCTATCTTGCTGGGATCCTTTGACCCCAGCTGACTTCCTGCCCTTCGGGCAGGGGGCTGGACTTGATGATCTTCCGAGGTCCCTTCCAGCCCTAATGTCTATGAAATCAATACAAATCTGATGACAATCATGCTGCCAGATCCCTGAGACCCAGCAGGCAGACAGGAAGCTAACATCATTGAAGCTGATTAGCTCATTACTCCTGTCAAGTATGCACATGGTTAGCTTATGTAGAAGCACACCCATGTTATTCTTGGCTTCCTCATGCCACTCCAGTCATGTTTCCCCCTTTGGCCCTCTGCTTAGGAACTGAAGCTCTTTGGAACAGATGCTTTCACTATATGACCTTACAGCACCTTCCATAATGGAGACCCTGACTAAAGGTGAGAGCTTTTAGTAACTAGCTTTTGCAACCAGTAGTTCTTATGAAGATAGTAATGGAAATGTTTACTTTTTCCCTTTTGCTTTCCATATATTGGAGCACTTGGCCCTAAAACAGCCCAAAATAGGTATAGCTCTGTTGTGCTTTTTGGTTGCACCCTAATGGGTAGATTATGCATAGAGACATGTAAGTCTGTTTTAGAGTTTGACCTGATAGACTGTCATAGCCAGGACCCCTGAATTCAGACCTAGCAGATGACATAACCAGAGGCACTGTTACGCACAGACATTGCTAGTAGTCCTGTGTGAAGTGGCTAGTATTCGCTTTGGATTCGTATACAGATTTGGCCAATTTGGGGGACAGCGATTTGGATTTGGTGATTCGAATCATGTCCCAAATCAATCTGGCTGAATCTCCTGAATCATGTAGGCCTGTCCCCTGCCCT
>NW_017728992.1:188368623-188388053 GCF_001723915.1 Gavialis gangeticus | reverse complement strand
AAAAAAAAAGCCCTGACTCAGTGGGTGCTGCCAGGTGGGCCGGGCGGGGGGGCGATCCCCATTGTCCCACGCTGCATGGACACTGCACAAGCCCCCTGACTTGCCCACCCAGCTCCAGCCTTTTAAGGAAGAAAAAAAAAAAAAAATCTCCAGACTCACCACTTCTTGCTGGTGGGGGATGATCCCCGCTGGCCCCCGCTGCCCTGCGCTGCATTGGGGGCTCTTCCATAAGCCCCCCAAAGCACTGAGGCTGCTGCAGGAGCAGTGAGTCTTGGTGTTTTTTCTTGTTTTGGGGGGGTTTTTTTGTTTAAGGGCTGGAGCTGGGGTGGGCAGAGCAGCCATGGGGGAGGCTGGGGAAGCAAGGGGGGAAGTTGGGGGGGCCCATGGCAGAGCCCCCCATACAGGGAATTGCCCCCCCCCCCCCCACCTGGCAGCACCCAGTGAGTCAGGGCTTTTTGTAAAGCACCGGGAGCTGGGGCAGGCACAGCAGCCCTGCTGCAGCTGGTAGGGACTGTCCGAATCAGTGAATCTCTCTGAGTCTTTTCCGAAGATTCGGGGAACTTCAAATTGATTTGGACCTTTTGATTGGTCCCCTGATTTGATTTGGATTTGGAGATTTGGCCACCGAATCAGGCTGAATCTCCTCTGAATTGAATCGGCACCCAAAGCTTCACACAGCCCTAATTGGTAGCGAATATAACCCTTTCTCCTGTAGAGGGAATAGCTTTAAGGTAGTTATGAAGGTAACAGTTATTACTTACAAAACATCTGTTAAGATTCTCATAGTAATGCATTTCCTCAAATAGAAGACAACACTGATTATAAGAAGACCACCCAATAGTTAGATTCTATATATGGAAAAATTATACATTTGTTTAAGATATAGAATCTAATTATTGAAGGTTTGCCTTTGCTTTGGCCCCCTCCCACTGCTACAGCAGGGGAAATTAAATCTGGGGGCGGGGGTCGGGTAGCTCTTTGCTCTCTGCTTTCTCCAACTTTTCTCACTGGCAGCCCCTTTCCCCTCTCCTTACTGTCAGACCCTGCTCTCTCTGAGCTTATGGAAGTAAGGAAGAAATTTGAAAGCAATAAGCTTAAAATTTAAATACAGTTGTAGCAACTTGCATATAGTACCTATGTACTTAATTTATCTAGAATTGAGGCATGTTACCTTTTTTGAAACTGCTACAAGTTCTAGCACCAATACTCCATAAACATACTTTTGAGCATCACTTTGGCACCTACTTAAATGTAGTACAAACTATGCATGGTATTAAATCATGAGCCTTTGGCACTGAGCTATTACATAATTCATTGGGCTGGGCCCCACTGGAGTCAACAGCATTATAAGCCACAGTGACTACACAGCTCAATACTGCTCAGTTTTTGTGTGTACTCCAGATCCATGTGCTAATTTGCTCCAACTCATGACTAGAATTGGGTGTTCTTGTCACAAGTCCTGGGATGCTCCAAAAAGGTATATGCAAATGAGGCACAGGGCAACCTGGTCCGGCTTCACCTCATGGAGGGCAGGGCTATACTAATCAAATGCACCATGCTGAGACAGGGGGCAACAGAGGGATTCTGGGTGAACTGTATGCAATATTGTGACTCACTATGACTTGAAAAAGAGTTAGTGGTGAGAGGGACTGCACCTAATGGGCACTACCACATGTCTTATTTTGATGGGCTACACTAACCTGTTCTCGTGGTAGGTTCCTGTGAGCATACTAGTAAGGGAGAGGTTATGCAGATGGGGATTACACAGATCAGAAAAATGCCCAAGGAAAAACTGCAAGAATAGAGTCAATTTACCACGTGTTTTGGGAGTATGGGTATGTAGAGAAGGTGTGGAAGAGGATTTATAGGTTTGCAAAGAGAACCCAATGGAGTAATGTATTGACATATGAGATGGTGATGTACGGACTGGACCAAAGAGAGCAAATGAGACTGTTGATAATGTGCAAGAGAATGACCATCTGGAAGATGTGGACCCTGTTGGTGCGCAAGGGACTATTCTTCACGCTGCGAGAATGCATGATATGCAAACGTACATTGATAAAGAGGAGCTGGGAACAATGAAATGTAATGAAGAAGAAGATTAAAAGACTGTGGATATCTGTTCTGGGAAAATTCTAGGTGGGGAGAGGGAGAACAGGAGGAATAACAAAATGGGTTAGAAGAAAAAAGAAACTGATGGAAGCATAATGGTCAATGCCATTTGAAGAGACATGGGTGGTAAGGGAAGCCTGTTGGGCAGTTATACGAGAACTGGCATAGAAATGCTAATATGATGTGAAATAAAAGGCAATGTTGATGGTTTAAAATGGATAAATCGGGGGAGAGGGGATGTATCTTGTTGAGCCTTATGTAAACGAGGCAAGTGATGTTGGCGGATAAGAAGCACATAGATGGATGAAATGGTAGCTGTCAAAGGATGTAAATGAGGTGATTCTATGTTAGTTTGGGAAATGACTTGTGTAAAGTGATGTAAACTTTTTTGTTTTTAATGTGTGGGGGGAGGAAGTTGTTGACTTTATTTATTATTATTATTATAATAGTAGGTTCCTATCAGCATGTTTGCCCAATGTAAGTTTTATAGTCATGTTCAGAGTTGGCTGTATTTAATTAGCTTCATAGTTGGTTTCCATTGCTGAGTACATGCTGCTTTTGGCAGCAGTTTAATGGTATTTTGTGAGAAGTTCTTGTATGGAATAGTAAGACTAAGAGGTATGAGCCACAACATGGGTATGCTGCAAGTAGCGAGGGTCATACCACGAACCTGGGGGTGATCCCTACATAATCTCTTGCAGCAGGTCTTGTGCCAGTTCAAAGGCATTCTCAAAAGTGACATCCCTGGACTGAAGGGAAATCGCTCAACAGAGTCTTGGGTGATGCCAGAAGGCGACTGGAATTATAGGATCTTGTGTAATAATATCTGGAACTGTAGGAAAATGTCCTCAACTCCTGAAATTCAGACCATATTTATTGAAAACTTCACTAGAGCTCTGCTAGCTTTTGAATAAACTTGGGCCCAGTATCAAAGATAGGCACGGCGAGAAGTATGCATGTTCTGAGCTGTAGTTCAAAGTGGGAGGTAGGCCTGATGAAAAGCCCTTGGAGAAAAGCTCTTTAATGAGTCAGAGGCACAATGACTATTTCTGAGCTGAACTCAGTGCTCTCAGTGTGACTTAGGTGTGCCTGGAGCATTAACTGTTTAATTCCATTCTGGGGTTTATCTGCCTGCCCAGCACCGGTCTGAGTCTCAGTGTAACACAGATGCATTGATTATCAGAAACCCAAGTGCAGGGGATTAGGGAATTTTGCAGTCCACAATGGAGGCACTGCCTGAGCATAGGCATCTATTGAATTTTGTGGCTGGTGGGGCAGGACCATGTTTTATTGCCCCCTTGGAATACAGGTGCTGCATTACAGCTCAGCTCTGGTTAAGCAGATAAATTTGGATCTGGCCCTAAATGAATTGCTGAGGGTCATATGAGAAGTCAGTAGCAAAAGTGAGACTTGAATCCAGGTCCCAGACTGAAGTCACTGGGCATGTTGCAGAGAGCTGTAGCTGAATCAAAAACTGAAGATAGACACCCTGCCTAGAGCCTCAGCTGTGGCCATGCCTGGCTGCTGCCTGTTCAAAACTGCTGTGCCCAGCCCTCAGGCTCCTTGTACAGACTATGTGCTTTGAGATCCTTGGATGAAAGGCTCTTTATCAGTGCCAAGCGGGATAATTATTTTGCTAACTTTAAAGAGTGAACATCAGGCAAAAGACTGTTGTTTTTGTTTGTGCCATATGGCAATGATCTTAGACATTTCAGGATAAAAGGTACCAAACTTCTTAAAGCAATCAGGTCTTGCAAGGGCATATAATTATTGTGTAATAAATCCCCATCTGTCATGCAGGTTTACGTGCTTTCTTAAGGTGTGGAGTTGCTTATTACACAGCAACCACATAGCCTGGAGCATCTGATCCTGAGTGTAATTGCTACACTGAAGAAAACAGTAATCTCTGAATAGGAGAATACCCCATTTCTGTGTTCCTAGGATTATGCTTTTTCTTGAATCTCTTCCTGCAGACAGGGAGATCTTACCCGACCTCTCAACCTATGACTCTTAAAGGGAAGATGATTATGATATGCAGATGATTATGATAAAACTTAATGTTATAGCTGAGATTATAAAACACAGCATGTCATCAGCAGCAGCCTGCAAAATGGGATGAAGTCTTTCCCCTTAAATTCAGTAGTGTAAGTAGGGATGCAGAACCTGCTTGTTAGGTCTCTGCTTCACTTGTCAGTTCCAGAACAAAGCACATGCACGGAAGAACCAACATCTCCCAGTAAAGAAAATGCAGAAAAATTGTTCCCACTTTGTATCAATTTTCTGACAGAGCCTGATGGGAGAGAGGGGAAGAATAAAAATGGGAAATGTTGCAATCCTTTCTCAGCCCATCCAGTCTAGAATTCACTTGGTAACGATTCAATCAAACCAAACAAGCTAAGCATCCTCTTCTTTGGCAATTTTTGCTTGGCAAAAGGGCCTTCTCTATTGCCCTTACACTCTCTTGTTTCTGCTCAACATTGATGTAGTGTTGCCAGCTCTCATTATTTTATGGTTAGTCTTGTAGTGTTTGGTGATTTTTTCTATTTTTTTATTTTTTTTTTTTCTTACAGCCCCAAGTGCTAAAATCCTGCAACTAAGTGAAAAACTCAGTTTTCCTTGAAAAACAATAAGGGAAATGAAATTTCCAGTTCTTGTGGTGGTAGAGAAAAGCTCAAAATGTGACATAGCAGTCTTTGAAAAGCTAAAATGCCAATGGGAAGATTTCATTCAGAATCTCAAGACTTTGCCATGAAAAGTCTCATGATCCTCAAACGCTTTGGGCTGGCAGCATCGTAGACTCCTTAGCCTAGGTTGTAAGCTGATGTAATGCAGTTGATCAGGGAACTTCACTGATCTGATCCTGTGTCTCTTCATGTGTCATCTGAAAAATTCCCTTTTTCCCTGACCTCCCTGAAGTGAGGAAGGAAATCAAACTGCCCCCGTGCTGTTTATCTGCAAAGGCTCAGTAGTGGCATCAGCATGGTTGAATGAATAGGACACTGCCCTGAGAGTCTGGAGACCAGAGTTGAAATCTTGGCCTTATTGAAGTCATTGGCAAAACTCGTATCGACTTTAACAGAGTCAAAAGCCCTGGGTGCTTTTAGCTGGTCCTCCCACTGACCTGCCCAAGGCAATGCAATAGGTCATTCACCTCTCCATGTCTTTTTACTGTCCCACCATTTGTCTCTCTTGTCTGTTGAGACTGTAAGCTATGGGCTAGCTATTGTCTTTTTCTATGTTTTTCAACATTCAACAGAATGGGGATCTAATCTCAGTCTTTTGCCATTACTCTAGTACTTGGCTGCATGATCATTTTGGGGCCACTCTTAAAAGCTATCTATAAATCCTAGTCTGTTAATAAAGATGGGTGAGCAAGCGAGGTTTAGAATTGGCTGTTTATAGAGAAGCGTGGATGATGGTCGGCATGGGAGGTCAGCCTGAACTTAATAAGACCTGTCACAACCTTATGAGAAATTTATACCTGCATCCAAGCTTATTGCCATGGGTCTATTTAGTCATGTTTACTTTCTTGAGTTGCACACTTTGGGGTAGAAACTTTCTAGTAGTAGGTTTCTTGCTGGTATTTCCAATGGGAGTACCACTAGAAATGTTTCATTCATGGAATTTTGACCTGTTCATGGTGAAAGCTATATATGAGAGAGATGCTTATCCATCTGTGTTGGAGCCTTCCTAAAATTCTGGGTTGAATTTTCTTCTATAAATGGCTGCTGATGTGAGAGGATGATTCTGAGAGTTTTTTTCCCCAAGCACTTGCTCATTTTTAGTCATGTTTTATCTGTAGTACATGAGTATCTAGAGGCCCAACTGTAGACTGGAGCTCCTTGCATACAAGTGCATAAGGGACAGTTCCTATGCTGAAAAACTAGGGAAGAGAAGCAAAAGGGCAGGAAGGGAAATAAAGATCCAGAAAGATTAAAAGACTTGCTCAAGAGGACATGACAGATCTGGAGCAGAGCTGGAAATAGAGTTGAGGAGTACAGGATAGGCCACAAGATGCTGTAGAGGCAGCAGGAGTGGCCATACTGTTTGCTTGAATATTTTCATGTGGCAAATCCTGGCATCCTTCTTCACGCAAACCTGTCACTCACACAAGAGACATCCAGGTTTCTGCTCTGCCTTATAAGGACACCTTGCTAATGAATGAGGAGAGAGATCCAGGTTTCCCACATCTTTCCTCTAACTCTATGGTTACGTGTGTTTCTGGGGAGCAAGGGAGGGTAAAAAGATGGGATGTCTCCTAAGCAGGGTGTTCTTCCTTTTCCAAAAATGTCATTTTGGTACTCTTGTAGGGTGTGCAGGGCATAACCCTTCAGCTTTTTCTTAACTTCAATGAGAATTTTGCAAGAGAAGCAGCTTCAGAATTGGGCCAATATTATGGTTAAGCCTAGCAAACACAGGTCCTGATGGTCCAACCTCCCCAGGGTGCATCTTTGGGTGTGGACATACCCAAGTGAGCTTTAAACGAATTTCAATGCCGTCAGCAGTGTAGCTCTGGTAATATGGGCTAGCTACCTGCATCCTTACCCAGGGTACTGAATTGGCTTTGAATCAAGCCCCCTGCTGCTGCAGCAATGATTTGTACCCAAGCCAGCAAATGTAAAGGTAGCATGGCTATAGTTGTGTGAATTGCAGTCCCACCTTTTTCTTCAGTGTAGACATACCCTGAAGAGTTTGGCCTGTCAGGGCTTGTGGTTCCTAGCCCAGCTGGTCATAACTCTGACAACAGTGTAGACACAGCCCCAGATAGATAATATTGCTGTTCCATTGCAAGTCAACAGTCTTGCGTTTTCCTTCAGGCACAAGCTGCTGCAGGTGAGTCAATGATTAACTCCTCCTTGAAATGTTCTAACTAACATTTCCAGGGAATGGTGTGCCAGGCTTGTAAGTGGTTGCCTTGCTTTATTTTTGGATGTGGGCTGAGTGTACAATGAAGCCAAAACTCTTCTGTGCTTTTTACCTGCAGCTCTACTCCACACCACTAGGAATCCTTCTCATGCAGAAGACTCTTCGAGCCTGTGCAGAAGGCGTGCAATGAGAACAAGCCAGAGTTTGTAATAATTATAACTTCTGTTTATGAGGCACCTGTCTGCCAAAGGCATTTGAGACGCCCCAAAACAGCAATAAAAAAATTAGCTTTTCCCAACAAGAAATAAAAACATTCTGAATAAATACCACATTTGATCTGTCATGCCATGAAATACGAGAACACTTTTGCAATGTCTACAACCATTCTTCCTTTTGTTTTCTGTAGATCACATCTTTAAATTGCTCATCTGTGCATTGGTCTACAGGAGTCAGCAACCATTTTGTTCCCAGGATTCATTGCAGTATGTGAGAGGGGAGGCAATCCACATTCTCGCATGAATATGTTTATTTTTCTTCTATTTTTTTGCTGTTTTATAGAATTATAGAGCTGAGTTTCTGATCATTAGAGGAAGGAGGGCAGAAATGCTAGTTGAGAAGAAAAAGGAGTTGTGGGACTACTGCTGAAGGATTTCCTGTGCTCATGCCTGTAAATCATAGACATCATAGAAAATTAGGGTCAGAAGAGGCCTCAGGAGGTCATCTAGTCCAACCCCCTGCTCAAAGCATGACCATCTCCAACTAAATCATCCCAGCCAACGCTTTGTCTAGCCAGGTCTTAAAAACCTCGCAGGATGGAGAGTCCACCATCTCTCTGCGTAGCTTGTTCCAGTGTTGTACTACCCTCCTACTGAGAGAGTTTTTCCTAATATCCAACCTAAACTTCCCTTGCTGCAACTTGAGACCATGCTCCTTCTTTTGTCATTTGCCACCACTGTGACCAGTCCAGCCCCATCTCCTTAGGAACCCTTCAGGTAGTTGAACGATGCTATCAAATCCCCCCTCAGTCTTCTCCTTGTTCAGACTAAATAAGCCCAGTTTCCTCAGCCTCTCCTCAGAAGTCCTGTACCCCAGCCCCTGAACCATTTTCATTGCCCTCTGATGGACTTTCCAATTTGTCCACATCCTTCCTCTAGTTGGTGGCCCAAAAGTGGACACAGGACTCCAGATGTGGCCTCATCAGTGCCAAATAGAGAGGAATAATCACTTCCATCAATCTGAAACTTTCCTACCAATGCAGCCCATTATGCTGTTAGCCCTCTTGGCAACAAGGTTACACTGTTGGCTCATATTCAGCTTATTGTCCACTGTAACGCCCAGGTCCTTTTCTGCAGAGCTGCTGCTTAGCCAGTCTGTCTGCTCTGATGCTTTCTAAACATAGATTTTTTTTTTGAACCAATAAGATAAAATACATTTTACCAAAATCCTGTCATGCAAATTCCTCGCTAAATACCTTCTATGCAAGTCAACCTTTAGCCTAAAAACCTTGATGAGTATTTCTCTTTCATCTGCTATTTGTTTTCTCTTTGTGATGTTCGCATATAATTTGCTTGGATAAACAAAGAAGAAAAGGTCCCTGGTCATTGTAAAATCTGAAAACCCCGTCTCTCGAGAGGGTACAGCATCATTAGTAACAGACCTTTAGAAGGAATTCAGACTTCAGTGACACTTGTTTAAGCATAAAGAAAGCAAAAAAGTCTCCCTAGAAACATTTATGTTCTTTTATTATCTGTAATGTAAACACACAGGAGCCTAAGTATATAAAGGCTTATTTCCATTTCTTAAGTAAGAGGGTCCCTTGGACTTTAGTTGGTTTTCAGAACAAATTGCACCTTTAAATATCTTTAAAAATTAAATAAGAATATGAGCAGATCCATCCCTTATGAATTGGGCAGGAGCACTGCTGCAGCCTTAGAAGCAAAAGTGCTGTGGCTAGTGCGGAAAGGCTTGGGCAACTGTGCAGTAATCTCAAAGGAGTGGAGGAAGGCAGGTTTTCCAGGGAGAGGAAGTAGCAGGGGACCCAACAGGTAGACAGAAGTATTGTGGATAGTAATGGCAGTTGGAATGAAGGAGAACAGGGCCTAGGAACGTGAGGAAATCTTGACCAAAAAAAAGAAGTTGGGGATTCCATAAACTTTTAGGATAATTTAATCTCCATGAGGGCTATTTTGACTTTAGACTGCCTGGAAAGAGTGAAGTCCAAACTAACATGGATGCAGATTTCCACAGCACTCTGCAAATTCCACTTATTTGGGCGTGGGTTCAGGTTATGGGGCATGGGAGGTGAAAGTCTTTTTTACCGATTGATTACTGTTGAATGGAATTTACCAATTATTCTGTTGTTGGTTGATTGTTTTATGGCTTATATAAAAGATGCTTAGGGCCTGGGAGAGGTACTTTTAAAATGTTTTTATACTGAACTAAAACAAAAATTGTAGCAGACTTACCTTTTGAGCTCCAGATGAGCCCTGGGCTCGAGATTCTGCAATTCTGATTGGTGGAGCCCATCCACCAATCAGAAGCAAGCCAGGGTAAGCAAGGCCATGCCCTTTCCTTGAAGGACCTGGTTCAAGACTGCTCCCTGCCAGATCCACTTTGGGGGTGGAGCTCCTGAAGCATATACCAGGAGAACGTGCTTGGCACATTAGGAAGAGAGAGCCACGGCGACGGATGGTGACGAGAGAGGAGCTCCGGAGATGACCATGCTCAGGACCCGGCCTGAGCCTTGACAATGCATGGATTGGCGCACGGTGATCAGGCTCTAGGAGCCACTCAAGGCAGCTTGAGCCTGTGAACCCGGCAAGCAGCTGGGTAGCTGGTGCATAGATTGGCGCATGGAGAGCCAGCCCTAGGAGCAGCTCAAGGCTGCTCAGGCCCCACACGGTGCACAGGTCAGTGCATGGAGAGCTGGCCCTGGGAGCAGCTTGAGGCTGCTCAAGTTAGCTCCAGCTCTAGGCTGAATAACTGGAGCTCTGCAGTGTAGCTATGCATTAAATTAAAAGAACCCCAGTGTCCAAAACAGGGCCTGGGAAAAGGAAGGACCGGAGCAAGTAAGGGCTTGGCTCCTGTGGGAGCGCCCTGGGTGCCCAGTGCAGGGCACCAGGCCATCGAGAGGGGCTGCCGAAGAGAGGCCCTTGCGAGACTGGCCACCAGGGGATGAGCTGTGGCTGCTTGGGAGCGGGAGTGGGAGTTGCTGGGGAAGTGGGTCCCGCAGGGGAGATGGGCTTGGGAGAGGAGGGTCTGCAGCCCCCACCCTCCTCCATTGTGGGAGGGGGCGTGTCCACATTCTGGGGCCCCAAATCACATATTTTGTGATTGTTGTTGTTGCATACTGTAGAGGTTAATATAGTTACAAGTGTTCCTTAAGGGAGTTTATAAGGATTTATCTGTCTTCATTTCCTATGTGTTTTTTTTTTTTTTTTTTATTGCCTATTATCGGAACGTACCTGTATTGTTGCCTGTGTATGTCTATGGTATTGTTACCTCAACTTACCTGGGTTTATTTAAGTTGATGCTCATATGTGTTTGTGTTGATGCCTTGACTTACCCGTTCCAAAGTGTTAATGCTTATTCTGTGCAGGGGCGTTAATTATTGCATATGCTGTGAATCACTTGGCTTATGTTTTGCAGTCCCTTGAAGTGGTGCAATATGTTGATTTGCAGGTTATTGTATATAGTGTCGCATACTAATTTTACTGTAAATATTTAATGTTTCTTATTCATATTTATTTACTGCAGCAATAAATTTGTATATAGTTAAGCACTTTGTCTCAGCCTGGGCTCTGTAGAGAAGAGAGGGGACTGCTCCCAGATGGCAGGCCCCTCTCACAACACTCTTGCCTGACCACCCCAGCCCTTCCACTGGTGGACAGGGCACACCTGTAGGAGTACCTGGGCTACAAATTATTCCAGAGATCACAGAAATGTCATTTTCTGTGGAAAGGCTATGCAAATATGTATCATTATTACATTTCACTTTATTCTTATCCAAATCCCGTGTTAGAAACAAGTCATTGTCATCTTATTTAAATGATCCCGGACAAGCATTCTCTACTTATTAGTAGATGGCAAATTGCTTAAACCTGTTCCTGTTTGGGGAGAGTATAAGACAGCATCTCATCAGTCACACTGACACACACGAATAGTGGCAGCCTCAGAGCCTACTGCAGCATAGGGCAGCTCCATAGATAATGAAATACAGCTGCTACACTGGATCAAATCACTTGTCTTTCTAGTCTCGTGTCTAATATGTAATCCTTCACAGAAAACCAGCCACTCCTTCCCGCTAGTGCACATACCTAATTGTGCAATGCTGCGTATAGAGTATGGGTTTTCTTTCTCTCTCTTCAGGTTCTTATATTGGCACTTCCCGAGAGTAAACTAACTCCTGATTGACTCCCCTTAGTAACTGAGGTTTATCACCCATAGAGTTATCCTAATGTCTATAATTGCTAATGTTAATAATAGCCATTAAAATAATCGTTCCCTTTAAAAATGCATGTTAGCACTTATCTTGTGAATTCCATGGGCTGCCTATCAGCTGCATTAAGTAAAAATCCCTTGTGTCAGGGTTGAAAAGTCATAAATAAAGATCAGAAGAAGCAAATAAAATTCAGTCATGTTGAAGGCGACTCGCAATAGCAGTCAAAATATTCAGCTGGAACTTGAGCCACAGAGTCTGGGAAGCATGAGAGAGGTTTACTATTTCTTTAAAACTGTAGCAGGAAGCCAGGTTGGAATGTGTCACCAGGAAAGGTTTTTTGGTCAAAGCAATAGCTTCAGGGCATATTTTTCTTATTCTGTTGCAGATCCTTGTTCAGTGTTCAGTTTGCACCAGGTCTGACTCTCTAAAAAGTCTTTGGCATGCATATTTCCCAAGTATAATTATAATCCATTATGTCCATTTTCTATTTACCCATGCACACAGACGTACATAAAGGTATTATGCAAAAACTGAACATAATACACATAACAGTTCTCGCCACTATCTGCATTTCTCAGTTGCTTCAAAAGCTTCTGTTGAACTTCAAAACAAGCTCTGACCTTAACCCTGGGTTTAAACTTACAACCTGTCTCCAACCCCACCATCATCTTCGGGGGAAGTTCAAATGAGTCTCTGAATGCCGCTGCTGCCCTTCTCTGTTTGGATGCAGTATATGTTTTCATTAACTAAGGGGTAACATGTTTCAACTGCTTATGTTGTGAGCCTAAAACTCCCACAATACCTCTCAAATCTGGCCTTTTGGAAGTGAAAACTTCCTTTGGACTGGTTTCAAACTTTCCTGTCAGGACTTTTTGAACACTCCCTGTATACAAGTTATTGCTCACATGGGAAAGAGGTATGTTAGCACATTCTTGGAAAACTCCCAAGAGAGCATAAGGAAGGGATTGAAGCACTTGTATTCATGTTTTAGAAAACCCATTTGAATGATACCTCTACTATGAGTCACAAGTAGCAATGCTGGGAACAATTTTCTCATAAGATCACGCACTTTTCTCACTTCTGTGTAGAAGGTGAAAGCCTGGTTTGATTCAAATTTATGAATATCAACCTGGGGCGCAGAAGTGTGAAAGCGGAGGGCTCCTCAAGCAAGCAGGTAGAGATTTTTAAAAGATGCAGTAGTTGGAAGTTGAAGCTAGACAAATTAAGGGTAGAAATTAGGTGCAATTTGTTACAAGTGACGGTAATTCGCTATTGGGACAGTTTTTTAAAGGCGGTGGTGGATTCTTTATGACTGAAAATGATTAAATCAGGAATAGATGTTCTTTTTAAGGGATGTGCTCTAGTTCAACCGCAGCTATTGGACCCAGCTAAATAATTAATTCAAGGAAGTCCTTTGTTCTGTGTTATGGAGGAGGTTAGACAAAATGACTGCTGGTCTTAGAGAGGTTATTTATATTTCTGCAGTCCACCCTAGTGAAGAAGCATGCCCGGCACACCTGAGACTAAAGGCGCTCTCCAAACTGGAAATTACTTCAGTGCAGCTCCTCTGGGCTTCATCTGCTGTTGTTATGTAGCACGCTTGAGACCAGGCACCAGGGACAAGTCTACAGCAGCCTCAGCGAGCAACTTCCATGTCTGGAGTGTGCCCACAAAGGTGGGTGGTGGTGGCAGGCTCAGCTCTGTCTTTGCTGGGACCTGCAACCGCAGTGGTATAGACGAGGCCCAAAGCTGTAATGCTGATGGGTTCATCCACGCATGGGAGCTGAGCGTCTGTGTTTTCTCTTATGAATCTGGAGCTATATATTCCAGCACTAATAAAGAACCAAAATGTTATGGTCTTGTAAATGAGAGTTATGGGTGTTTGTCAACTCAGAATAAAGCCACTTTTAATCAGATGGGTTTTTAGATATCTTTGCTTAATTATGTAAGCATGGCTCTGTGAGCCTCCGAAAAACACTGCGAAGCAGCATGGGTGCCACTTCCTTCTAGTGCCATAATACTCTTCCTTGCTTCCTGTCCTGAACTGCTCTCTACCAAGGTACTGGTAAACAAGACATGCATGATCCTAAAAGTAGTTAATATTTTATCTGTGAGTTAAAGATGGTCCTGATCATATCAGCTATTTTTTTTTAATCCTTTGGACTAGAGGGCCATGTACAAATTAATGATTGGTGTCATGGTGCATACCAGTAATAAGATGGTAGATACCAGTAATAGGATACCGAAGTTTTGAATCATAGTATCCTAAATTCCTGGAAGGAGGATGAGTTCATCAGCCTATAGAATTAAATGCACTCTTATACTTCTTTGTTTCTGGGGTGGCCAATGAGCCCTAGTCATTGTCCAGTACCTCATTATGCTAGGTACTGTTCAAACCCAGAACATAAAGACAGTTCTGGTCCTAATGAGCATTGAAACCCTTCATATCTTGGGATAATACTCTAAAAAAGAATACTGAAATAATATCCTCATTCCCTTAGGTCCTTTAGGAGTAGTAGCAGTCCAACAAATTTATAAAGGGAGGTAAGCCTTGACCGACTGAATGGGAGGCACTAAGAAACATCCCAGTCTTTCAAGTCTATAGTTTGAGCCACTTTAATGTAAACATGTGTACATTATTTCTATACCGGGGTGGCTTCTCAAATGCTAACCTGACTCTTCCATAGTTTTTGTAAGCAGTGTGTTATTTACACCATTATAGCAACGAAGTCTGTTTGTTGTGTGTATAGGACATGTAGTATCTGTAGGAATACTTATAGATGGGGGTGATTTATTTAAGGATTTGAGCACTGGTTGATTGGTAGCCATCCTGTTTTGGAAGGCATATCACAAATTAAGCACCAATCCCTCCCTGAGTGCTACTCTGATCCTCCCTCCTCTGCCCTGCTGTCTGCTCTGTCTCCCGCCTCCACAATCTGCTGCCTGCCACACACAGGCTGCCCAGGCTAATTGATGCACATGATGCAGGTTGGGCACCCCCTCTTAAAATGTTAACAGTACATGCTTAGTAACGTCCAACAGGCTGACCCATTTTACATGCCACCAATACCTGTACAAGTCATATCACAAGTTGCTCGTATTAGCAACTCGTTGCTTGTATCATATTCTTTGGGGGCAGGGGGCACTTAGCATTATTCAAAATCCGTTTTAATGGTATTAGTGCCATACAGGAGCTACTGCATGTAATCCCAGGGAATAATTTAGAGCTAATTGCAAAATTGAGCCATTTAAACAGTGACTGCCAAAAAGAAAGGAGAGACATGTATCGTCATGAGCGTTCCTCAGACTGGGGAATTTTCTCAAGCACTCTATATACATCCAGAATAGGGAGGAATTTGGCTCTTTCCCCCTGTATCAGGAGAGCAAGCCACATTGCTGTAGCATGTGATGGTGACGTTGGAGTTTGTTTCTTTAGGATCCAGGCATGGGTGGAGACATCCAAGTACCTTCAGAACATCTTCAGCTGGTCTCTAGATTCTTCCCAGCTTTTAGTTACATCAGGTATATCACTCAGGGCCACAAATAAGGCTGCATCAGGCAGCTTGTGCATCTTTCTTTTTGAGGTCCCAATTTGCTGTGTTCCTGCACATTGGAGCATAAGGAAAGGTAACTGTAGTGTGTTGTTTATGGCTCCTTGATCATCCAGGTTGTTCTGACCTACCATAGCCCTAGTGTGGACTAAAGCAGCCTGGGGGTGGCTCTAACTCCTGTGTGGGCAAAATGCAGCCCATGGGCCAGATGTGGCCCACTAGGCCATTCTATCCAGCCCGTGGGGCCCCTAAAAAATTTAGAAAATTAATACAGATCTGCCCTGGGCTGCCTGTCATGCGACCCTTGATGGTTTGTCAAAACTCAGTAAGTGGCCCTCTGCCCAAAATAATTGCACACCCCTGCTCTAGCTTATGTCAGCTAGTAATGATTCCTTAAGGGTGTGCATGGGAGCCGAACACATTCAGACTGCATCATGTCCACTCCTAAATCCCCGTGCTTGGGACTAAATGATAATGGGTGTTTATTAGCATAAGGGATGGCTTTTCTGTCTCAATAGCAGCTGGTATGTCTTCTACTCCCTGAGAATTCAGGTTTAACAAGAAGCAAGTGACATTTTTTTTTTTAGAAAAAGTAGCTAATCAAAAAGGCAGTTTCAGAAGGACTGAAGCTAATCTCTAAATGTAACTGGAATTCTTTAATAGCATTCTTGAAGAATTAAAAGAAAAATATCAAGTTTTTAGAAAATTGAAAACATTTTGTCATTTGGTGGTAACTGTCTTGGATTAAAATAAGAGTTACACAAGTCTAAAACTGAAGCAGTGTTTTGCTCAATGTCAGATCAGATGTACTGGAATTAAATTGGTAACTTCCCTTACTCTCTAATTGAATTCACATGCTCCCTCCGTGTATGCTGTGTCAGACCCTGTTGGGTAATTCACAGGTTATGTAGCAGGCCTAGTTGCTGCTGGCTAGGCTCCATGCATCATTATATCACCTGGAATTATGAAAAGGAAAGCAAAGTTGATTTCCTTTTGGTTCAGAGGACTGAATCTTCTCACTGTGAGAAGAGAGTCTATTGCATGCGTAGGTGCTGGCTCTGTGGGTACTCCAGGGCTCAAGCACCCAGCAAAAAAATGAGTGGGTTCTCAGCACCCATAAGCCATGGCCATTTTGGTTTTACCTGTTAGATCTCTGTGGCTGCTTGCAGATGTTAAAAAAAAAAAAGTGCTTTACCAGAAGAAGTAGCATGTTACTTCAACCTGGTCCTGCAGCATCTGCAAAAACCAGGCACTTCAGTGCCTATGATTGCAGGCTTCCAAGACATTTATCTCTTTAGTACAGAAAGGTGGTTAGCTATGTTAGATGCATGGCACAAGGCAGGACAGAGTGGCACCTGAGGGCACCTATACACGTGCCTTGGAGTTTGGGGGGTGTTAATTAGAGCAGCTCTCAGGAGCCATTTTTATTAAAATGCCCCTAGCGGCTTATGTATTTAGCATTCCACATTTCAAATTGGCGGCAGGGGCTTGTTCAAATTGCTGAACAAGTTTTAGTTCAAGTGCCCTCGCTGCCATTTAAAAATGTGGGATGCTGGTTACGTGAGATGCTGCAGCACACATGAGATACTCCTGCAAACTCGATTAATCAATTAATTGAGTCTGCTTTGATGTGTTCTAATTAGAACTCATTGGAGCATGTGTAAAAATGCCCTTAAAAACTCATACAGAAAGGAATAAGCTTTCAAAGGTGGCAGTCAGGCAAAATAGGCTGTCACCTTCAAAAGCTCAAGCATCTCTGAACCAGTTAGGTGCTGAAGTGCCACTGTTTTGCCTTCTGCCATCCATTTCTTTGTCAAGATTTGCTACACGAAGTCAATGCTGTGATTTCAACACCCATGTCTGTTTTTTCCCCTTATATAACTTGTTGGCCACTAGTATTAAGTAGGACCTGGGGGTTGTTATTAGGGGCAGCTGATTTGCATAGTCAATGTACTCTAGTGGTGTTATCAGTGGATTCAAGGGCAAAAAAACCTGACCTGGCATCTACCAATCCAAAGCGTAAGCTTACAAAGTAGTGTGAAAAATGCCCAAACTCCCATGTCCACCTAGGACTCGCATATCAAGCAACATAAGGGCATAAAACATGATTATTGTGCACTCGTTTGGAATGTGATATGGTAATCCAGTTTCCAGTGCAGTCTTTGTGCATCTGTATCTCAGGCATCCATATCTTCTCCTATCTCCGGCCTCTCCAACAACTCTTACCCATATCACTCCTGCGATTCTTCTCACTGCCCCACAGAACAACTCACACTCTTCCCCAGCTTCTGCTTCTCTGTACAGCTTCTGGTCCTGTGAATGAATGCATGAGCTGCTAAAGAGAAGGTGCAACAGGAGGCCAAGAGGAGTCAGCAGGATGGCATAGTCACTGCTATTGTGGTAGGAGCTCCTGCCAGCCAAGAGAGCATGGCATAGTCCATGCCCCTGGTGATGATGGCTTTTATTTCTGTAGCTACTTGGCTTGTCCTTGGAGGACTGCTGTATGCAGTTGGTCAGCTGTGGGCCACCTGCTGCAGGTTTGCTTTATTGACTTCCAGAGCTCTCACTACCAGCTCCCCGGTCTGGCACCTTTTCTGGTATTGCCTGCTTTCAGTGTTCGGTTCCTTTCACAGATACAATAGCTTTTGCAACCACCCACTTTCTGCAGAACCTGCATTTGGCATTTCATTTCTTCTGCCAGTGGGGTAAATTCAGTGCGTCTCTTCAGTCTTGGGGCTAAAATGCCCATTCCTTCTTATTGCTGCTGTCTGCCAACTGCCTTTCTCTAGGCATGGGGGGCTAAATCATTGATGGGTACAGATTCTTGCACGTGGCACTCAGCACCCTGGAAAATCAGTCCTTATATTTGGAATCCTGAATATGACTGTGTATGTACTTTGCTTCAGGAACCTGTTATTGAACATTTGGGCTGCAATTTCTTAGCAAAACTGATTCTTGAGCTTCAGATCTCCACTTCACATACCTGTGTGTGGGTGGGCAAATCTTTTTTTTTTTCTCTTTATTATTTATAAGATTGCCATAAGTTTCAGTTTTTGCCATGGTTTTGTGAAAACTTCCCCTATCAGGAGGGAGTTGAAAGTAGTTGGCACTGTCTAGGATGAGCCTTCAAGCAAAAGCTGACAAGGCCACTTTCTCTGCCCTGTTCATTAACTCAGTATCTGTCACAGTCATAAATTGTGAAAACCGCTGTTTAAAATACTTCCAAGATTCCTCCACATAGCCCACAAGGTTGGTCACATACATAATAATTGACACGGCTCAGCACAGTAAGTGAAGCAGGCTGTGGTTTGCAGTTGTCCATTCGCAGCGGCTGTGTTGAGTGTGGAGCAGTCCTCCGGAACGGGGTCCTTTCTAGGTGTTCCCCAGGGAGCGGATGGGTGAAAGCATTCCCTTCTTTTCTTTGAAAACATCAACTAGTTGTGCCATTTGTTCCACTCATCCCCTGAACCATGTGTTCAGCCCACTGCAATTACTTTGAAAATATCATGAAATGCTGGGATACTTTTAAATGGTAAATCCTTTGGGGCTAACATTTATATGGCATCCAAACGTTTATATGGTGCCTTGTGCAGCTGACCTGATATCATACCTGGAGCCTCTACGTATACCAACCAGTATGAATACTTGACACGAGCAAGCCAGGTGTAGGAACTTTTTCTCACATTGCATTGTATCTTATTCCTGGTAGGATGAGTCCTGTTCAAACCTGTGGGACATGTTTCAGAGCAAAGTGCTATTCAGTATGAGGCTAGACACCATAATCTGGCGTAGTTCGAGTAGTACCAGCCTCTCTGGTCGTTATAGTGAAGGCTCTGTCACTGGAAGCAGAGAAAGAAAGTGAATTCATCTCCATCTCAAGAAACAGGCTACCGTTAGGCAGCCAGTCCTTACACGTATTAATTCATTTCTATGCATAGCAGTGCAAGTTACTTATGCTACCAAGTGGCCTGGAAACAGTTGGGGTTTTTTTTTCAGTTCAGCAACATTTTTGGTGTATGGGAGGTGTCAGAAGGAATTAGGGGCCCAAATTCCGCTGTTCAGGTTGAGTAAACCAACATTTTGTGAGGCAGCCTATTGCTTCTAGTGGGGCTGGTCACAGGAGCTGGTTAGAACAGCCTTCTTCATACTGCTTAGTAACTTAGGGTGCCTGTACATGAGCCCGAAGCTGTTCCGATGCACTTTAGTTACAGCGTGTCGGAGCAGACTCGATTAGTCAGGTCTGCTGGAGTGTGGTAATTACTGTGCTCCAGCCAGCCTCCGTGTCTCATGCATCAGCATCTCTGTACTTCAAAATTGCAGCAGGGGTGCTTGAACTAGAGCTCATCAAACAAGTTTAAGTTTAGGCACCCCTGCTGCCGTTTCAATGCACGGGGACGCTGATGCATGAGACACTGCGGCACTTTGATCAGAACAGCCCTTGGAGGGCTCTAATTAAAGCG
>NW_017728992.1:188337667-188368545 GCF_001723915.1 Gavialis gangeticus | reverse complement strand
CCCCCACCCCCACCCCCACCCTGAGAGCACCTGTAAAAGTGCCCTTAGGGCTTGATCTTGCTCTCACTGATGTTGGGGAAGAAACTTGTGCTGGAGCAAAATGAAACCTTATGATACCATTTAATTTGAGGAAATTCATCCTGGTTTTGTTGTTGGGGGTGGGAAGGCCCTTGGCTTACACCATCAAGTAATTTAAACACTGTGGCTGCATTGTTGATATTGGTTTTTACATTCCAACACAGTTGGCATTCAAGGGGTTAAAACATCAGAAATGTGCTGGTAGGGGTATGCAGGCAGCTGGTAAATCTGGAAGGGGGTATGCGATAAGAAAAAGTTTGGGAACCTCTTCTATAGGGTATGGGTGCTCAATCTCAGCTCGCAGAGCCATGTCAGCCAGCCCACGGTGCTCCCCACAGGTCCGCAGACTTGGCAGCAGGGGAGTGCTGGCAATTACCGCTGCCACTGCTCCCCTGCCGCCAGATTTCCAAGAGAGATGACACAGCCCCATGTGAGTGGCTGGGGCCACAGGCAGAGTCTGGCATGAGGCCTGATCTATCACATGGGGCTGGGGCTGTACACTTGGCCAGCCCCATGTGCCCACAAGATTGGGCTCTGGCTCCATACACCCCATTTAGCCCTACAAAGTGGATCTGGCCTATGGGTTGACGCCACACCAATCATCCAGGCTATGGAGCCAAAAGGCATATCACTGCTATAGGGTTTTAACACTAAGGCTAAATCCCAAACTCCCTTTTGAGGCATATATGAAGCTTTTAGGCACCTAAATCACTAAACACAATCCTAATCCATGCTGTGCTGTAGTAACAAAATTGTTAATGTGAAGAACCTTTCTCTTTCTTGCCATTTTTTATGATTTTTGTCTTGAGGCTAAGATGGGCAAAAGTTTATGTGGTAAGTTTCTCATGCACCTGAGCAGGGTGGATTAGGAGCGGTTAGATGTCTAAGAGGCACTTAGCTACCTAATATGTGGAATAGGATCTGACCCATCTTGTCCTCCAATCTACATTTTCAGTACCTGAGCCTATTTGTCCAATCTACATTTTCAGTACCTGAGCCTATTTGTCAACTACTGATGAAATACTGCAGTCAGAGGGGCTTGGCTCTCCAAGAGTATATTTTTGCCTACTCTTTCCCTCTCACTGAACTCTTATGGGTTCCTTTTCTAGTGATTCCTGTTCTGCAAAGCACAAAAGGAAAGATCAAGTCTGACACCTGGCCTGGGGAATGGGTCCGGACTCAGCTCCTAAGGAGCTGTAGGAAGGCATCGGGGGAGAGTGTGGTTCCACTAGTGAAGATTAGAGCAACTGGGGTGCTCAGTGGGGTTTAGCAGGGGTTTGGGACATCTGGGAATAAACACAGAACATCTTCCATCTCTCTCACTCAATCCCTAGAGGAGGATACCAGCAGGGAAATTTATGGGTGCATATGTATGTTTGTAACAGGGGATGGTGAAGACTGTAGAACAGATTCAAGGAGTCCCCAGTCTGCCTATAGGAGACTTTTAGAGACAGTGAACCACCTCCTCCACGGCTCAGTCCACAGCTCATCATAGTTAGTGGGACTTTGAATCAAGCCAATGAGACTGTTCTAGGAAAGAGATTTTATTGTAAGTGGGCTCCAGTTCTGCATGTTCAGCTATATACTTGGGTAGCCCTTACATAAGAGTATGAACATAAGGTTTTTACCATCACCTTCCCTTGCTGATGTCTTTGTCAATAAAGTTGTTCCTTCATTAAAACATGATAGTCCAAGCTGCAGTCCAGAATGGATGAGAGCAGGCAATTTTATCTATGTTCTGCTCCCTCTCATCCCATGCTATCAAAAAAGAAAGATTCATGATGGAAAAATGCATCCTTACTCAAAACTGGGCAAACATCTGGCCTCACTATAATTTTATTACTCTGTTGCTGGGGTACTTTAATAATAATAATAATGATGATGATGACAAAAAATCTTAAGTCATTGAAGGATAACTCCTTTTTTATTAAGGCATCACGTTGACGCTGCAGGAACAGACAGTGTGCATATTTTTAAAGAATGGGCAGGAAATTCATAAAGTAATGTATTCCCGTGGTTGGTACAGTAAACACCCTCTGGTGGGATTCAACAGCTATTAGGACTTTGGAAAACATGAAGTGGAGACTAGAAGGAAGGGGAGTGTGTTATATGAAACAGCTGACTCCTGGGTTTATGGTAACTGGAACCTAGTCTGCCCTTTGCGCTGGGTTTGGAAGGTTCTTCCGTGTGCTCTTCTCTGGCAGGGCTGGAATTTGGCAATTATTGATTTAAACAAACAAAAAACAGAAAAATGCCAGTGCTCAGTGCTGGGACATTGTGTTACTTTGTCTCCCAAGTCCAAAGGCAGTTTTGGACCAACCCCATCCTAAATATTATGTCCCCATCCAATTTCTGTTATAGCAGAACTCCTGAAAAGGACTTGCAGGGATTCAGTCATTTAAACGAAGTTCTAAAAGTGAATCTGCTTGCTCACTGTAACTGCCTTCTGCCGGTGTGCGTGAAAGTTAGTTGAAGTTAATTTTTATCTTTTTCAGCTTTGTCTATTTCTGCCTCATCACGACTGAAATTTTAGGACTTTTCTGTGTCCTAGTAGGTTGCTTATTGGAAGATAGCCTCGTGTCTCACAAAGGCTGGTTCAGATGCTCTTCCTATGTTTGGCTATTTTCATCGATGGGGAGCTCCCTACTCGAGAGCACGGAGGCAGAAAGAGATCTTGGAGTCATTATTGACTCCAAGATGAACATGGGCCGACAATGCGAGGTCATGGTTGGCAGGGCTAACCGGACCTTGTCGTGCATCCACAGGTGCATCTTGAGTAGAGCCAAGGAGGTGATCCTCCCCCTCTACGCGATGCTGGTCAGGCCACAGCTGGAGTATTGTGTCCAGTTCTGTGCGCCCCATTTCAAGAGGGATGTGGACAACATGGAGAGGGTCCAGAGGAGGGCCACCCGCATGATCCGGGGACAACAGGGCAGACCCTACAGTGAGAGACTGCGGGACCTGAACCTATTCAGCCTCCACAAGAGAAGGCTGAGGGGGGACCTGGTGACCGTCTATAAACTCACTAGGGGGGACCAGAAGGGTTTGGGGGAGACGCTGTTTCCCCTAGCGCCCGCTGGCATAACAAGGAGTAATGGGCACAAGTTGATGGAGAGGAGGTATAGATTGGACATCCGCAAAAACTACTTCACAGTTAGGGCGGCTAGGAGCTGGAACCAACTTCCAAGGGAAGTGGTGCTGGCCCCTACCCTGGGGGTCTTTAAGAAGAGGCTGGATGCCTACCTGGCTGGACTCATTTGAGTCCTGTTTCTCGTTTTGGGGTTTTTGTTGTTCTCCCGCCCTGGCGGGGGGTCAGGCTAGAAGATCTACTAGGTCCCTTCCGACCCTTAATCTATGAATCTATGAATCTATGAATCTATGAATCGAACTGAGGCAAAGGAAGGGAGGTTTGACTGTATTTTACAAACTTTCATGAGTGCTGTGGTGAAAAGGAGAGAACTGTTTTTATTGGGAGACTATAAAAGGACAGTGAAACCATTCATGAATGCATTGGGACTGATCTGTACAAACACCCACAATGTGTGGATGCCGTGGACAAAGAGGATGATGATAGGGCCACTAGCTCTGGTGAATTTTTCATAGGACCACAGCAGCAGAAGAGCACCAGCTTGTTCTCCTTAAAATATGTGACATATAGTTTAAGTTGGACACAGGTGCACAAGCCAGTGTATTGCCAGGACTGGTGTTACTGACACTAAAAGAAAAGCTGCAGAAGTGGACAGTAAATAAGAAAGAAAATTAGGTCATATACTGGTTACTTTATTCCCAGTGAAGGAATATGTGAATTAAGTGTATGGGTAAATACCTGACTGCAAAAATTAAAATTTGTCACAGTATTGGGGGAAAGAGCACCAACCATTGGTTAAATGTAGGTTACGCTTTTGGTCTCATCAAAATGGTTTGCTCATTGAAGAGACATGGGAACAAAACCATTGAAGAAGGGCTTGAGAACACATTCCAGGGGATACAGAAGAGTACAGAATAGAGATGGAACAGCCCAGTGCCCCTCCTCAATGCATGGGAAGCTCCTTAGGAACGTTCTCTTCGCTACAAGACAGAAGCTAAGAGAAGAGTTGAGTCGACTTATTCTCCTGGGAGTCAGAGGGAGAGTAGAAGACCCATGAGAATACATGCATGCAATCAGTGTAGACAAAAGATAGATAGAGCCCCTTGCTTACATATAGACCATAGAACAAGAGTGTCAAATAAACGTGTTAGCAGCAAACATTTCTTCTGCCTAGAAGAGAAATTGGGAGAGTGTGGGAGGAGGGGGCAGTGAGGTGGTGAGGTTGGCTGATGCAAAATATTTATGCTGCATACAACAATATATCACCTGGTTTCTGACAGGTGCCCTCAGGAAAACAAGACACGGGACGGTGCACATTAAACACCTGTTTGGGTTGACCATATTTCCTCATACTCTGGTTTACAGTGGCACAAGAAATTTCATCAGAAAGTACAACACATGTTGATGATATAGAACAGTGGTTCTCAACCTTTTTAGGCTCAAGGCACCCCTCTTTAGACTGAAGGTACACCTCAGAAAAGGCCAGCTCTTAGTTTTTACTTATTTTTGACTATAGAAAAATAATAGAGCAGTTCTTCTATTTCAAAGATCTCAGAAAGACCACAGCAGGTCAGAATATTTTTGATACTATGGGCTCCTATTTAAAATCTCTGGGTTTATCTTGTGAATCATGTGTAGGTGTTTGCACATGTAATACTGCTAATGCTGCACATGACATCCTTAAAATGATCTTATGACACCCCAAGGTGTTGCAGTAGCCTGGTTGGGAATCACTGACATTATGTCATGGATTACCACCTCTGTCTTCAGATTGTATAAAGACTATTGATATGCCCAGATCGAGATGGAAGCTTTGGCCGTGGTACAAAAGCATAACAAGTTTTTTCTTTCTGTTTCTAAAAGGCTAGTGTTAGCTGAACCTGATAATACACCACTTACTACCATAGTCAAAAGAGCTTTCCTTTCCCCCCTCCTCCCACCCCCACTCAGAGGCCGTGTCTTCATAAGATGCCGACTGACCAGTAGTCTGTGAGTACTGCGCAGTAGCAATGCGTGGCAGGAAGCATGACATGATGTTACTGCTCAGTAGTCATGGGCTACTGTGCAGACAGCGTCATGAAAAAGCCATTCCTTGGTGCAACCTCGCAGTAACTCTGGCTACTGCGCAGTCGTTTAGTACTTGTATAAATAAGTTATTACAAGCACTAAATGACTGCATGGTAACAACTGCACAGTCAGTGTCTTGTGGAGATGCATCCAGAGAGTGTAGAGATTATTGTTTTCAGTTCCAGATGTATGCTTTGTCAGTCAGATACAAACCTGGGAGAGATTTGCTGTTTCCAGACAGAATTTCTGTATTATATGAAAAAACAGCAGTGGAACAAAGTCTAGAGCTAGCCCTTGTATATGCCAATTGATGTAAAGAAATTCTGTATTTCTGGATTGTTTATTGGCTCAGTAGCTTAGCATGGAGCCTATAAGGCTTGTAGTACTGGGTAGCTAGGACTGGTGTATGCAATGTCTGCCCCAGATCCCTTCCTGGTTTAACTTAAACCAGAGTCCCCCAGCATCCCAGATGCTTTGCAGTCCTAGGCAAGGACCTCTTTTGGAGCTCTGGCAGAGACAACAGGCACAGCAGTGTCACCCTAGCTTCCCCCTGACCCCCACCCCACTCGCTGCTCAAACAGAAATTCCCTCCTCCCTCTCTCCCCTCTCCCAGAGCATGGACCATAGCCATCATGTGGTATGCTAGCTAATGCTGAGAGGTGTTTGTTTAAGGAAGACAACACAGTGCCCACTTATGGCTTTTTGGAGCTAATCAACAGGTAGCTGGTAATGTCCCTCCATTCCTTCCTTGGAAAAAATTTGTTGAAGAGCTTGAACTAGTGAGAGAGGCTTTTGTTTTCTTGATGGGCTGATAAACACTGACTTAGTGGTGATAAACACTGTGTTAGCAACTCTCTGCTGGGCTGCTCAGGAATGGGGGGGAAACCCCTTCCTAATCAGAGTGTCCTGCCAAGGCCTGGACCAACCCCCCTCAGCTCAGCACTATGGAAGGGAAGGGAGGGCTGCTCTACCACTGCCTGACTTCTAGCCGGAGCCACTGCAGGCATGTGCCAGCATTTCTTAAGTCTAGAGGGGATGTCTGTACAGTTACAAACCAGCTCAGCCTAGCCAGGTTAGACTAACCTGAAAAGATTGAATCAATTCAGATGTAGGCTTTTTGAATGTCTGTCCCTAGTCCTGGAGGAGCTTGCTGTACCAAAAGGGATTCTGTTTAAAGATACTAGGATAGTGATCTCCATCATGTGACGGTAAATATATTGAAAAGGATACATGATGGCCATCTAGGAACTGAAATAATCTAAAAGAAGGACTAGAGATATTTTATACTGGTTTTAAATGAACAGTGATGATTAGGAAATTTTCAAGGCTTGTTGTTTAGTCTTAAACTACAGGCCTAGTCAGTAAAGGTGTCCATTTGGTGGTGTGGGGAAGCTTAACCTCCTGAAACAAAGTAGATTCAGATGGTGTGCTCATTCTTGATTCTAATTTTCCAGAAATAACAATATTAGCAGATTCTATCTCTGGACAGACAGTTGTGCATATCAAATCTATTCTTGGTAGCCTGACACAGTAGTGTCTACCAAGGAGCCATAGTTAAGTGGGCATGAGCTTCCAAATCAGATGGAGTTTAGACATGTACCCACCACTAGTTCCTATTAAAAGCAGGATATTAGCACTGGCATGGCTTCCAGTACCTGAATCAGAGCAGTCAGAAAACTTCTAAGTGGCTCTGCATTGTGCTGTATTAAACTGGCAGAATAACTATGCCTCATCCAAGTTTCTATGTGGTTGTACTACCTGGGGATGTAGAGGGTGATTACTGACCTACAAGGGACTCAAAGCCCCTTTGGACCAGTCAACCTATTTTCTTCTCATGTTTACCTATTCCCTTTAAAAATAACCAAGTGTTCATTTTCCCACGGATTATTCTAGAAAGAAGGATGAACTCATGAAAATCTGACCTATTATCTTCTACCAAATTCCATTATACTGAATAATCTACACCCGAGGGTGTAGAAGAAATAGTTTCAGTAGTGTGTAGAAGAAATAGTTTCAGTAGTGTGCGCTGGAAGTCTTTTAACACAGGACACATTTTAGACTTAATGAAGAAGGGTTCTACATTCTCCTGCCTCAGCAACATTTTATATATCTTAATAAATTCATCAGTATTTGTTGGTTGCATCAAGCTTACTTCTCTGTAAGTCTTGGTTGTCTGTGCCCTGACTGTCTCTGGTATTTTATTTGCAGTATTTCATACACCCATTATTATATACAATTATGCCTTATTCATGATCAATGTGGGAGGTGTTAACATTTAATATTACAGGAGCCAGGTGATCTTAAAACACCTGCCTTTCATCTAGCTCAGATTAATCTGATACATACATAGCACTTCAGAAAAAAGCTGACTCTATGGAAGTTATCTTGTGCAATGCCATCATGCAATCTGCATAAAACCTGATGACTTTGCAACTATTTTCTGGAGCTGACAATGGTGTTAAAGAGGCTTTCTTTTAGGAGAAATCGGGATTGAAATCTGGGTTGTCTATTGCAAATTACCATAGGATCCCAACTTGCTGCAAGTTGCTTGTCAAACTCTTCTTTTTAGGTTACTTCTGCAGTGAATTCAAGATGCCATGAATTCAAGATCCTTGCAGAGGAGGGGGCTAAATATCCCAAAGGGAGCAGTGAAATGTGTCAGGGAAGAGAGAAAGGGCATGCCTATACCATGGCAGCAGCACACCTAGGGTAGGCTGTTCATGGGTACCCATCCTTCCCTGCTTACACACTCCAAACCCATGGATCCGCTGGTAAAACTACTCCAAGGTTAACCCCTAGTGCCTGCCTTCAAGTACACCAGAGGAGAGCAGCAGCAGACAGATACCCCAGAAGGGCCTCAATGGAGTATTTAAAAGTTTGGAATTTGCAAGGAGGGACAGGTGGGAGAGGGCTGATTGGGACAGCTGGGCAGGAGCATCTTGCCTTTAAAGCAGACACATCCCCAGTGACATTGGTAGCACCCTGCAATGGCCCACAAAGCGGAGGCTGACTCTATTACAAGGAGGAGACTTCACAGTCTCCCCATATCGTGGGAAGGAGGCGAGTACAGCTTGCAATCCTGAGCTGAGCCAAAAGGGTATCATTTAACCTTTAGTGGCAGCACTCTTTGTCCCTTTGCTCCATCTTTACTCACATGATATGGAAGACTTCTACCCTCCTGCCCCTCTCACTTGACCAGTCTTTCTATATTGTTGCTGCTTCCATCGGCCATTAAAGATTTTTCTCCTGATTCCTTGGTTCCCACCTGAGCGCAAGCCTTTCCTTCTTGTTCTACAGTATGCCTCTGTTTCTCATCCCTCTTGTTATTGGGTGAATTGTTTGGTGGCAATCGAAGGTTTTTTAAATACTTTATTACTGGGACTTTCCGAAGGTCATTGCAGGGTCTGATTTCAGATATTAATACCACAGAACCCAGACATTTTAATTGATATCATCAGAGGACTTGACTTCTGCTAGTATGTTGCCTACATGGGACAGAAGGCATAAAGATAAATGGGCCTAGAAAAAGGTCAGGCATCAGTACAGATGTAGTCTGGTGTGTCAGCAGGGGGTTCAGAAATACAAGCAGAGTCAGACAGCTAATGCATACAGTGTAGCCTGTAACATTGGCCTCTTGTGATGTTCTGGCAAGATCATTGCCTGCTACAGAGCCTCGGGTTTGGAGGTGTTTTCATTGGGATTTCCACATCCAGCCACACTTATCTTGTGAGCTGGGCTTTGAGGATGGCTGGCTTAGGAGCAAAAGTGCTTTGGCATGATATGATGGAACACCTTGATGCAGTATAATGATGTTTTGTCAGAAACCTAATTGTGGTATAATAAAGCACAGTGCCTTTCAAGTCTGCGTTATCAGGAATTTAGAGAAGACAGTTTGGGTGAGTTTGTAGCTCTCTCTGCATAGTTTACCCATCCCTTGTCAGATGAAGCCTCCCTCCAAAGATGCAGCTATAAAAAATTAAGCGAGGATGTCATCATGCCTTTAAGGTTTGCCGGCTTTCATAAGGATCTAGAAAATTCTCAACTTGAGAGCCCCTTTTTATAGTCTAACTGGAAGGATCCAGAAGAACTCCAACTATCACGCTTTCCTTTTCACGCTTGGTCCGTCTAGTCTGTTTATACTGTAAACTCCTCAGGGCAGAACTGTTGCATGCTCTGTGTTTTGTAGTTACAGGAGATTTGGAGCTGCTATGTAATAGCTTGTGAATACTGTAGGTTGATTTGGTTATTGCAGGAATACTTTGGTCTCATTTAATAGGGTAGTTTGGGGAAAAAATAGTCAGGAAAAGAATAACTCAGGGTAAGCCAGTTCTCTGGAAATGTTCGAGGGTTTTTAAGAACAAATGACAGGAAGGGAGATAGACCAGAAGCACAGACAATCAAAAGAATTTGGGCAGGTGGGAAAAGTTCACTCCTTTAAGTGAAGGGACTAGCTGTTTGCAGTACCCTCTGTGTATCTGAAGAAATTAAGCCTGCCTTGGGTTATCTTCATGGATAGTAAGACTTCAGATAAGGTAGATATACATGTAAACTGTGTATTGCATTTAAATCCATTTTTTGCTTTACATACTTTGTTTCTAACATTAAATAAACAAGACTTCATTTTTGAAGACTGGCCAATCTCCACATACACCATCAATCTTACACTCCTAAAGTCAGAACTCAGTCAAAGTTTCTGGGTAAGCAGAGCTGACAAACAGGGCCCGGTTTAAGTGTTGGAGAACTGGGGAATTCTGCCCCAGGAAAGGAAAAGACACAAGGTGTGGCCCAAGGAAATGAACAAAGGTAAAGCTAGACATAATTGAGATATAGCAGAATACAGGCTTGTTTTGGGACCTTTCCTGACTATCCTATAAATAGAAAATAGCAATCTGTGTTGATACAGTAAGGCATGCAGATGTTTGCAGTACTGGGTCTAAGCACTGTAATTAATTTATAATATTATTTGTATATAATGCCATAAATTTTCATGGCCTGGCAGTCCAAAATTTGCAGAAGTTCTGGTACGTAGTTAAGTGTGCATATAAGGAAAATACCAGCTGGGTCTGGCTGGGACTTGGTTATTCCCTTTAAAATGAAGATCACTAAGGGCAATGTTTACATTATGACACAATAATACTTGAATTATGAAAACCATAGGACTTGAACTTCGGACCAAAGTGAATGAATAGAAATTTCTAAGCAGTGTTATTTTTAATGGAGACTCCTGGTTCTTCAAAGCTGTGACACTGAGCATTGTTATATCTGCTTCTGGGTTTATGGTAAATAATGGTTTTCCAGTAGCTCCTGTTAGGTTCCAAAGAAAGGCAGCTACTAGCAGGTCAATCGTAGATTGTACTGTCGTGGGCAAATGAATGCATCTATGGACAGGATCCATCCTGAAGAAAGAAAGGACTCAGAGAGAGGACCAGTGAGCCAAAATAAGTCTGGACACTGGACTGCCTATGGCAAAATATGGCAAAATGACAGAAATCTCAAGAAAATGTGCACTCTTACAAAGTTTCCAGCTGCAGATTTTGCTTATTTTATTGCTGAAAGCAAGTTTCTGGCTCTTTTTTTACTCCTCTATCATTAATATGCTTAATACAACCATAGGAAGACTCACTGGATTCTGCTCCGGCTCGTGCCTCATCAACCGAGTCATTAATGACATTTTTACAGGCCCTTTTGTGAGTGGAACCTTTTACTATTTGCTGGGAGCCTTGTGCATGGCAGTGTATTTCACAAAGTGAGTTCCTGGCTTTCCAAAGGCAGCGCACACAGATCTAATCAAGCGTGCATCAGAGCAATAACAGATCCTAGAAACCTTGCTGATGGATTTTTAACCTCAAGGCTAATAGGCTTGTTTAGTGTAACTCTGTCCCCAGTTCTTTCATTCCTTCTGTATTAAGGGTTTAAAACAAATTGAAATGGTGCCTGCGTATTCTTTAAAAGGCAAAGTGAACTACAGGTTCCTTTTGAAAACCTAATATGCCTGGGAAAATAAATGGCATAAACTGTAAACAAAACACAGCTCAACGATGCATTGATAACTAGAAACTGGTATTACAGCTTGCTGGGAAATAGGTATCATTCCCAGTAGTAACATTTTGCATATTTTAGTTGGGATTGGGAACCACAGGATATATAATGCTTTCTTGTTGGGACTTGATTGTAGAATTTGTACATGGTGAAAGCATGCCAAGCCCTTCCCTTATTAGCTATTTGACTATTCCTACAGGCCCATACATATAATCTATGTGGTTGCAAAACAGGAACAGTTTCAGGACAAAGAACATATTGTTAAATTAAAGAGTTTCACAGTTATTGCCTGCAGTATGCAGGGGAAGGAAACTTAGCAGGGGATTGTGAAGACATGTACATAAAGTCAAGAGGAAGGAGAATGCTGAATCTAAGGAACTCGCTGAGCTCCTGCTTCTGATTCAGAGAAAGCAAATGAACAGCTGGTTTAAACTTTTTTCCCTTTAATGAAACTATATTGTGTTCAGCATGTTAATAAGCAGCATGTTTTGACTAAGAGACTGTCCAATATAACTGAAGTAGCATATGCTTTCCCCAGAATATTTTCTAATAATAATAATACTATTTTGATATGTAGATCACATGTTTGGGACCTGCTAACACCTGTGTATCTCTAGCTGTATATTTGCTGTGCCATTAGATAACAGTATGCTAAGGATATTTTAAGTGTGCTTCTTATTTATATGTAAATGGTCAGCTAATGTTACAGTACACTGATTCTCAGTATGTAATAGCATAAATTTTGCCTTTGTTTTCTGTAATCAGTTACAAGTTTTAAGGGGTTTTGTGACCCACAGGTAAAATTTAGATTCAACTCTGGATCTGGATCCACATTTCTTAATAATTGGGCGTGTTCCAATTTGGGATTTTGGTTTTCCTCTTATCTCTGTTATTATTATTGATATTTGAAATTCCTCTTATTAATCAATCCTGAAGTCCTTACCCTGGTAAAACTGGCATTGATGTCACTGGGTGTTTGCCTGAGTGATGGTAAAGGGCATTGGATTGGGAGTTAAGAGACCTGGATTAATTCCTTGTCCTTCCATTGACTTTCTCTGTGACCTTGGGCAAGTCACCTGCCTGTTAACAACAAAACTAACACCAACAGCTCATTATTTCACAAGAGCCTTTCCAGATGCTGCTCCCTGTTACTGATCTGTGCTACATTTACTTGGACTGGTGACCTATAGAAGACCTGGAGTTGACCTATAGATTACCTACAGATGAAAGGCTTTTTGTTCCATTTATACTCCCCCAAACTGTCTAATTTCTTCCTTCTTTTGCATATTAACATACAACTGTTTTGGTATATCGGGTGATTGGCATTGGTCTACCTTTACTGACACCTCCCATTAGTTGCTAGTAGAAATGGTGCTGCAGTGGTTTGCAGCAGTAGAAGAACTTGACAAGATATATCAGGAAATGTCCCAGTCATCAGCAAGAAGTTCCTATAATTTAGCGCAACCTAGGAATCACATTATTCACTATCTCCCTTTAACAATGAGTAACAGCAACTCCATTTTCAACTTAATGTTTTTTTCCCCAGATCTTCCTTCATGGCTGAAATAGCGGCAGGGTATTCTGGCAGAACAGGTCCTGTCCTTTGGGTGAACTGGGGATCATGGCATATTTGAATGAGTATGTTGTTTGCGGCTACAAGGCTTCCTAATACCATAAAAGCTCTGTTATCCGGCATCCCCTGGGAATGGGGGATGCCGGTTAATCAAATATTCTGGTTAATCAAACGTGCACCATCTTGTGCGCTCCCCGGCATCAGTGCGCTGGGGAGGAGGGCCCTACTCAGGCTGCTTTTTCCTGTGCAGGCTGCTTTGCCCTGGGCCATGGGCCAAAAAAGCAGCAAAGAAAATCTCAGCTTCTAGCGGCAAAATGGGAAGTCCCCTGGAAGTGGTACTTCCGATTTCGCTTTTGCCGCATTGCTTGGATGCCGGTTAATAGAGTATTTCAAAAGTGTCCTACTAGCTGACCCCCCCAAGAACTTCAACGGCATAAATGATGGTCTCCTGCACTACCAGTAAAACATTTCACTTGGGAGCAAAGGAAGGTTGAACATTTGGGGAAGGAAAGAAGGGAAGGAATGAGATTAAAAATATTCTTTAAAATGATTTACACTGGGGAGAAAGCTATGGCTGTCTTGGGGCCATACAAGCCCCCATTCCATCCCACCACTTCTGATGTTTGTGGTGCACAACAATAATTGATGCATGGGAGAAACCAGAGGGGGAGAAAATCACAGCTAGATATCAGGAAATAGACGGGAAAAGGAGGCACACAGTTATGCTAACACTAGGGAAATGTGGGAAACTGGCTGTGCATAAATTTGGGGAAGAAATTAGAAGGTATGTGTCTAATCATGAGAGGAGTGAGATTCTAGGACAGATTTCTAGTTGGAGTAATGGAGTCAAAGTTGGATATTGATAAATTAATGAATGGGTTTATACGGTGTGGTTGTTTGCAATGGCGGGGTACTGGGCTCAATGATACAGAAAATCCAGTGCACTTGTGTGTTCCTGTATTCCTTTAATAACACATTACATGCTGAGATCTTGGAGATGCTAGTAATGCTGTACGGGTAAGGCAGGTATAGTAGATCCTTATCTCTGCAGCTGGGAAACTAAGGCACAGTGAGTTTAAGAGAGTTGCTTAAGGACATCATGACTCAGGTGAGAACCCAGAACTGAATCCACACTTGTGCTCATTGCTTGGGTGGCTGAAGACCTGTAGCCTACACATCCTCATAGCTAATAAAAGTTTATCAGACTTTGCCTGCAGCAGCCCTGCTACCTGAAATAATTACATGTGATCCTAGTATGGCCTCTCCTTTCTCCTACTTCACAGTTTGCTCTAACACATGTGGTAATGTCACTATGAATTATGTCATACTACGGCATGTCAGGACCAAATCCCCAAACAACAGAGTATGGGAACCTGGCACAATACAATGAAATGATGTGAAAACTTAAAATAATTTATTTACAGATAATTAGCAGGTTGATCTATTTGTTGGAAGCAACTTTTTACCAGTACAAGAACAGCAGGTAGCAAAGCGCTGACATGTATTAATTGCTATGGGATATGGTTCCACTCTAATTGCAGTCTATTTTTAACAATTCACATATATTTAACCAACTGTATATCAAATATTCTTGGTGCCCTGCATTGTTTTTTTAAGCTATAATCTGTAGGCATTAACTGGAAATGCGTATGAATGAAATCCTGAGAGTCAAACTTCAAAGGTTTGATTTAGGGGTCGTCTCACTGGCCTCCATGGAGCTTACCCCAGAATACACCAAATTCCTGATGAAATCCTGTAGACATAACTAAATAACAAATCTCAATCTCCACATTCCTGAACAGACAGGTTCAAAGTCTGGATCTGACTCTGAACTTACCTGCAAGCTGCTATGTTCAGACATCCTGCGCATATTTGGCCTGCTGCCATCATCTTGCACCATAAACTCAGATTCCAGATTCAATTCCAGATTTTGCTCCCCATCTGCCATCAATGCAAAATACCTTCTATGTAGAAAATGTTGCTAAAAATGACCATGGAGAAGAGAGGGCTCTGACTAGTTAAATCAATTTGCATTGGGCTACAGATTAGAATCAACAGCAAATTGTTACAAAAATATGATGGAAAATGTTTAGTCAAAGCAACGCCACATTTGAAATAATGCAGTACTGTAATCATGAATCCCTCTGGCGCTCAGATAAGTGAGAGGACTTGGTGTTCAACCTTATTTCTTCTCATAAAAGCACCTAAATATTTTGTCTTGAGCATCCCGTCGGTTGAAATTGTTTACATATAAAACAGCAAGCAGTGATCCAGGTATTTTCTAAGAGCAGTCCAACTGATCTTATACATTTCCAGTGACTCAGCGGGGTTGGGTATGTTCTTCAGATGCAAACACTCCAGTGCATTTTGACAGATGATTTTTTTAAGGAACCTGGAGAAAGATGACAATCTCCAGAATAATCCAATCTCTAGAGTAAAGGATATATAGGATTCTATTTCTGACACAAAATGGACTTTTTAAGTCTTTTGATATTTCCTCCATTCTGATTATCCTTCACCCAGCTTATTATTTGCTGTAATATCACATAGCCCTGGTGCTAAATCAGATTCTTAGCACCTCAGCTGGTCTATGGGAAGCAAACACACTGGAAATTTGTAAGTACCCTGGTCAATATTCTATATTTCATTATAGTCAATTTACTTTGACGGAGCCAAATCCTCCCCTCACTTACACCAGTTCCGACTTACTGCTGCTTAGTAGATTTGTGCTGCAGCAGGTGAAAGAAGAAATGTGCACGGCCCCTTGCAAATATGCCAGGCAATAAAAGGGAGGAGGAGGAGGTTGGAAATAATATGTAGATACTAAAATTGAACTACTGTCATCAGATGTATGCTCACTGCTGAAGTCAATGGGAGTTGTGCATGAGCTTCAAAGGAACGTCTGCCCTGGAGCTTATTTCAGAATTTGAAGCATCAGTGAACCAGTCAAATTCATGCAAAATTGTTGCCCTTTGATTGTCACTAGGGACTGAACCCAGGACTCCCAGAGCTAATAGTACAAGCTGCTTCAGATTGAACTGCAGGACAAAGCCCTCTGCCTGGCAGCTGTAGCGGACTCCAATCTGTTGTGGGTCAGGCATAGAGGACACAGCCTGGCACACTGACATGGAGGTGAGACGGACAGGTTCCTTCAGTGCTTCTGACTGAGAGTAATGTCAATGATCAGTCCGAATTGCACGTTACAGAAAGGGCATTTTGCTCCTTGGGAATGGATTTGCTCTGATGGTACGTAAACCAAAAGCCCTGGAGAGAGGAATGTGTGGCATAAAAAGGTGTTGACAAGCTGCACATGCTTTTGGTTACGCAAACACAGATGACGTAAAAAACAAAACCCACCAATTTTGTAAATGCTACCACTGTGGGAACATTAGCGGTTGCTCTTTCATGATTATAACACAAAGGAATGCTGGCATTTATTGACTTTACCTTACCCAGCTGAATTAGTGGTGAGTAATAGGATGTACCATTGGAGATCTTCTTTAAAGTACAAGTCTTTTCTCTGGCACATTAATCCTTTGACTGTCATGCACACAAAACTTCCTGTTAAATGCTGTGGTGGTCTACCAGCACTGGACCACTTCTGTTGCTGCAAGGATGGGTAGTAAATACATCGCACCATTATTTGCAAAAAGGATCCCTGCTATCCTGCAATCACAAACTTCTACTGACAGATGAAGAAAGGAGAGATGCGTCCTTTCATAAGTGGTGGGTGGTACATTAGTTTAAAGAGCTTCACCCTTCCTAAGCATCAAGAATTTTTAAAGTGTCTCCTGATGGGTACCCAAAATAATGAGTTCTGTTCGAAAATCTTGGCCTTCGTGCTGCTTATGCATGATGCTGAGTTGCGTGCATACAAGTGGAAAGGAGAAAACAATGTTCTGGATTTGGGATACGAACAGCGTGCTTGTGATCTAGCTCTTTTTCAGCTGAGGTTGTATTTGTGAGACCTGAGATGCCCTAGATGTTCTGTGTGTTGACCAGGTGTATTGACCATCCTCATAAGACAAGCAAGGTGTTTTTTAGCCCTGCACACCTTGTCCTGTCCTGCATGCTTCATACCCAGAAAAACAGCAGACATAGAGATACCCAGAGAAGTCAGGGGGCTTCCCAAAAAATGTTCCTACCACCTCAGAAGTAAACAGGTGGAATATATGTGTGGAGCTCATCAAGGGTGGCCAGGAGCCAATGCAGACCCTTAATTAGGCAAAGGACAAAAAAAGCCCTTCATTCAGGTAAATACATTTCTGATTTGTGGATTTCCAAATCCTTGTAGTCGGGTAAGAGGCTGGAATTTGTTTGAGCTATCTGACTGACAAAGGGCTACAGACTAGAAGGAGCTTCTCTGGTCATTAATATTGAGTCCAGTCACCTGCATTTTCAGGTAACCATGTGTATGAAGGACCTCTAGCCTCTCATACAATGCAGCCACAAAGCACCATATGCAGAAAACCCCTATAATGTGCCTCAGATGAAGAGCAGGGTTTTGTCAATCACTCAGCCATGGCAATTGCAGGGAAATTGTTGGAATCATCTGAGTGTATTTTAACCTAGGAAGACCACCGTGCCCCATGCTTCTCAGGAACAAAAGGAAAAAAAACCTCATAGTCATTGCCAGTCTGACCAGGAAGAAAAAGTCCTTGCTCACCCCAACTCTGACCATCAGTTTGATCCCGAGTACCTAAGTCAGACTTCTACACCTGGCCCCCGAGAGATTTCAAAATACTGATAGACTACCATCTCACCCCAGCCAACATCTAGGTGTGGCCAGCACTTCAGGGGGAGGTGAAGTGGGAAAGGGGAGCCCTGGAAGTCAAATAATGCATCCTGGGGGGAGTGGGGGAGGAAATTCTTCTTGGCCTTTCCAGGTGACCAGCAGAAGACGCGGGACATAGGACCTAATCCTGTAGGCTTTGAACCCATGTACTCCAGCTCCCAGTGAAATAAGTTTAGACTCAGGCCCTGAATTTTTATATATATATAAATATATAAATATATAAATATATTTATGCTGTTATTCAGAGAGGGACAACATATGCAGGTACATATACTCCTCTTGTAGCAGTAGTGTGGTTCTGTTGCTCGATTAGAAGGATTATAAGAGGCCACGTGTGGACAACAGCCCTATTTCCTACATGATATGAAGTCCAGTGGAGTCCTGCACAGGGATGTGGCCAGGATCTTTTTTTCTAGGGAACTTTCTCCTTCTTCCCTAAAGTGGGCTCCTAGAATGGTGCAGGATCAAAACCAGTTATTAAACTAGAAAATCTGCTCTAAAGCAGAGCATATCTTCTGAGGCCTTTGGGGCAAGGATTTTTGCTCCTTTTTTTCTGTGTGAAGGTTCCCAGTGCTCAGACGGATAACTCCAGTTGGGCCCTGCAGAAAGGATGTGCCTTAGGGCATAGAGTTCCTAGCCTGTCCCTAAGTGCAAGTTCTGTTCCATTGCTACATCACCTGGATAATATCAGATGATATTAATCATCATTGTAACTACTTCTATGGACTCTCACAATAGTGAGTTCATACTGTGACATGGGAGCATTGACTTGGAAAGGACAGACTGGGTCACTGGGTGCAGTAACTATCCCCAGAAGCACAGTATGTAATATTTTGGCACGTAGCATCTTAAACAGGAGATGTGCATTTAAAACAAGAAGTAGTGATGCGAGACAGACACAAGCGAGTTCTACAGAGCTTGAGTTCCAGCCGGGTCTCCATATTTAACAGGGACCACACCCGTGTGCAACTCCAGGCAGCCCACAGAGACATCTAGTGTTTGAATAATTTACTTCAGGGAAACTCTCCCATGTGGATTGCAAAATACATTTTAGCCATTAATCTGGCAAAGAGCTATGTTGTGATTATTGGGTGCGCTCAGCTCCCGTTGAATTCAGCGGGAGTGGGGATGTGCTCAGCACCTTCCTGAAATGGGCCCTGAATTGTGACCGATAAAAAAAAAAAAAATCATATCATTTCCCCATTCAGAGCATTAGACGCTGTCTCCTGTAGTGCAATGTGATATTTTGGAGCAGTGCTTTTTGGGGTCTAAACATACTGTTTAAGGAGCTACAGTTGGTATTGTGGGGGTAAATACTTTGCTTTGGCCAATTCCTCTTAGAGGGCTCAAATGGATCTAGCACCAGCTTCAAGTGCCCTGCTGAGATCTTCTCCGGTGCAGAGCAATGCTGATGGGCTAGGAAAGGTCCAGTGCTCCAAGCTCACTGAAGAGCTGCTGCTGGAGAAGTGTTAGGATGTTTCCAGGGAGATGGTGTCGTCCTGCCTCCCTGATTCTTCAGCTTGAACATGGCACAGGTCCATCTTGGTGCACATTTTCAAAGCCTTGTTAAAACTGTTCTTCCTAGAACAGCTGTCCTGAAGAGCTAGGATCTTCAGTCTCCTCAGCTGGAAGTAGCTTTCAGCTAGGTTGGGGTAAGACACCCAAAAGTTTTAAAGAGTAATGCTGGGGAGAAGGAGGTCCATGTAACACACTGCAGTACTTCCCCTATTCATACCAGCTGAGTCTTGCGTTGTTATTCCCTGGAAGCAGAGTCTTTGTTACATGGGGCTCAGTTATGATTCAGGTCATCAACAAGGGATTCATTAGTCAAGCCAGTGCCATTATAATGCTATATCAAAAACATCCCAAACATCCCATAGACACAGACTAATCCACTAGTGATAGGAAACTACCCCTGCGGTTCAACCTCAGGGATAGTTTCCTGTGATTCTGTGATTTGGTGGAAGGGGCACTAGATTGGGACTCCGGAAACCTTCCTTCTATTAGTGACTTTTTGCCACTTGTCTGTATAGCCTTGATCAAATCACTTTATCTTTTTTTCTTCTCCCACTTTTTGTTAGTCTCGTCTATTCACAATCCCTGCCTGGAAGAGCTTATGGTCTCTTATTGCATGTTTGCACAGGGTGTAGTTCCATAGGTCTCCAATATTGGTGGGGGTTGCCAGGCAGCATGATAATATGAAAATACCAGTGTTACACAGCAATTTAAGAGAGGAATCAAGGCAGCACTCAGTATCCATCTGAAAGTGTAGAAGGAGTCTGGATAGGAACAGCTTTAATGATAGCAAGTCATCATTACCTTGGTGCAGTGCCTCATCTGAAAGATAACTATGCTACTGTTAAAATAATCGCAGCTCTTGCTAAATACAAAATCATCTTCACTTGCAAATTGAATTGGAGTCGCACTGTGCAGCAAAATATTGTTGAAATGGTTGTCACACAAGTGAAATCTAAACAAATGTGGCAATTACCATTCCATAAATAACTATATAAACACAGCAATCAACAAGTTTCCTTTTTATTAGTGTTTAATACAGCAGAGGGCTAATTAAAATTCACTGTAAGGTGCTAGCAAAGTGGCATTTATTTCACAGTCTGCAGCAGATCTAATGGGGCAAATTGTAGTCACGTAGCAGGGGACTAGTACCACATAATCTGTATTTGGAGGACCTGATGCATGGGTTCCCCTTGCTATACTTACCAACATGTGTATAGGTTGCACAGTCAGACCCCAATATACTATTTGCTCATGATAGCAGTGTTGCGTAGATTATGGGGAAAAGGGAGCTTTGTCAATACCTGGGATGCTAAAATAGTTAAGGGTTGTCATCTGCTTTTTTTCATTCAGGTCATTGTCTTATGCCACCCTGTGTTTGATCACCTGCTCTGCAATCAAGTTCTCCGTAATCTAATTTAGCTAGATCTTCTGGTTTGCTACATCTGCAGAAGTCCTATTGGGAAGGGGCATGGTAAGGACTTTCCTGGTTTGTTTCACTTGCAATTTTCACTCCCTTTTTTCATGCCAATAGACATAGTTAAGGGGATCAGCTTCTTCTCATGGCTAGTTTCCCAGCTGGACTGGAGCAGCAGCCAGCACACCTGCAGTAGGTCAGTGGTATGGGTGACTTTGTTCCATTTTTATGTAACTTTCCTAATCTCAGTTGGGTGCTGCCAAGGTCAAAATTAGTCCTTAGTGTAACATAAAGTAGCCTTAGAGCTTCTGGTATTTCCATGGAGCTGCAGTGGCATGTGAACAACCAAAACACATCCTTTCAAGTCCTTTTCTGAAGCATCCCTGAGAGCAGTGGTAGCTGGTACAGGGTTTCCAACTACAGGAAATCCTGTTCTTCTGTACTGGCCTGAAGGAGTTTCATATGGGGATGTGGACCTGATCCTCAATCTCTAACATAATCTAAAGCAGAGGTAGGCAACCCCCAGCATGCAAGCCAAAGCATGGCATGCAAAGGCATTTTGCTTGGCAGTCATGGAGGGGCCAGGGCTGGGCTCCCACAAGAAGGATCAGGTCTCCCGCAGTTCCCCTGCCATCCACCTCGGCATGCCAACATCTTCCAAGTCGAGGTTGCAGGTGTTTTCAGCACTCTGCCCAAAAATGTTGCTGACCTCTGATCTAAAGTGTATTCTTTAAAATCTCAAAACACAATACTCAGATTTGGGGATGAGCAGGAAACAGATTTTCCAGTTTTTCAGGAAATATTGCCATTTAAAATGCTTTCCTATCCATAGCTGAATGAAAAAAATCAACGTTTTCCTGTGAAAAGAAATTTAAAAGAAATTCACTATGAGTCAGTGGAAACCTTTCATTCTGATTCTGATTCATGCTGATGATTTTACAGAATAGACATGTTAAGAAAATGGAGTCTTCTCAAAATAGAAAAATCAAAAAAGCTCTATTTTTTTCACAATGACATTTCATCAGGATCGACACATTGTTATGAAAAGTTTCATTTTTAGTGGTCTGGTATTTTCTAACATAGGAATGTTCCATTGGAAAATTTCTGACTGACTCTACTTGTATTAGTTGACGCTTAACGAAGGTGATCCAATGGTGGCTGTGACGATTTTCAAATAATATGTTCCCTTAGGAAATGTCATCCGAGAGAGAACTGCTGTTTATAGGCGCTGTGATATTTTTACACCTGTTTTCTTGCTTATTCTCTTTATACAGTTCCAACTCAAAACCTGCGTTCCATTGCTTTAAAACATTTGCATTACTTCCTTTTGGAAGTTTAAGTTGTATTTTACAAGTGATCAAGGGCACGCTTTGTGGGTCAGTGGTCTCAGAAGTTTTCTTTGTCAGATGTATTTTATAGGAGCTTTGCTTGTGAGAAGTGCATTCCTGGTGGATAATGTATTCATTGTTTCAGACACCTTACAGTCTCAGACAAATAATGTCTACAATGTGTGCTGCTGTGTGTGTGGAAATCAAAGTGTCTTCAGAAAAAAATTCCCTCTTGTTGGACATACTGATCTTTGTAGAGACTGAGAATGGCTGGAGTGAGATGAAGTCTTGGCCAGGATATTTTCTACTGGATGCACTCTCAGGTTTTAATGCTCTTTATTTAATTGATTAGTCTCTGGCTGAACTGGATTCCCCTGTGGTTCAATGGTGGAATTCTTGTCTGCCATGCAGGAGACCTGGGTTCAATTCCTGGATGCTTGTACAAATACATCCATGGATGCACCAAATGTCTGGCCTTTCGATTCTATCTCAGTGCCCTAAAGTGGGGAGGGAAGGACTGGGCAGCCTCCGCTCTTCCAAAACTCCTGCCTCGGCATGTGCATTGAAGGTCTGGGTGACCTCTCGTATATACACCATGATCTGGAATGATCAACACTGCCAAACTACCTTTCTTGGATGAACCAGATAGTGTTTACAAAACCCTGTTTGGACTGGACCTTGCACAGGGCTTGGTCTGTCCTTCCTGTGAGCTGCTGATGTTCCAGCTGGCTTTAATAAGGGTGTTGGTCATCTTGCTGAAGTGCTCAGAACCTTGCAGGGTCATGCCTGGGGCGTGCAATGCGTGGGGAAGGGCGAGGGGGAGATGGTCCTGTTCCTCCAGCGCAGAACAGCTTGAGTTATGTGTCCAGAAGAGCACTGGTGACAGCTGCACTTCTCTTGTGCATCAGGGAACTCCAGGATGCACAGTGATGCTTCTGTGGGTACAGTCTAGCTCTGCACCAACGCTGTTAAGGGCTATATCCTAACCTGGCACTCATGGAGACTGTCAGGTCCCCAGTTGGTGTAATTTAGAAGGTGTCTGTTAACTTTAATGGTGCTGTACCAGCTTGCACTGGTTGATGATTTGGCCCACTGTGTGTCTCACTGACAGATGCAACTGGGAGAGCATAGTGCTTTCCATCAGTTGTTCTCCATTGTCTGCTACGTCTTGTTGGTCATATACTCCACCTGGCACTAAAGCTCTTTGCAACATCCCGTTTCTTCATGCCACCATCCTTTCATACAAGGTTAAGGCTCTTTTTTCAAATCTATCCTGCACTGTTTATCCTTCCACTATGATCTATACTTCATTCAACACACCAGTTAGTTCACTTGACAAACACAGAGGAAATATTACTACAAGGTACTGAAGCCTGGTTCATAGGTTCCTCTCGATTACTGTAGTCCTTCTACTAAGGCAATGTCATATTTTCTCTTTAGATTTACTTTGCTGTTCAGGCAGTGAGGATAGGTGTTGCATGCCTACACGAAAGGCAGTGTGGACTAATAGCAGTGTTTCTTGGTGGGTCATAAAGGTCGTGTAGGTGGGGCTTTTAATGTCCTTAAAAATTTCCCTTCATGATTCATATAATGCTAAAATGCATGTAAACGTAAAAAAACACACTTCTTGGAAAAAGTGAGGTTTTATTTTTATCATGGTGGGACCAGGGTTTTTTGACAAAATGGTTGGTGGGACATAGGGTGCAAAGGTTGAGAATCGCTGGGCTAATGAATATGGGAGTTTACTAGGATCAAATCGCACAGCCGAGTTTCTGGGCATTAGAGGAAGGAGGGCAGAAATGCCAGATGGGAAGAAAAAGGAGTTGTGGGACTACTGCTGAAGGATTTCCTGTTCTCATGTCTGTAAATCATAGACATCATAGAAAATTAGGGTTGGAAAGGACCTCTGGAAGTTGTAGAGTCCCCAAAGCAGGAACATCTCCGACTAGATCATCCCAGCCAAGGCTTTGTCTACGTGGGTCTTAAAAACCTCCAAGGATGGAGGTTGCACCACCTCCCTGAGTAACCAGTTCCAATGTGTTACTACCCTCCTAGTGAGAAAGTTTTTCCTAATAGCTAATCTAAACTTCCCTTGCTGCAACTTGAGACAGTTTCTCCTTGTTCTGTTATCTGCCACCACCGAGGACTGTCCAGCCCCATCCTCTTTGGATCCCACTTCAGGGAGTTGAAAGCTGCTATCAAATCCCCCCTCAGTCTTCTCTTCTCCAGACTAAATAAGCCCAGTTCCTTCAACCTCTCCTCAGAAGTCGTGTGTCCCAGCCCCCTAAACATTTCCACTGCCCCCTGCTGGAATCTCTCAAATTTGTCCATGTCCCTTTTGGGTGGGGACATCCTTTCTGTAACATGGTGACTAAGTTGCAATAACATTGCAAAATTGTTGTGTATGGAAGTGTATTGCAGCGTACATATTTAGTGTGTTAGCAACAGGAGCTTGTAAGTGGTGTGATTTAAAATAGTTAATTGTGTAGCCAGAGTAAACCCACAAATCATTAGCCATCTCCATAAATACAGGAGAGGAAATAAAAGCCAAGAGAACATTACAGTACTATGCACATCTCTCTCTCTCTCTCCAGTCCTTTTTTCCTAGCACCCAAAATGATCATCAGATCAAATCATAATGGTGGCAAGGGGATGCCATTGCTCTGGGTACCTAATGCATGAATGAGGGTGAAGCACGTCCCTTAATCATCATAGAGCAGAGAGGCATATAGAGTTTTAGCACAGCCAATGAATTGTTTCTTCAGGTTCATTGTTGTAATGCCATGAACACAAAGGGCAACTTTACATAGCTAAATGCCTTTTTGCTCTCTGTTGGCTCTATTCAGTCTGGTTTGTTCATAATACTTTGGGTCGTGCAGAAATTTCCTTAGCTTAACACACACATACAAATATCCTACTTGGTCTGTAGCTGGTAGGTGTGAGAGTAATTTAGGTAATCTGCCTGCCATTTACCTTGAAGGTAGGCTAGACTTGCACCTTATAGACTAATGAAATCAGAGCTGTAGAGCATGAATTTTTGTGAACTTGAGCTTGCTTCATCAGATGCTGTGAAAGGGCACGTACAGAACAGTGTATCAAATCGTGATTTGCATACAAAGGACAGGAAGGTGTGGGAGGAGGGAAGTGCTTCAAGAGACAAAAAAGTAATACACCCATAAGGACAAAGGGGTCACAAAAGCTAATCCAGATAACAGGATATGAATCTGTAGTCCCTGCTGAGACCATATTTAACAGAGTCCAGTCTGTGAATGATTTTTTGTTCTGCAATTTCCAGTTCAAGTTTGGTTTCAAAGTTTTGCTTTCTATGAACAGTCGCCCTGAGCTCAGCAATGGAATGACCAAGGAGGTCAAACCGTTCTGCCACGGGCTAATGTGCTTTTCTGGAACTGATGTGAGATCTGTGTTTGTTCATTTTTTCACATAGGGATGGCCCTGCCTGTCCAATGTAGACCATAAAGGGGCATAGCAAACAGTTGGGGTGTGCAAAACGGGCCATATTCAATTCGGATTCAGCCCAAACGGGGGACAGTGATTTGATTTGTTGATTTGGATCACTGTCCCCGTTTCAGTTTGGCTGAATCTGAAGATTCAATGCTGATTTGGAGAACCAGAGATTTGGCCATAGATACAGCTTTAAATGTTTTTTCTACATAGCTCAAGGTACCAGATGTGGCTCATGAACGCTGCAATGTTGGGGCGGATGGAGCATCCCACTGGAGTGCGGGGGGCACCCTCCACGTGCTCAGCGGTGAACCTGGAAGTGGACCAGAAGTACTTCCAGACCACGTCCGGTTCTGCCGAGCAGCACATGGGGGGTCCCCCTGCACCTCCCGGCTCAGCAGTTGGCCATGGGGGGAACCCTGGGTGCCCCCCCCAGACCCATGAGGCACCAGTTGCTGAGCTGGGAGGTATTGGGGGGGCTTCTGTTCCACTTCCAGGTCTGCTGCCAAGCATGCTGAGGAGCCTGCCATGCTCCTGTGGGACGCTCCATCCGCCCCAGCATCGCAGCACTCACGAGCCAACTGGTACCTTGAGGTATGTAGAAAAAACATTTAAAGCTGTGTCTATGTCCGAATTGCCAAATGTTTCCGAATCTCTCTGAATCAATTTGGAGGGTTCCAATTAGATTCAGAGATATTAAAGGGTCTCCTGATTCAATTCAGATTCGGCGAGTCAGCCACCATTTTGGGCTGTATCTCCGCTGAATTAAATCAGGGACTGAAGCTTCGCATGGCCCTAGTAAGCAGGTGATAGTATAGATGACAATGTTAGAGGTGCAGCTGGATGAACCTTGGATGGTACAATCAATGCTATTTGGTCCATTGATGATGTGGTCTGTATTCAAATCACTCTCTCTATTTGATACACTGTTCTGTGCACGTCCTTTCACAGCATCCGATGAAGTAAGCTCAGGCTTGCAAAAGCTCATGCTATGTATTTCTGATTTAGTTGGTCTGTAAGGTGAAAATATACCCTGATTTCTTCCTGACTTTAAGACTAACACAGCTAACTACCTCTCTTTGCCATTACCGTGGCCAAGGTTTTAGCATCTGTGTTCGTTAATTAAATAATGTGGAAAATGTAACAATTGAACTTGTCCAATTTTAGGTACAGTATCACAATGATAAGCCCCTCCCATAAGGAGACCAGAATTCCCCTGTCAAAGTTGTCTCTACAACATTCCTTAGAAACTTGCTCTTGGCTCATATGTAATCTCCTATGGTAATTTGTGGTATATGCACTAAATCTACTGACTTCCTCTTGTCAAACTCAGTAGTGAAGCTCTTATTAACTCAACTGGGATAGGATCAGGCCCTTGCTCCAGTTATATTACTGTCCAATTCTTGCACGCTTATTACTTGAAAAACCAATGCACATTTTTTCAGTGTAAAACTTTGAAACAAAGCAGAATTGTTTCATTTTGAGTGAATGAGAGAGAGAAAAATGGGGTTGGAAAGAAAGACAAAAACCCAAAGCTTAGCATTATTTTGTGGGGTTTTTTTTAATGACAAGGAAACACAATATTTCGTAACTATTTTCATTGAAAAAATCAAAGTCACATAATTTTTGAGTTGCTCTAAGCCATTTTTAGTGAGAGAGAATATCGAATGATGAAACCATTGAGCATATTGAATGATGTGCTCTAGGTAAAGGGGCTTTCTGTGTTTATAAAGAGGTGTGACTCAACAGATCTAAAAAATCCAGGGATAAAGATATGTATGTCAAAAATTGAAAGGGATTCTTTTCCAGCAACTACAAAATACACCTGTGTGTAGTTTCTCTCTCCATCTCTCTCATAGCTGACCTCTCTCCCTTTTGGACAATGACATTTGCAGATAGGCATCCGGAGCTGTTCAAAATGCTAAGATTGCTCTATCAGTATAGCTGCACTGAATTTTTGTAGTTAGTTTGGCAGACAGGGTTCTTTCGGTGAATCTGATATCTTTTATTAGACCGACTTAAATAGTTGGAAAAATTTTTCTTAGCAAGCTTTCGGGTTTAAAAGCCCTTTGTCAGGCTGAGGAAGCATCTGCAGTTGGTGTGTGCTTTTCCTGGATGGAATGATATAGTCAGTTTGATTTTTAGTAGAACATGTAGAACGTGAATTTGTTTCAGTTACTTAACTCTTGACCTATTGCTTCTGTCCAGTTCAAAGATATCCCACCAGATACCTTACGTAGAAGAAAAGCTATCCTTTACAGTGTATTTCCATCACTCTGTGAAGGTCAGCAAGAGTTAGTTCATGCTTTTCGATGGTGTACTAAGGTATAGAAGCCATGCAAGATGACCCTTCTAGACAGAATATTTTAAGCAAGAGAAAATTATTCATAACTAGCTAAATGATAAGTTTTTGACAGAACAGTTTTCTGTGGGAAAAAGGCAGTTGTACAGAAAATCAAAATATTTCATTGGAATCTGTTGATTTAAAATTTTATGGGAAATATTTCAGGTGAATAAGTTCAGTCTTTTTTGTATGCCTTTGGTATTGTCAAAGCAATTTGTTCTGACATGATAATGTTTCATTTTGACTACTGTTTTATTTAATGGGTTTAGACTTTTCATTTAAATATTTTAATATATTTACATATTGTGTTTCAAATGCTATAAGATGCCATATTTAACATTTTACTTTTTGATTTTATCTAAAGGAAACATTTTACCTTATGAAAAATGTTATGCAAATAAAATGGTCTTGTACAATCAAAGTGCAATGTTTTGATAGTTTTGAAGTAGAAATATCGTAATTTTCATTCTGCAGGAAACCTGAAATTTTGGCTGTTTTGTTCAGCTTTGGAACACAACAGTAATTTTAAACACCAGAATTTTATGTAGAACAGACGTTCCATTTTCTAAAATACTTTGTTTAGATGTATACGTCTGATATTTTTCAACAATCCCTCGCAGTCAAGGGTGATTGTTTTTCATAACTATCTGAACTGTGGGTCTGAAGATGGCTGATGAATCTGATTTGGGATTGACAGACTCTTTTGCAACTCAGGCATATGTTTCTGTCTGGGCTGGACGGCTCCACATTCTGAATTTTGTTCATGACATGCTTCTGCTGCTCCCGCTTTTCTGTTTCCTGCTGTCATTGTAAGGTTTAAAGAACTGAGATCCTTGCAGCAGATGCTTCCTCCACTTGGGGCAGTCCTGGGCAATAGGCTTTCTTGAGTTGATGTTTATGTTGCATTTTTCAAGCTGACCTTGAGCACGTCCTTGAAGTGCTTTCTCTGCCCCCCTCTTGAGCATGTGCCTTGACTGAGATGGGAGAATAAAATTTGCTTTAGGAGTCTGGAGTCGGACATCCAAACAACATGGCTGGCCCAACGAAGTTCATGTTGAATGATCATTGCCTTCATAGACATTAATTTCATAGACATTAGGGGCTGGAAGGGACCTTGTGAGATTAATCGGGTCCAGCCCCAATGCTCATGTTGTTTGCTTGTGAGAGGATGCTAATGTTGGTGCACTCTCTTCCCACTGGATTCGAAGGATCTTCCGCAGGCAGCGCTGATGGTACTTGACTTGTCTCCTGTATCTTGCCCATGTCTCAGCTCTGTATGGTAAGGTGGGATCACAACTGCTTGATAATCTATGAGCTTGGTTTCAGATCTGATGTTGTGATCTTCAAGCACCCATTTCCCCAGGTGTCTGAAGGCTGCACTTGCACATCTGCAGCGATGTTGGATTTGTGCATCAATGTCAGCCTTCTGTGAGAGATGGCTTTTGAGGTATAGGAAATACTCGATGTTCTCTAGAGTCTCGCTGTGAATCTGAATTACCAGAACTGGGGACTGTTCATTAAGAGTTTGTTGATGGAGGGCCTTAGTCTTCTGAATGTTAAACACTGGTTTTGGTGGGGATTCCATCAACTCCAGCTGCCTTGTTATTCTTCATCTGCTTGATGGATTTCCTCACTTTGTCAAGGGTTGGAGGGATTCTGAGATTGTCTCTGATTGTGGGTTATGAGATGGAGTTGCGAACACTCTCATCAGCACCAAAGTCTTGATTGAGAAGGTCTTCAAAATTCTCCTTCCAATGGATATTGATGGCTCCCCTTTCCTTGGTCACCAGGTCTCCTCCATCCTTAGATCTCAAGGGGGATGATCCTTGAGTGCTTGGACTGTATGTGGCTTTGGTAGCATTGAAAAGAATGTGCATATTGTGAATGTCAGTTTATATTAAAAAGAAATAAAAAATAATCAAAAAAATTTAACCTATTCTTAAATTTTATCACCAATTCATAGAAAAATAGAACTGCAAAAGCCCTCAGGAGGTCATTTAGTTTAGCCGTTGGCTCCAGGCAGGAGTAACTTTGTCTAAACCACCCTGAGGAAGGGTACTTTGTGCTCCAAATTTGTGTAATATTTCTCCTAAATATACAGTTTGTCATAGAAAAATTGCTTCTCACATATTTCCTGGACAATTACAGCTACAACAACATTCCAATCCTACTAAACTACCCTAGACAAGTGCTTGCCGTACCTGTTTTTAAAAAATTTCTAAGGATGGAGATTCTACAACCTTTCTAATGTTTATAGCATTCCCATGTTTAACCACCATCATAGTGATACAATTCTTCCTAATATCCAATTTAAATTTCCTTTACTGCATTAAAATCCCCCCAAAACATTGCTCCTTGTTCTTCACCCTGTGGCTATCTGTCATTATCTTCTGTATAACCACTTGTCAGGTATTTGAAGAGTGTTATCAAATCTCCCCTCAGCCTTTTCTTCTCTGGACTAAATAATCTTAGTGCTTTCAACCTTTCCTCATAAGTCAAATTTCCTAGACAGCTAATCATTTCCATTGCTCTCCTCTGGACTCTGTAATTTGTCCTATCTAAGTGCAGTGCCCAAGACTGGACACAATACTCCAGGTGAGGCCCCTGTCAAATTTATATAATCTATAAGTATAAATAAATTTCAATCTGTAAACAAACTGTGGAAACTGTTGTCCTGTTGTAAATCCATGTTTACTCTATTGACTTCAGCTATGTCATTATGATTTATGCTGGTATGACCAAAAGCAGGTTTTGACCTGTGCACTGTATTCACACACAACTGTAGATGCTGTACACACAGGTCACATGCACCACGGTAAACAATTTTAACTTACTGAGGCTAGGAAGAAATTTCCCTTAGGGTGAGTGTTTTTTTCATCAGATCTTTTATTAACAGATTATTACATAGTGTTACTTGAACCATAGTAGTCCAGTTGAGGTTATGCCCTTTTCTAGTAGGCACTATATGAACACAGAATAAGACAAAGACTCTTTCACATTAAGTATACAATATAAATAAAGACGGAGAGGAGAAGTAAGGGTAGAAGGGCTGAAAAAGACTTGCCTAGACTCCTACAGCTGGTCAGAGGTAGAATTTAGCACAGAACCCTGGTCTTCTGAGGATAGGCTAGTGGCCTATTCAGGAGAAGACATTGCTTCTTGTAGATAGAGC
>NW_017728992.1:188309017-188332667 GCF_001723915.1 Gavialis gangeticus | reverse complement strand
AATAGGCTGCTTTGAATGGCACAATAGGGCTAAGGACAGACATTACACATAAACTGGTTTAAACCGGTAACAGAACAGATGTTCAGTACACATAAACCAGTTTGAAAATGGTTGAAACCGGTTTGAGATAAACCTGGTTGAAATCAGACTTAACTGATTTGGGTCAAACCAGTTTATGCAATGTCGGTCCCAGACCCCTTGCTGGTTTAATATAAACCAGACTCCCCCAGCATCCCAGCATGCTCTCTGGGCTGGCCAGCGCTCTCTGCTCTACAGCAGGGCTGACTCCTCCCCTCTGCTCCCTGGCCAGAGCCTGACAGAGACTTGCAGGCACAGCATGGTCTACCTGGCTTCCCCCCGCCCCCTTGCTGCTCAAGCAGGAAATTTCCCCCTCCCTCCCATCCCCCATAGCATGGACCCCAGCCCCAGGGACCCTAGCATGTGGTACGCTAGCTAATGCAGACATGTGTGTGTCTCCAATTTCACTGTGACAGGCCGACAAAACAGTGACTGCTTAGGGCTTTTTGGATCTAATCAACATGTCAGCTGGTAAGCTGTTTAAAAAGAGTTTGAAGTAATGGAGAAAGGCTATTGTTTTGCTGATTGGGTGATACTCACTACTAGCAGCCCCCTGCTGGCTTGCTTGCCTGTCAGTTTGCCACAGAAAGTATAAAGAAGCATGGAGGGAGATTGAAAAGCTCTATATCATCAACAGATGGATGCACTGCACAACCCCCCTTTCCTCAGAGTGCTAGCAGGGGGCTGGGGTCTGGCAACACTCCCACACCTTGAGCAGCCAGCAGGAAAAAGCCTGGGATGGTGCAGGCAGACTTCCTTCATCAGAGGTTCTGTTGGAGCCTGGCCACATCCCCCCTCTGCTCAGCTCTGTGGAAGGGAAGGGAGGGCTAGCCTGAGCTACTGCAGGCATGTGCCTGAATTTGTTAAATGAAAAGAGAATGTCTATCCACCTCCAAATCGGTTCAAGCGCTGCAGGTTACACTAACCTGCAAAGATTGAATCAATTCAGGCTTAGGCTTTTTGAATGTTTGTCCCTAGCCAGAGTGCTTAAGCTACTTGCACTTGTCTGGGTTAATAAAAGCCCCTGTGTCTGCTGCATAGCCAGGGAACAACAGTGTGCCTGTCTTTGTTCATCTTGGAAATTTATTTTAATGGCTTTTGTTCCTGAATACTCACTTGTTTTAAGAGGGATTGCCTACATTTGAAATTTTTGCAGGATCTGGCCACTACAGAGTTAGTGGCTTCTCTCCCCCACTTTATTTATGTACGCTATTTATAATGAAAAGCGTGGCCATGCTATGATTTTCAGGCAGAGATACAGCCCTAAATACTTATAATTATAATTTTAGACGGCAAAAACTATATGGAAACATAAGCACTCACCACGGGAATGAGCAGGTGTGAGTTATTCCCTGCAATTCAATTCTCTTTTGAGGAGATAAGGTCCCCAACAGAAGATTTTTCATGAAGATCATGACACTAACCACTCACAGAGGACTGCATGGAAGCCACTTAGTGTGTTTCACTTTTGTCCTGAGTTAGATTTAAATCCATAGTTTCCCTAGATAGAAACCCATTAATCCTTGAGACTGCACCACCCAATATTATGGACTCTAATTTATAACCTACATATCTTAAGCCATGTTTGAGAGCGGTGTGAATTTTTATTTATAGAAGAATTTAAATATGGCATTTTTCACACTATAAGCTTTAGGCTTGACATATCTGCCATGGCCATAAATCACAGCTGTTTCATTTACACATCATTAGGGAGACTGAAGGCTCAAAGTATTTAATTTATCCAAATCACCCAGGGTAGTTTATCATAACATGATGCACTTTTTATTTTATTCCAAATCTGACCAATAAGATTCCTATTGATTCCCACTGTGTTTGGGGTTCTTTAATCAAAGTGAGTCTTCTGTGGTTGGCTTAAATGCAGCTATTCAATAGCAATTGCTTACACTAAAGCTTTCTAAGATTTGATTCTGATATTGTTGTTATTGCTCTAAATCAAGAGTAATATCTCTGAAGTTCAGAGTTAGACCAGTGGGAGATCAGAATGAAACTTCTGTTATTTAAAACGCTCCATTTTTAATTGATATTGAGCTTTCTGGTCATCTTCTTTCCCAAAGAAAGCTGATTTGAGGTGATATTTCTGCCAAATGCAGAACTGATACTTAACTCAACTTAAGCACCTGATAATGACCTCTACTATGAGCACCTTATCTGCTCACTTTCAAAATGTACCTTCTCTGTGGCTGCCTAATGCTGGAGGTACCTCCAGATAGTGTTTTGTCACTAAAGTTCCCTCCAATCATACGTGTCCACTGTTAAGCATGCCCAGCCTTGACACTGCTAGCAGCTCAGTGCCTAAACTCTTTAGGTAGTAGGTATTTTCCTGCCGAACCCACCTATGGGTCACAGAGCAGGCCTGTTAGGCTTCATAGCCTAGTGATTAGACACTAAATCACTAAATATTTATCTGAGTAGAAGATGAAGGCTGATTTCCCTTCTGAGTGAATTTAAATATTAGTGAACTAAGACTCATTCTCTCTGGTCAAAGGAGTACTACATTTTTCCATGACAAGTGGAACAGCTTTCATAGGAGAGACAGACAGTCCCACCCTGAAATATCTATAGCCTGGCAGTTAGGGCACTCTCTTGGTATTCCCTTAGGTATTTTGAATGTAAAACTAGGTGTCCCATAGCCCATGAACTACTCACATCACCAGGCTATCAGATATGTGCGGGGGTAGCAGGACCTCTACCAAGAAGTTTGCTGCTGCAAGGTAATCAGTTTTGTTGAGAAATTTGGCTTTAAATACAAATGCAATGTTTATTTGTACAGATCAGTCTGTTTGAATTTCCAAGAATAGACAAATCATCAGTGTCACGTGTGATCTGGGTACATACCTACATGGAGATGGCATTTTCCTCTTGGACTCTAAGAGGACTCTGGCAACTTTGTCATCTTTTGGGCTCTTTTAGTTTCATAGGTCAGGAGCATGAAGAGTTTCTGTGGTTCTACAGAGAGCAGTGATCACTTGCCTCTTTAACTGTGAATGTCCAAAGAATCAACAACTGCAGAGGTGTAAGAGGACAAGGTATTAGTCTTCCAGAATGCACAGGAGCTGAATCTTTTTAAGAAAGGGATGTTTGCTTTAAAATCCTCTTTCTACCTGTTTTTCAGGGATCAACCTGCAGGACACCTAGTGGAAACCACACAGCAGAATCGCTTCAGCCTTTTTATTTAATAAATTAACCTGTGTTGTTCCTATTTGTAGACTAGGGACCATGAAATCATCTAGTCTGACCTTCTGGTGTCTCTTGTTTTAAGTCTATTAACTTTTTTGATTAAATTATCCTTCCCAGAAAGGCATCCAGGTTTGATCTGGGAGGCTAGGGACAGACATTACACAAAAACTGGTTTAAGTTATCAGAAACTGGTTTAAACCTGTAACAGAAAAGATGTTCAGTGCACATAAGCCAATCTGAAAATGGCTGAAACTGGTTTGAGATAAACCTGGTTGAATGTAGTATCAAACTTAACTGATTTGGGTCAAACCGGTTTATGCAATGTGTGTCCCAGAGCCTTTGCTGGTTTAAGCTACACCAGACACCCCCAGCATCCCAGTGTGTTCTCTGGGCTGGGCAGGACTCTGCGCCGCAGCAGGGCTGGCCCCTCTGCTCTGCTCCCTGGCTGCAGGTCTGGCAAGACTGCTCTCCCCACCACCACTCTCTGCTAAGCAGGAATTGCCCCCTCCCTTCTGCCTTGCTGAAGAGGTGTCTGTGTAGTAGCCAGCAGACCACATGCTGGCTAGAGTCTGGGCAGAATCAACAGGTAGCTGGTAATGTCCCTCTGTTGTTTCCTTAATGGGTTGATAAACACTGAGTTAGGAGTGATAAACACTGCTATCAGTTCCCCGTGGGGCTAATCAGAGTGTCCTGCTGGGGCCTGGCAATGCCCCCCCGTCCCTCCTCTCAGCTCAGTACTCTACAAGGGAAGAGAGGGCTGCTCTAGCGCCCCCCCACCCCCGGCTTTTAGCCTGAACCACTGCAGGGATGTGCCTGCATTTCTGGGATGTCTGTACAGTTACAAATTGATTTAGTGTAGCCAGGTTAGACTAACCTGCAGAGATTGAATCAATTCAGACTTTTTAAATGTCTGTCCCTAGCCAAAATGTCAAGAAATGGTGAACTTTCCTTGATACTTTCTTCTGGTTTTTATTCATCCTTGCCATAAAAAAATTGTGTCTAATTCTAATTTGAATTGGTCTGGTTTCAGCTTCCAGATACTGGTTCCTGTTTGGCTTTCTTTGCTAGTTGAATGATTCCCTTATTACTTGGTATTTTCCCCCTATTAAGGTACTTACTGTACTCAAATGATGTTCACCTTTTTTTCCTGATCAGCTAAACTCATTATCCTTTTTCAGAATCTCATTTTAAGACACGTTTTCCAGCTCTCCAGTCATCCTTGGGCTCTTCTTGGCATCCTTTCCAATTATTCAGCATCCTTTAAAAAAAAAACCCACCAGGATTGGACACTTTTTCAGTAAATTCCCTTTCCTACTCTGCTGGATCAGTCAGTATATTTTTGCTTGTAAGATCCATTTTATATATAGAGCACTGATCCTGCTGGTATCACCTCAGGGCCCCAGCTAGGACTTTCTCTATGCTTATCAGGGCAGGAATTATATCTTTCATGGCTGGGAAAACTTTGTAGCAAAAAAATGATTTGATGAACTTAGCTTCTTTTCCTTTTCCAGTTATCCACATGTAGTTTTAGTTTTCTATGTCTGTTTTCTTATTTTTTATTTGTTTATTGCACCTTTTGTAAAATAATATTTTACTTTATGCATTATTCATGGGCTACTGGCTTCTACTTTTTTAGCATTTGCTAGTTAAATTAGATCTGGCTGGAATTTTTTTTTTTGATGAAATACTTTCTGGGGAAATTTTCTAATTCATCTAGAGCAAAACTGTGAAAAGGGCCTGTTAAAAAAAAGTTTAAAAATATTATGGAAAGCTCTGACTTTGCCAAAATGTTTTCATTTTCTTAATGAAAAGTTTCAGGTGCTTTTGAGCTGGAATTACTTTATCCTAGAATAATCATGCATGATTATTTATATTTCCATTTGCATTTGAAAGAAAAGCAACACACATGCATGTGAGAATGGTCACAGAAAACAACTAGAAAGGGTACCTGACATCTCAGAAGTGATTGCACAGTTTGTATTCAGTTTTCACATTTTATAAAAGGAAAAATATTTGAACAAAACTTTGTGATTTGTTTCGCAGTATGTACCAAACTTTGGTGTTTTTATGTTCATTATGCAGTATCCTGTGCCCAGTGTCAGATGTGTAAGTTGGTCTTGTAATTAAAACCCTGAGACTCAGAAGGTCTGGGGTCAATTTCTAGGTTTGTCCCAAATTGTCTGACTTTGGACAGGATACTTAAACTCTGCACCTCAGCTTCCTGTCTGTAAAAGGGGATAAGACTTATTTTCATTCTTTTTCAGGCTTATCTACTTATACTGCAGGCATACAACATGTTTACTCTGGAATAAAAGTGCAGCGGACATGTGCAGTGTAAATCATTCTACTCTAGGGTACACCTTGGAAAATGAAGAGTAACCATACACTGGTATGAGTTACATGTGTGGAGCAGCCCTGTATCTGCCCTTCTAGAAAATTTCATCCTGGGGTAGCTGTTTGCTCAGTGTAAACCAGCTTTTTCACCACTGTAATAATGCTTACTACAGACCTCCAGCTAGTAGCATGTTCCTTCCTTACCATGGAGAAAAATCTGGATTACATTGTTCAGTAGTAAGTCTGTCACATGTCCACATTCTCAGACCTTCCCTTCTTCAGGGCAGGAGGTGTCTCTTAATGAGAACATCACTTAGCAAACAAGGACCTGCTTTTATTTGTGGCCTCTAGGAGCTGCGATAGCAGTAGTTGGCATTGTCATCATCAGTGTTTCATAAAATAGCACATGTCTGTTTCTGAAACCACACAGAGGCTTTTACATCTGGATAGGAGAGGTCCTGTCTAATGTATGGTTGTAGTTTGACACAGCTTCCTTCACTACTAGGTACCATCTCCACAAGTAGATCAAAGTCACTAGGTACCATCTCCACAAGTAGATCAAAGTCACTTAAGTAAAGCCCAAAATGTCAACTTGACCAGATTTAAAATCAAATAGAGACACAGCAGAGAGGTCATTGTCCCCTCTTTGTTTCTGAACGCTCTATTCTTGGAACTGGCAAAGAAAGTTATCAGGCAGGCCTCAGTCTGTGACAGCGTAGTTGTTGGCTCTTTCCTGCTTTTTTAGGGCCATAAATCCTATCTTTTACCAGTGAAGTTTTCTAAGTTCAAAGGACAGCTCTTTGACATTCTGTGAAGTCAGGTCACCTTATCAGTGCACTCCCTTTCTAGCTTCTCTCACCTGCTTTCATTGTAAAAGCTAAAGAGGCAGGTTCAGTCCATTGATTTATTTTACTGTCTTGCCACTGAGCTCACTGGACAGTACAAAAAAGAAGACAGTGCCAGAGCTCTGCTCCAGTTAATGTCCCTTTGCAAAAGTGCCTGTTGAAAAACAGTTCCCTTGCAAATATTTACTCCCCTCTGACTGTCAGCTGAACCTAATAAACAAGTTTCTAACAGTGCAGGATAAACTGGACAAGGCCGGTGGGTGTTATCAGTGTGTGTTTATGGAAGACAGGGCATTGCAATGATTTACCACCTAAGACTGGTAAACTTAGTACACATGTAGTACTTGGAAGCAGGACTCTGTTTTGATCTTTCTTGGAGAAGTGTCAGATTTTCATCTAACTACTAATCTGAGATCAGAACGGTTTTTCCTTGCCCTGCGCAGCATTCAAAGAGCTCATTCTCAATGGCTGGCTGGCTCCCCTTGGTAGGATGACATGGAGTTCAAAATGAACAGCTATAATGCAGACCCTCGCTACCCCTAAGCTGGTGGTATTTTATGAGAAAACAAGTGATACAGCTCTAAATGAAAATAAATAATAAAAAAGAACTTAGGCAAAGCTAGGTGTGGTTGGGGTTCTTATTTGGGTTTGGCACAACATCAAAGGGTTTAGGAAAATTCCAATTAAAAAAGCCCATCTCCAAACCCAAGCCCAAGGCTAAGTGGTTTTTTGTGCTGGAGTCCCAACCTTCCTATCAAGACTTGGAAGTCTCCTGTCTAGGATCAAAGGGCATTTTTACACGTGCTCTGACGTGTTCCCATTACAGCACGTTGGAGCAGACTTGATTAATAGCACAAAATAGCACAATTAATTGAGTCTGCTGGAGTGTTCCAGATGCAGCCACATCTCGTGTATTCAGCATCCATGCACTGCAAAGTGGTGATAGGGGTGCTTTAGCTAAAGCTCATCAAACAAGCTTTAGATAAAGTGCCCCTGCCAACATTTTGAATTGTGGGACACTGAATACAAGAGACCCTGCAGGTGTTTTAATTAGAGTGGCTCTTGAGAGCTGCTGTAATTAAAATGCCCCTCCCCCCATCCCGGAGCGTGCATACAGGTACCCGAACTGCTTCTCTCCTGCTCCCCGTCTTACTCAGCTACTCTCATCTGTCTGGACATTGACTGCAGCCTAATAGGAGTGATCCTACAAGGCAGTGTAGTGGGTTGTCACTTCATGTAACATAGTCTTTATTCCATGGGGCAAATTTGCCCCACAGGACACAACATAAATCTTTAATCAGCAACCAAATGAATACATAACCAATAAAGGCTGAACTCACACCCTGTGGTCTTTCCTAGACCCTGCAACAGTACCCTGGCTGCCTCTGGCCTTGCAGCCTCCTCTCCCTCCCCCTCAGCTTCCTTCCCTGGGAGCATTTGACTTCCTATGGGCCAGCCAATTATCCTCATCAGCTAGCCCAGTCCTCCTGGTCAGGCCTTCAGTCACTTCAGTGCTGTTTGAAATATGTGCTTCAGGCATGTTTGTGTCTTTCTTAATTTGCATTAGCTATAATAGGACATCAAGAAGGCTCAGTTTTGAAACAATGTGTGGGAAATATTTATACTTTCAAAATGTTGGCATTGTGCATGAAGCTACAGATGTTTAGTAACTCAGTTAATTTATACCCTTTGTATATTTTAAATGTCCTAATCTGTCTGATGAAATTGTTTTTGTGTTTTGGGAATACAGGAAAGCTCATACATGGTAAAAATAGTCACTGTTTTCCATGTGTTTTGCAGGTGTTCAACAAAGAATGACACATACAAAGAAGGTACACAGTATTTAATAAAAATGCCTGTGGGGACTCATCCACTTCACATTGAAGTCAATGGAAAGACCTTAATAGGCATTGGATTGAGAGTTTTTTGTGTATAAACCAAAATATACAAACCTGGATTTTTCTTTCCTTACTTTTTTCACTTATATTAAATGCAGTAAAAGCTGTGCTATCTGGCACTTTATTAATTGGCATGCTCTATAACCCGGCATGCCGGTTGACTCAGCAAAACTGGAAATCTCACTTCTGGTTTCACTGAGTCCCACTTCGCCGACTTTGGGCCACAGCCTGGGAAAAAGCAGCTTGCGCAGGACCCCCCCTCCCTGTCCCCTGGCACCCTGATGCCAGGGAGTAAAAGCCTGATGCACAGGACACAGCGGGAGGGGCGGTGGCCTGACCAGGCAAAGACACCTTTCAGGTAATTGGCATATTTGGTTATCCGGTACCCCTCATTCCCCATGGGTGCTGGATAACAGAGCTTTTGCTATACCTCAACATATACCATTGTTTCTTGTTGTATAGACTGTGCAACCCACTCTGCCAATAATATCTTTCTTCATAACCCTGCTCCACTCACAAGTGTTTCCAATATATATTACAAGCTGGGTGCATCTACATGCGCGCTTTAATGTGCATTAGCCTATTTTCATATGCATTAACGTGTCACAAAAAAACCATGCACTTTCACTCATGCACATTAAATTTGGCTAACACATCTTTTTCTAGTACCTCACAATAGAGGGCACTTTTACACATGCTCCCACAGCGGGGTGAGGGATTGGGAGCAGTGCTTTAATTAGAGTGGTTCTGAGAGTCATTTTAAAGTGCCACCACATCTTCTGTATCAGTGTCCCCACACTTAAAAATAGCGGTGGCAGCTCTTGAACTAAAGCTTGTTTGACATACTTGCCCTGGTCCAGACAACACTTTCCTCTTTCAGCTTCAGGAGACTATAATATGGGCACAGAGGCATAACTAGAAAATTTTGTGCCCTGAGTAGAGAAGCCAGAGAGTGGTGGTGAGGGATGCTGCCTGCTCATGCATCCCTAGTTATACTGTATTGGTTCCTTTAAAATATCAGAGGCATGGTAGCAGAACGGTTAAGATGTCTCACAATAGTTCCATGGATATGAGTGGGAATTTTGTCCTGAACCCATGCCAAAAGCTGCCCTCAGTATATCCAGCTGCAAATAAGTACCTGATAATTAGGGAGTCAAAGGCTAGGGATATAATCATAGCCACATCACTCCCATGTTTGCCTCTAGCTATAGAAGCTGACCTGCCTTAGCCACACCAGCCTCATACACCACTAGACTCAGTCAGACCTTTGACTTTGACCTTGACCTTGACCTAAGATCTTAGCAACAGATGCTATTGGGCATATCTTGGCCGCCTGCAATGCTTTCACTCTTGGAAAGTACTTCTTATCTCACTACCTCACTGAGGTTCTCAAATGGCCGTAGCTTTTTCTCATCTCCCAGCCTGGGCAAGCTATCCCCTTATCCATATGGTATCAGTAAGAAAATAGTAAACAACCTTATAAAAGTATCAGTGATTCACACAAAGAAAACCCCAGCAGCTAGTCTTTCTTCTAGACCTGTTGTGTGACAGAACTGGGCCCTTAGACTGTAGATCTGTTGGGACTAGACATCATCTTTCTATTTTCATGGGGGAGAGGGGGGGATGATAACAATAATTAATACTAATGCACTTAATAATTTCGCATTACCAACGCAGCGGCAGCACCTTGCAATTATTCATTCCACCGCGTTGGGAAGAGTATAAATAACAGTGAGGTGCTGTAACTGCACAACCAGTGACTCATGCCATGCACTTCAAATAATAGGCAAGAGCCACACACCCACTCCTTTGTGTCTTATTGCTTAATTCATTTACTTAATTCATTTAGGCAGAAGAGTTCTTGATGGTTTCAGCTGTCTGGCTTTCTAGGCTAGAGCTGTGAGCAGTCAATTAGCTCCACCAACCTGGGCAGCACAAGCTCACAAGTGCAGCTTGCAAAACAGTTACGTTGAAGGCAACCACAAGTGGTTATATAGTTTTGTATTTTTAATCTATATAAGTTCAATATAGCAAAGGAAGTCTTGGATTTCGTATGATTCACATTAGACGGAGCGCTGAATACAAGTGACAGGCGCCCACGTTCATTGCTTTACGGGACAATCTATGTGCAGATAGAGATTGTTATTACTGTTCTGTCAGCACATGCAATATTACGCTAGTACTGTAACTAAAGAGGAAAAGATGGCCTGCTGTAAAGAACTTCCCATGTCAAAAGGCAGAGTCCAGACAGATGGGACACACCGTACAAGCAAAACTATCATGGCATGTGAACCCGTGTCTATGTGGGGACACGTGTTAAAGGCATGAAGTCAATAACTTGTTAAAACCTCATAGGGATTTTCTCCTTCAGTAGATAAGTGGCACAGGATCCTGCAGAGAGGATTATATGGGGTGGTCTATCTCTGTTTTTCCTGAATGAGGTGCTTCACATTGACTTCAGATTCATCTTGAGGGGCTCTGTGTGAACAACCCCTTCTTTAACCTTCCCCACCGGTTGTCTTTTTACTTGCTCTTTATCCATGGGCTGCTCACACTTTGTAGGCATTCCAATAGAAATGGTTCTTAGATAGTGAGCTGCCAAGGATACCCCTGGGCATGTGCCAAGGATATGCCCTGCTCACTGTTCCTGCTCTACATGCCTTAAACCCAGAACTGAAGCAGTCAGGCAGACCTGAGAACACCCCACTGCCACCCTGTCTGTGCTTGAAAGAGGTTGTGGTGGGGAGGGAGTGTTGCTTACCTGCCTCATTTCCTGGGTTTGGCACATGTGGAGCAAGTCAGTGGGTGGCAAGTGCTTCTTGTTGGTGCTCTTGAGAGCAGCATGGAAGCAGTATAGACATGCTCTTAAAAAGTAGCCAGGGTCAGACCTAAAGCAGGAGCACCAGAATCTGATCTTGGGTTTCCTAACTTCGTAAATTTGGGAGCTCAAATCCTTTTTACAAACCCTGATAGAGTAAACCCATGGAACCCAGAGCCTTCATTGGTGTTAATCCCATGAGCTGCTCTGAAGTCAGTGGGACTGCTGTGAAGTCATTTATACTAGCTTCAAATCTAGTTCATGAAGCCTTCTTCCAAACTGATGCATGCAAAGTCCATTTCTCAGGGACAAGGCATCAATGTGTGCAGCTGATATAGAGTTATGGCACTGGGGCAGCAAGTTACAAAAAACACCTTCTGTGTGAATAGGGACATACATTTAGTTGTTTCTTGGCATCTTAACCACTGTTTACTCATCTCAGCCACCTCAGTGGTGGGTACTTGGATGCTTATCTTGCTCCAGCTGACTTCCTGCTCCTTGAGCAGGTGGCTGGACCCAATGATCTCATGAGGTCCCTTTCAGTCCTAATGTCCATGAAATATACTTATCACTCCCACTGACTTCTCAGGTAACTAGAAGTGTTTCTCAGAGCTGATCAGGGAAGCTTGAGGAAAACAGAAAAAAATACATTGTTTTTTGTTTAAAAAAATTCTAATGCAAATTTCACCTTTTTGTCAGCCTTTTAAATGTAGGTTCTTCATTTTTTTCAGATGTTGGGGTTTTTTGATATAAAAAAGTTTAACATTTCTAAAAAAGACAATGCACTGAAAAGACTTACAGTCAAACCCCCAATTTTTCTTTAAAAAAATCATGGAATATTTTTGACCAATATCCATAACATTTATCATCTTCAAAAAGATGCTTGGAGTCTTGCAGGATTGAGCTCTACATTTTAAGTGGGCCTACAAAACTTTGTGAATCCTTTTGAATCTAAATGAATCCAAAGCACAGAAAATTGCTACTAGTGGGTGCATCTACACGTGCTATTAGCGCACAGAAATAAACTCCAGCACATACTGCAACAGAGTTTATTGTTCCTGGGCACTGTGTTTACATGAGCTGGGACTGCAGCAGGTTGAGCTGGGCCAGAGCAGCCCCAGCCGGCAGGACACCCAGGGGTCAGCCTGCCAGCCTGGTGCTACTCCAACCCAGCCCAGTGTGCTGTGGGGGAGCTGGCTGGGGAATGAGGGTGCTCCAGTGGAGGACTAGCTGGCAGTCCAGGACTTCTTCCAGCTTTAAAGATGATGGCTAGTGACTCTGCAATCACATCAGCCAACTCCTTCGGCACTCTTGGGTGCATCCCATCTGGCCTTGTACACATCCAGCTTTTCTAAATAGTCCCTAACCTGCTCTTTTGCCCCTGTGGACTACTCACGATCTCCCCAAACTGCCGCCAGGTGCAGTAGTCTGGGAGCTGACTTTGCCTGTGAAGTCTGACATGAAAAAGGCATTGAGCACTTCAGTCTTTTCTGCATCCTCTGTCACTAGGTTGCTTCCCACACTTTCCCTGATCTGCCTCTTGTTGCTGACATGCTTGTAGAAACCCTTTTTGTTACCCTTCAAGTTCCTTGCAAGCTGCAGCTCCAGTTGTGCTTTGGTCTTCTTGACTTCATCCCTGCATGCCTGAGCAATGCTCTTATATTCTTCCCTAGTTATTTGTCCAAGTTTCCACTTCTTATAAGCTTCCCAAGGGTCTATCCTAGGTCTAGTATTGTTTAATATCTTCAGTAATGATTTAAATGATGGGATTGAGTGCATGCTTATGAAATCTGCGGATGATACCAAGCTGGGTGGAGCTGCAGATATTCTGGAGCAGGGCTGGGCAAAGTCCGGCCTGCAGGCCAAATCCAGCCCATGCAGACTCCATTTCCTAGCAGCCCCTCCCTAGTCATCTGTCCAAGCTTCCACTTCTTGTAAACTTCCTTTTTTGTGTTTAAGCTCACCAAAGAGTTTTCTGCTAAGTCAAGCTGGTCTTTTGCCACACTTTCTAGTCTTACTGCACATGGGGATGATTTGTTCCTGCACTGTCAGTAAAGTTTCTTGAAAGTACAGCCAGCTCTCCTGGACTCCTCTCCCCCTCATACTGGCTTCCCGGGGGATCCTACTCATTGGTTCCCTGAGACGAAGCCTGCTTTTTCTGAAGTCCAGGGGCCTTACTCTGCTGCTCTCCATCCTTCCTTTCCTCAGGATCCTGATCTCAATCATTTTGTGGTCACTGCTGCCCAAGTTTCCATCCACTACTACTTTCCTCACCAATTCTTCCCTGTTTGTGAGCAGCAGGTGAAGAAGAGCATGGCTTCTAGTTGGCTACTCCAGCACTTGCACCAGGAAGTTGTCCCCAACACTCTCCAAAATCTTCCTGGATTGCCCACACACTGCTGTATTGCCCTCCCAGCAGATGTCAGGGTGACTGAAGTCCCCCATGAGACCCAGGGCCTGTGATCAGGAATCTTCTGCTAGCTGTTTGTAGAAAGCCTCATCCACCCCATCCTCCTGGTCTGGTGGTTTATAGCAGATACACCACAGCATCACCCTTGTTGTCTCCCCTCTGATCCTAACACTGAGACTTTCAACAGGCCTATTCCAGTTTCATACTGGAGCTCTAAGCAGTCATACAGCTCTTGTTCTTTTAAATGTGTACCCTGGCTTATTTCACAATGGCTTTCCCCATACAGACAAACCCCTAGCTTCATGCCACTAGTGGAATATTGAAAGATAATATGTCTGAAACTGTCTTCATTTCCACAGGTTAAGCAGTGCTTCTGGTTTGCTGCTGGAAAGGAACAGTACAATAACAGTGTAGTTATTGCTACTCTACTGCACACATATCTGTCACATAAAATGATTCAATCTACATCAGTGCCTTGGTGTAATAGTGTTACATCAATCGAATGTTGTTTGTGAAAGGATGAATGCTTCCTGCTTTGAATAGAAAATCCTCCAATTTTTCCATGATGTTTATTTGCTATTAATGCCTCAGCATTTACATAGCAGCAGGAGACCATTATCTCATGACAATGTTTTACTTGATCAGCACGATCCCTTTAACTATGTGCATTTGATAATCTCTCTTTTGATTTGGGCATGTTGTCAAGTTAGTCAGTCTGTGGCTGTATGGAGAATATTTTGCACTTACAAAGCACCTTTCATCGCCAAGCTTCAGTGTTTTTCAGGCAGTAATAGTTATGCTAATAATTGATAGTTTTAAGAGGAATGTTTCCCACTTTACAAATATGAAAGATGAGAGAAGAGAGCCTTAAACCTGGGTGCCAAAATTAGGGCTTGTCTTCCATTAAGGAAGTTTGTTACTGCTATATCTATGATGTAGTTCCCCAGGTGAGCTGCTTCAATGGAAAATGAGGTTCAGATTTATCTGAGTAATGTCCCTGATCGCAAAAAGCTTATAGACACCTAACAAGTGTCTGGATTTGAATTTTAGAGGGTGTGGGATCTCTCATTCAATTCTTTCAATGTTTGATCTTTTTATTATTATTATTATTATTATTATTATTATTATTAGCATGATTATTTAGGCTATGAATGATACTAATATCAAATGAAGATGAGGGGATCCATCGTACTAGGCGCTGTCTATAAACATTAGTTAACCAAAGGTAAGTGAGTATAATGACACAAAAGGGAAGGACAGATGATAGTTTTGTAATGAGAGAGTTGCACAAGTAGCGGTAGCGCAGGTATCCTCGACTGACATGCAACTGAAGCCTTATTCACCGGCTAACTTCTTGCAGAGCTCACAGCAGATGTTGCTCTGGTGGAGGGAACTGAAGAGGAAGGTAATAACTTCAGTTTTTAGAGCTTCAATTTTGGCAGGCATCTAAGCAGGCTTACTGAATAAGGTACATTACCACATGGGCGCGTCTATGCATATAAGCTGGTGTGAAAGAAGGCCTAGAGAACCTGACCAATGGACAAATGGAAGTGGGTATCATTGGTGGAGCAGAGGCAGCAAGAAGGTGACACGGGAGATGAGAAGGGCCTGACTATATGATTAATTGTTTAATGTTTGCAGCACTGTGACAATCTAAAGTGCTCCCTAAGTGCTAAGTATCATTATCATTTGTACCCACTCATTACTGTATCCAACATAAGTTCAAACAACCTTTACAGCATGTCTTTATGCTGTCTCTTCTTTTCAGAATTCCTGTGCAATTCCCCCATAATCTTTCCTTTTCCAAGGAGTCCTGTCGTGTGTGTGGCTACCAGCACATGACTGCAATAGGTTAAAAAGAGCAATTAACAGAAACCACATCAGAGCTCTCGCACTGTGCACAATGTGTTTACTCAGCATCAGTGCGACTAATTCCTAATGAAAGGGCACTGCCAGCAGAGTGCAGGACCCAAGGTCAAAAATAGTCCCATTTAAATGTTATTTACATAGAAAGAACTTGATTCTAATTAGGGGTGTGAGAGCCAGCTAGGGTGTAGTCAAACCTTAGTCTCAGCCCTTTGCTCAGACCTTGAACTCAAAAATCTTTTAATAGGCACAAAACGGTTTGGTTATATTCACTTTGTGAACTTTTTCAGCTCTTCTTAACTTCCTCCTTTTGGCTGGGACTGGAAGTGGGAGAAACTGAAATATCATGGCAACATTTGTTATTGTGGTATTTCCAGAAAACACAAGTACTAGCAAGAAGTGCCTGTCCTCACAAGATGTTTCAGATCGGAGAGTATCAGCCGTGCTAGAACACAAGGGGCCCAGATCTCCATGGCTTTGTGCAGTCTTACCGTGGTCCCTCTGTAGCCTGCTCATTACTTCCGAACCTCAATCCCTCAGTACGGTGTGGAAGTGCTGTTATCCCCATGTGGCAGAAAATGACCTGAGACATACATGGGATGATGCCCAGATTTTTAAAGCTGTTTAGGACACTTGTGCTATGTCTACAAAATCAACTTACCATCCTCATCAACGGCACCGTTAAACATGCAAACCACAACGCTCTACATAAGCAATTTCCTGAAGCAGTCTGCATGGTAGTTGGCCTACTTAGGTTGTTGGCCTAATTAGCCCTGTCTCTCAGCCCTGTTAATTAGCCTTCCTGCAGGGCTTGTGTAGAAGCACCTACATTGTTTCCAGTTTAGGAGGCCCTGTACACACAGCAATGCAGCATGCTTGAAAGTTCCCCCACTGGGGACTTTAAATTTAACATGGTGTTAGACCCCTAAATGCCTGGGTTTCTTTTGAAAATGGGACTTAGCTACCTTAGTCACTTAGGCCTTGTAACTCTGATTGGGATGATGCCTAAAAAGATTTGTAAGTATTGCAAGTGTGGGAAATGAAAGAAGTGAGTGACTTCCTTTCTAGTTCTAGATTAGCATCCTAACCAGAAGGCCATGTTTCCCAGTTGCTACCACCCTCACCAATCAGAAAGGAGCACATTGTACCCAATTTTGCACTGGCAAAAGGCTCGTACAAAGTTCAAGGCAATGGAGAACTAAGTCTTTGCCCAGTAATGACAACAACAGTAATTGCTACCCTTTAGTACAGTTATTCTCAATCAGGGTGTCACAAGAATTTCTTTAAGGGTGCAACGTACTATTAGGTGTGCAAGTGCTTATGAAAGAGTCATGAGATAAACCCAGAGAGTTCAACTAGGAATCCATCGTGTCAGAAACTTTCTGACCTGTTGTGGGCCTTTTCAGTTCTTTGCAACAGAAAAAAATTGCTTGATTTATTTTTCCCTAGTCAAGAAACAAGTTAAATCTAATAGCTGCCATTTTCTGAAGGGTGTCTTGAGTTTGAAAAGGTTGAGAACCACTGCCTTAACGTATCAGGACAACCCCACCCAGTTTGCTCCCATCCCCCTTCCTATCTATACAAAATTCCTCTCCCAGTTAACAATAACGAAGGTACGGTAGGGAAGGTAGGAAGGTAGGGTGCTTGCAGTTACCTGGGAACTGGTTAGAAGAGCCCTAGGGATGGAGCAGTGCCCTATTCCAGACAGTCACGGATACTGTCAAGACAATGCTTCACACACTGAAAAAATTTTGATTTGTGTTTTCATTTCAGATACACAATTCTGACCATTTTTGTCAAAAGGTGTATGTGAACCAGGGGGCCTCACTAATCTAACAGCCGCACTTGTTAAAAGCTTTTGGTTTCCTATTAAGCCAAGTCTTCAGATGTGCTAAACTTAGCAGTTCTTCTTTCCATGATACTGCGTGAAATCTCACTTCAGTTCTGGCACCAGCCGTCTCAGAAGACCACTTTCACTTTGAGCCTGGAGTTCAGATCACCCCAAAAGCTCAACACATACCTCAGTCAAAGGAAGGTAAAAGTATTGATTTATCTTAGCTTGCCCAAACTTATCTGGTTTTTGCTGTAATATTTTGGGGTGAGCAGAATTTTAGTTGTTACTGTCCAAAATTCCCAGGATGATGCGAGGAATCTCTTTAATGAGAAAAAGTTGCAGCCAGTTTTTTTTCTGTTGGGTATTTCAGCACCAGGTGTCTCTTATCTAGCTATTGAGGCAGGTTGTGACACGTGGCAGAAAGTCTAATCCAGTGTGGTCTACTTACATTGAACTTTCATTTATTGATGAAACAGAAAGGGCAGGAAGGGACAAAGCTGCTCCTCATAGGTACTGTACCAGGCAATAAAAATGGTCAAAAACTATATTCATTTTCCCTCGATCAGTTTAAACATCTTCAAAGGCCTATTCATCTTCTCAACTGATAATCACAGTCTTCTGCCCTGTTTCCCCTCCCATCCCCCACCAAAAAAGGCAGAAGCCAGGGTGGATTTGCATTTTATAGACTAACTGAATCAGACTATCTATATAACATAAGCTTTTGTAAATAGAGGGCTCACTTCATCAGGTGCTGTGAAGGGACTGCAGGAAACAGAGCTGCTAAATAGAAAGGAGACAAAAGGGGGCATTGTCATGAGAGGCAAGGTGGGCAAGAGAGAGAAAAAAGCAGCTAACTCATTGAAGGACTTCAGGTTATAGAAGCTATTCCTGGTAATAGGATAAGAATTCATAGTTTTTTTTAGGGGCTGTGATGGACATTACCCGCCCTCCTGCACTTGGGCAGGGAAGACCACTGGGCTGAGATGACCCCAGCAAGATGGGCATCCACACGCTTTTTCAAGACGTCCCGGGTGGTGACAGTACCAGCTCTGGGGGGAGCCTGTTTCAAACCCTCGGCACTCAACTTGTAAAGTTTTCTCTTATGTCTAGTCCAAAGCAATCTTCAATCAGCTTGTGCCCATTGCTTCTAGTAATAGTAGTGGTGTTTCATTTTAATCACAGAAAAATGTGGATTTTGGGTTACTTTTTTAAATCTGAAAATTGGAGATTTTTTTTTTTATCAGAGAAAACCTGTAAATCTTTATAGCACCCGTATACAAGATCAAAGGAAGCTATCATACAAACCAACCGAGAATAAAGCAAATTCACATCATAATAATTGTAACGGTCCATTTCCTTTAACAAACATCCAAGAAAACACATTCAGCCCACCTAGAAAATCATGGCTAAGGGGCAAACAGTGTGTTCAAGATTTAAAGACCGTCTATCACCATGGGCAAAATCTCTTCCTACTGGATCTCTTCCCAGTTATTTGAAGCAGCACATGCAGTCACAAGTGCCACTGTATCACACAGTAAAAGCTGAAAACCCTAAGGAGCTAAGTGTGAACCAGTCATGGTCAAATCATCTTTTTTCAAATCAACTCATTTACATGGCTTCTTGAATGGTTTGCTTTGGTAACAATAAAGCACAGACTTTCTCTCTTTCACAGCACTGTGAAATAGGTTCTGTGTAATTCACTGACCTCTTTATTTGATTTCATTTAACCTCAATGTGCAGCAAGTAAAAATCTCACAGTTATATATTCCCAAAAGGTGAAAAAGAGGAATCTCCAAAATCATGTGCATTCAGCCCTAGAGAGAGACTTTGATTTCTTCTCCAAAAATGCTTTGAAAAATACCTTCAGTTTAAAAAGTGGGTATTCCCCAGAGACAAAAGTCATTTGAATTTGTCCTGATCCCAAACCCAACAGGAGTCTCAATAGGAGTCTTTCTCTTGACTTCAATGACCTTGTAAATGGATGCATTTCCAGGGCATAGCAGAGATGGTACTTAGAAATTCATTTTCTTCAAAGAAAATCATAGGCTTACTGAGATTAAAAAGTTGCTGTTTATAAGGGCATACAGCAGCATTCCTCTGAGACTCTCAAGAATCAGTTAGTGCAACCTCCTGTACAGATACGGGAGTGGCTGTTCTGAAACCACCCCAAAGCGGTGCTCATCCTGCCTCTTCTTGAAAACCTGCAAAGAAGGGGACTCTGAAGCCTTATTTATAAGTGCAGCATCTCAGATAGTATGGTCCTGAGGTTGTTGTCAACTATTGACAGGTTTTAGAGAATGTGGATCTTTAGTGGTGGCTGCTATGTGTGACACATCAGTATACTGTGTGAACAGAACAGTATGTAAGAAGCATATGTAGAAAGAGATAATTAAGCAGGCTAGTCTGAAGTTAAGCAGGAAGTAGGGCAGGGTGGTACCTTATAGACTAGCTTGTTCAAAGATGCATGACCTCTTGTAGGCTATAGGCTACTTGGCCAGATGCTGTGAATGAGTTAGCTCATAAGGTGCCACCCTGCCCTGTCTTCTGCCTTAGAAACGTATATTGACAATACATTTTGGTGCTCTTTTGGCCATAAGAACCTTCACCTAATCTTTCAAAATTGAATAGAAAAATGTTGACCTAACCAAGAGCATGGCTGCGCTGATTTTACGTTATTTCTTGTTTCAACTGAAGCACAATTATTTCATCTTTCTTTCTCACCGCCACTCCCTGACCCCTAAGTGGGGTGGGGGAGGGAGAACTGATTTAAAGGTCTCCTGGAAACTTAGTTTCCACCAGATTAAAACCTTATTTCCGTTCCCCATTTACTTTCTTCTGGTTTTAGGTTGTGTAATCAACAAAGGATCAGTTTGTGTGTGAACATTGAGTCCTGATGCAAGTGTCATGGGGTCATGTGAAATGACACTTTCCGAAGGCAAATGTAAAGAAAACCACTTTGAACCACAGGAAGACAAGAAAGTTCTGCGCTTCCCTTCACATTGTGTCATTAGGCAGTAGCACATACGAAGATTGCCAACCAAGTCAAATCAACCTGCTTCTTGTTATGGGCCTTTTTGGTTGTTAATGTTCTTCCCTTTTAGTCATGTGATGGGCATCTTGAGGCATCTTATGAGCTAGCAGTGTGCCCTTGTTGCCAAGAAGAGTAACGGCATGCTGGGCTGCATTGGTAGGAGTGTTGCCAGTAGGTCAAGAGAAGTGATTATTCCACTCCATTCAGCACTGGTGGGGCCACATCTGGAGTACTGTGTTCAGTTTTGGGCCCCCCACTACAGCAAGGATGTGGGCAAATTGGAGAGAGTTCAGTGGAGGGCAACAAAAATGGTGCCGGGGCTGGGGGGCATGACTTATGAGGACAGGTGAGGAAACTGGGTTTTTTTAGTCTGGAGAAGAGAAGACTGAGAGGGGACTTAACAGCAGCCACCAGCTACCTGAAGGAGGGTTCAAAAGAGGATGGAGCTGGACTGTTCTCAGTGGTGGCAGATAAGAGAACAAGGAACAACAACCAGGGAAATTTAGTTTAGCTATTAGGAAAAACTTTCTCACTAGGAGGCTAGTAAAACACTGGAACAAGTTACCCAGAGAGGTGGTGGAAGCTCCCTCTTTGTAGGTGTTTAAGACCTGGGTAGGCAAAGCCTTGGCTGGGATGATCTAGTTGGGGCTGGTCCTGCTTTGAGCAGGGGGCTGGACTAGATGACCCCCTGAAATCCCTTCCAATCCCCATTTTCTATGATGCTATGATCTTCCAACTACAAGGTCCAAAGACAAGACAGCATGAGAGAAAGTTGTTCTGTCTTAACCCTGACACTTCCTCTTTCCCAGAATCAGTGGAAACCCAGCCCTGCATACATTGTGCACGAAGAAGTACAAAGGCACTAAAGGCCAGCTTCTTTTCCACCTAATAAGTACATAAATGGATGTAGGCACTTAACTGCTAGCCTTTTTCACCCTGTTTGAGTCTATGAAAAGTGGTTAATGCAGAAGATGGGTGGGTTCTCCTCCTCTTTGTTGCTTTTTTGCAACTCAGTCTGAAGGATGAGATGATGGTGTTTTATGGAAGTAGATTCATTAATAGATTTTCAGGGTCCTGAGCAGGGTGCAATAGCATCACACCTCTTTGTAGCATGTCAGTCAGCGCCAATGCTCACACTGATTCTGTCCAGATTGTTTGTTCTCCTTTCAGGGATGGTCTGCAAGAGGAAATGCTACTAGCTTCAATGTGGCTGTGCATCATATGAACAAGTGTTCGGGGTGGTATTTCTGTAGCAAGTCTGTATTTGGCTCATGCTAGGCCTTTCACCAAAAAGAACTCTAGAAAAAAGTATTTGTATTCCAGTAGCACTTCTGGACCTCAACTGAGACTGTCCTCGGTGCTGTCCAGGCACACACAGATCACCCCTGCCCCCCAAACCTTACAATCCAAGGAGACAAGGCAGGTAAAGAGTGAGGGTATTCTCACCTCCATTTTGCGGTCATACAGTTCTTATCCAAGGTAAACGAGTCAATACTACAGCCAGAAACCAGATCCAGAAGTTGAATCCATAATTTTAAGCCCATCTGCTACCCAGCAATGATTAGGACATTGGTTGAAATTACAGGTGCAAAATCAAAAAATATGCAAGGGTTACTTTTCTAGAAGTAGCTGTAGAAGCGCTAGATGTTTCAAATGCAAATCCTGGTCTACAGATAAGAGAGACATTATTATTCTAGAGAATTTGATTTTGATGAATAAAGATAAAACCAATCAAGTGAAAGTGATACTGAAGCAAGTTGAGGATGAGTGATTTGCAAGAGGGATGAGTACTCATGGCCCCAGCTCATGCTGATGGAGCTGCAAGTGCTCCAGCACATCTGTGAATGTGGCCCTAAAGCACCTTTTGAGATCTTTTTCCCCCTTAATCACACTGCTGGAGAACTGCCAGGCACTAATAGGTTGGATTAGATTAGAGGAAGTTAGTTTAGCTGGTTTAGTCATGTGATTTAATGTAACTGGCTCTATAGTTAGGCTTTGTTTTGAATGGAATTAGTTGCCAGTGCTGTCTAGTAAATTGTAGGGACGGGGTGGGGGTATTAAATCAGAAATGGAAGCTGATAAACTGGGAAGGGACACACAGAGGATACACTATGTTACTGCTCTCGGTACAGTTGGGACGGTCTGAACTTGTTAGTCAGCAGGGGGACAGGGCAGGTGTTCATGAAAAGCCTCTTGAAAGAACAAAGAGAGGGGATTTTAATTCCTCGGAAGAGGAGATAGAAGCTTATGCAAAAAGAAGCCCCCAACAAGCCTGTTGTCCTTAACCTGAAAACTTCTTGGAGACTCAGGTGACAGCTTTGATGTACATAGATGGTGATGTTTAGTGTTTATATTGTGTGAGTTTATTTGAGTGGCTCTATTTCGTGCATCCTAGCAAGGTTGTACAGGGCACTGTTGGGCCATTACTCATCTTCCCCAAAGTCCCATTCCAGCAGTGTTTCACAGGGCAATGGGCTGCTACTCATCCTGTTCAGAAGGTATTTGGGGCTGTTAAAAGGGGCCCTTTCCACATGCAGGTAAAAGCATGGCGGGATCGAATGCGCGTTCCACCCGATTGCACCTCCTGCCATGCCACACATACATGGCAGAAGGCATGATTGTGGGATCATGCATTAGATCCCATCACAACTTATTTCCAGTGCAAGGGGAGCCCAATCCTGGGTTGCCCCTGCACCAGAAAGAAGCAAGCACCCATGACTGGGAGCCCCCTGAGCTGAGGGGTGCCCCATGCACCCCAATGACTAAGAGAGACAGCTGCTGTGATCTCCCAACCAGTGGGGAGATCTTTATAGCTGGTTGGACCTTTTAATGGCATGATAGGTAGTTTGCATGTGTAGCTGATCACAGCATAATTAGCCAGTTAATTGCGCAATACCTATAATATGTAGGGGGGCCTTCAGGGAGGTAGTGGGGCAGCTTGTTCTGCAGGAGCCATTCATCACACATCATTAGTACTGTGTGAATAACTGCTTTTTCAGTTTGTTTAACGGTTGAACTGGAAAAATCAGAGGGAAAAATAATACGTCAGGTTAGCCTGGAATTGTTGGTGAAAGAACATAATTTGGTCTGGGTTGAACGAAATGATTTACTTGACCAAAACCAAATCGTTTTATTTCATTTTTTGGCACTTTTTGTGAAAGCCAGAGACTAGCTTCACAAGACTGAGGAGGAGCTTCTCCCTTATTTTACCCAATGGCTTACTGATTAGAGCAGTCACCTGGGATGCAGGAGATCTGTGGTCAGATCCCCTCCATCCCAAAACATTTGAACCAAGGTTTCCCATCTCTCAGGATAGTGTCCTGAATAATGTGTGGCGA
>NW_017728992.1:188297746-188304017 GCF_001723915.1 Gavialis gangeticus | reverse complement strand
TATTTTTGTCTTTAATAGATTTTCAGTGTGTGTTCATTCTGATACACAGTTGTTGTTTGGTTTCTCCTATGTATTTTCCATTAGGGCATTTGGTGCACTGGATGAGATGTATATTATATTTCTGGAGGTGCAGGTGTAAGATCCAGGAATGGTGATGATTCTGTTGTGGGATGTTATTGTGGAAGTGGCGAGGTGTTTTGGGGTAGAATATCCTAAATCTCTCCTGTTGATGTTACTCCATGTTGTAGATATATTTAAAATATAAATGGGCCAAAAAGAGAGAAAAGGGGCCAATAGCCTCTTAAGGCATTTGGGGAGAAGGTCAAGTGGATTCTCATCCCCATCTCATAAGCATCCACCTATTTTATGCCTAAGGGAACAGAATCAACAGGAGACACCAGGAACCATCCACCCCCCACCCCCCCATATCCAAGCTTCTTCTCAACACGCTTCTCTACAAAGTGGGAGATCTCAGCTCAACTTCATGCTTCAAAACAGGTCTTCCACATCAGAGGGATGGCATCTCCTCCTGCTCACTGATTTTGGGCACAATATTAGAGTTCCTGTCCAGCCTGAGCCCATCAGGCATAACAATTTTCTTTTCCTGAAATGGGGAAGGGTGGTGGTGGTGGGGTGGGTCAAAATAGTGAGTGGTGTAAGGAGAAGGGGAATCACGGTAGCAACGTTACTTTTGCACCACTTGCTATATCTTCTCACTGTGCCTTTTCCTTTCAGTTCTGGTGCATTGGGTCATAGTTGGAATCCAGGATATTTCACATGTACAAGAGGAACCATTTGCCACCCAATTTTCTTCTTATCCTTGTGGTTCTTTAAGTCGGCTTAGCTTGCCTTTTTCTTCTGCTGTGCATATTCCTGAATTGAGAACATATCCAGAAAGTCAATTAGTGCTGAATCAGTTAATAATTAAACACTGACAATTCCAATTACACCCACCTGAGGAGGTGCCTGATAGCATACGTCTTACATATTTGATAATTGTACAGGCGAGCTTTGTTAAATGAATGGTGATACTTAAAAATGCATGTTGGGGTTTGTTGTGAAAGGTTTCATTTTAATGAATGGAAATATGATCACACAAGCTTTTATATATCATCCTTTCCCACACTGGCTCTTGCATATGTCTGGGCAAAGCATTAGCTGTTTACATTTTCTTTGTTTTCACTCCAGTGATGAATGACTAATCCTTAAATTCAAGTGTTTAAAATGACTGTAAAAATGGCAGTGTGAGACTCACTGTGCATTGACAAGGGCAAAGAATCACAGGAGTCACTTTCCTCTAAAACTGAACAAGGAACTTCATAAAATAACGAAAACAGGATTATCCCTAAAGCTATACTTTCTACTGCTCCTGTGCTCTATCATTTCTACCTCGAATCTTCCCCAGCATCCTGGGCTTTCTCCAGATCTGAGGACCTGAAAATAATTTCTAGAGCATGGGCCAGGACTCTGAGAGTCTATTCTCCCAGCTCCCCTTTAAACCCTGGGGACCAGGATTCTCGGCTCTGCAGACTGAGCATGGAAGTCCTGAGAGCCCACAAGATTATCAGGCTCCTGGCTGCACGCCAAAGGAACATAAACGCTCTGAGAATATGTCCACACTGTCCCAGCCATTGCTAGTAGGGCTTCCTCCTCAGCATGCCCTGCCTACCTGCTCTGGTTAGCATATGCCAAAACTGAGAAATGTGGTGGTGAAACCACTCCAAGAGCACCCTTCCATGGTCACATTCAAGACCTTGGTCTCCAGCATGCTTGAGGGCAATTCTGAGGTTAATGCATGTGAATGGAAGTGGCAGGGTGGGGTGTGCTCAGGTATGGGTGACTTCCCAGCAGCAGAGTGGTGCTGGCCCCAGACTGACAATCTCCTAGTTCAAAACTTGGAGCCTAAACTTTGAGGGGCTTTACTGAAGTCAGATTTCTCAGGCTTTCCCCAGCGCTATGACTCCTGGTTTCATGATGGGAAACCCAGAGCGCCCCAACCCTGGGGCAGTCCATGTGGCTGGAGCTACCCCGAAGGCATACACCCTTGTTCCCTAGTAGTCCCCATGCAGAGTGGCAGGAAATGAGGTCAGTTTCTAATTGATGGTGCCCAAACCAATATGTCTTTTGCCACAAACCCCCCCTCCCAAGAAAAAAAAAGCTAGAAAAAAACCCCTTTTTTACTGGAAATGTCTCATCTCTGCTTTTAGAAGGTTATGCACTCTAACGTAGTCTGTGCATTTGAGACCCGGGGTTTGTAGAATATATGCACGCACACGTCCTCCATTACACATGAATGCCTTGCACACTCTGTTTTCATGGATTAGGGAAAGTGTGAGTTCATCATCCATAGAACAACCGAGTCACTATTATTACTGATAATTTGGATTGAAAAAGAATTCTTATAATCTGTGACCAGTCACAAATCTTCTTGCTCATCTTGAGTGGTAACTTACTCTACAAATAGTTTCACTGATTATCAGAGGACCACTGTAAGTTAACAGTTCTTGTTACTTAGCCATCTCATTTTAGTAGGATCTTTGAAATGGTATGTAAGGGGGTTGTTTTTGCTTGTGCTATAGGGAGACTATATATTTTGGGTGGAGATTCAGAGCTAAATTTTGTCTTATTCTGCCATTGGCCTGCCATATGACCTTACTCTTTATGCCTCATTTTTCCTACCTGTAAGTTAATAACAATACTTCTTTTCCTTTGAACAGTGCCAGGAGATCTATGGATGAAAAGTGCTACATAAAAGCTAAATATTATTGTAATGATCTGTTATGGATTGAATGCTTGGGATTACTTGTTTCTAACCATCTTAGACCACACAGACCACCATTACTGTGTCAGCAGCAGCATCCTCAGTAATGCTGTGCTGCTCAGACCAAGCTGTTTCCTGGACCAGAGCAGTGTAGTGCTGTGGGTGGGCTCATTATCTTGGTGGCAAGCTATTTGATACTGTAAAGCTAATTGGCAGCGCTGCAGCTGTAGCAGTGCAACGTGCATAAGGACATGAAGTTTACAGTGTAGCACGGCCTTATTTTATGCTAGGTGCATACCTGGACTTGACTGAGTACAGGTAACATATTGGACGGAGTCCAGCTAACATATTCACTAACAGCAATAAAATGAGAAAGCAAAAACAAAAAAAAGTAAGTTGTAAATGTGTCCATTTCATTGTTCCTTTGATCTTTCCCAGCAGCATGCCTCCCCCTGTATTGTTGGCTCAGGAATATCTAGTTTTAAACCTTTTAGCCACCTGAGTTTCAGAAGCAGTGACAATGCTTTCTGTTTATTATGTGTAAACTTGATTACCTGGGGAGATATTGGATTTTCTGGCTTGGAAGGTGTTTGCGGTTTTTATAACAAAGAAACTAAGACATGGAGGGAACAGGAGGGTTTACAGTGCATCCAAGCAACAGGAATGAAAACCTGTACATTAGGAAGACAGGTTTTGCCTTTTTGCTAGGTGCTGCTACAAGTTCTTTTTTTTTTTTTTTGACAGCTGACCCTGCTGAGCGTCTGTAACCGTTCTGAATGGACCCTCAGTTAAAAGCTCATTGAAACTCAAGGAAAGACTCTCAACCACAGTAAATTAGATCCTAAATAATTCATCATGCTCTTTTTAACACCTTAGCCAGAGTTCATTCTGCTGCAGGTCAAAATCACCCTCAAGAAGGCAATCAAGAAGTTTGTTACCCACCTTGCTTTTCAAGGGATGGTTCCTGCTTGGATGTGTTGATAAGAAGAGTAAAAACGTGGCCCTTTCAGATTCTGGGCTGAGAGCAGAGTATGCCAGCAAAGGGCCTAGTCCAACTATCTAGCAAGTCAGAAAAAATTAGTTATGTGACGGGGAGGAGTGGCTTAGTAGTTGGGGCATTAGTCTTTGGGAGACTGAGGTCTGATTCTTTTGTCCAGCGGAAACGTCCTGTATGGTGTTGTGTGTTATTCATTTTCTGTCTATTCTGAAATGTTTCTTCTGAGACATTTTCTGTCTCTTCTGAACTTCTCTACCTCTAGCTGATTGTGCAAGGATGAATAAACCTAAGATTGTGAAGTGCTCACATAGTACGGTAAGGAGGTGGCTTATAAGTACTTTACATAGGGGGTATATAACCCATGGGCTGGATCTGACCTATAGAGCCATTTTATTCAGCCTGTGGAGCTAGGGGGCTTCTGTGATGGTTTGGTGGCAGGCAGCAGGAAGAAGTAGCAAGGAGCAGCAGCTTTGTTTTTTTCTACTGCTGTTTTCTTCTTTTGAAGCAGTAAGCAATTCCCTCAAGCTAAGCCTGTGCTAAGTAAGGAGTGGATTGCAGTACGTCCTCAATTATCTGAATGCTCGATTATTCAAACAGTGGTCACTGCCATTTTGATTTGACACAATTGCACATGCTGGTAACTAGCCATAGTCAAGAAATTGGCAGGAAATTGCAAGAGAAAGATACTAATAATAGAAAAGAAACTAAAAAATATTGATCTGTTGAAGAATGGGACCTCATATAGTATTGCAAGTGAAGGGCACAGCCCAGGGAATGCAGCCATCTCAGGCAAACAAAGAGAAAATGCTGTGCTATCTGCCGGCCATGTTACAGTATTACTTATCCGAATGGCTCTACAGCAAGTGCTTTCTGGATAACGGAGAATGCACTGTATAGCCTTCCATCAGCTAATTCTTTTTATTTCTGGAAAGAAAGGAAAGCATTATTACAACCATTTTAAACCTGGATATATCAGACCAGAATTGCCACTTGTGAGGCCAAAGTGTTCATAGGTAACCGGCTAACATTTGGTAAATAAATACGTTATTAGGCACCGAAATGATTGACCTGTTTTTTAAAGGTGCTGTGCCCCTGTAACTCCCATTCATTTCCTGTACCTACAGCAGAAGAATTAATTGCCCCCTTATAGTTCTTTGCCTCCTTGGTGTGAAGTACAAGGGCCACGCTTGTTCTTGGAAATGTCTAACAGGATTTGAATTTTACCATATGTGTTAGAGCTGCAAGTGTTACAAGAACCACTACATGTGCTAGGCGTTTTCTCTTGTTCGGATGTGGTTTCCTGGGGTACAAGCCCTTCTTAGAAGTTGTGTTTTCATTAGTCTTTGCTTTTTTAACTTACCAGAAAGTTATTTAAAAAAATCTATATTAAGATATGCTTATGAATATTGGGTTGTTCTTGTTTCAGGTGCAGTCCTATTGAAATCAGTATGGCTATTTACAAGGAGGAAGGTGCTACTTTGTGAGTAATCCCACCCCTGAAATGCATAATTGTAAGGAGGTAAAAGTAATAGTGTTCTAGATGTACTGTCAAATATTTTTAGGAGCAGTCCTGATAGTATCTTACATGGAAGAAATTAACCCAGAAGGTACCATGTAATTGTTGACTTGGGAAATCAGGTGATTCACTTATATAAGACATTCCTATACTATTTGCACACAAGAGCCACTGTTTCCCATAGCTTTCAGGTAACAGTCCCTTAATTCAGGTGTAATGACTTACTTTAATTAACATGTATACAAAGAAATATCTGTGTGTGACATGCAAGCATGATGGTGTGGTTTGTGCCTTACAAACTGCTTAGTGCAGATAGCAAAGAGAGCTATGCTGCCCCTCCAGAGGTGTGTCCACACATGCAAGCATGTGCGCTTGCAGCAGCTCAAATAGAAGCAGTGCAAATTTGAGCCGGGGCTTTTTGCCTCAGTGCACGTGATCAGACATGCACTTTGTTGTGGAGCTAATTGTGGCACTTAGGGCAAAATAACCCTGGCTGGCTCCTCCCAGCTCTGCAGCCAGGGGGAGCTACAGCCTGGGGCCAGCACCTGTGCTGTCCCCAACAGTATAAAAAGCTTCCTTGTCCTGGCCCCAGCAGTATAAAAACCCGCCCTGGCAAATAGCTCAGGGCTACTAGCTCAGGAGCTTCTGGGGCCCAGCCAATTGGTACCCGGGGACCAATATGTCTTTTGCCACAAACTCCCCCTCCCGAGAAAAAAAAAAGCTCCAGGTTTTTATACTGCTGGGGCCAGGACAGGGAAGCTTTTTATACTCTCTTCGCTATCTGCACTAAGCAGTTTGTAAGGCACCTTGGACCCAGCTGGCTATGGCTGATCTCCTGGCCAAATGGGGCCAGGAGGACATGCTTTGACAGTTCAAAGCAGGCCACCACACCCAGAACATCTTCTGGGTGATAGCTGCCCAGATGGCTGGGCAGGGGGCACAAATGGCAGTAGTGCCGCACAAAGGCCAACCCTGCAACCGCAGTCCACTGACAGCT
>NW_017728992.1:188291510-188292746 GCF_001723915.1 Gavialis gangeticus | reverse complement strand
GTGCGCAGTGCGCACTTGTGTGGACATGCCCTAGGAGTGCAAATGATCTGTCATGATTAATTGCCACAGAAAGCATTTCTTTCTAAGGATTAATCTGCATCCATAAGTGTGAAGAGTTTACACTAAATCTCTGGGTCCAAACATCCCTGAATTGTGAGATACGGTAAGGTCCAGATCTGAATTTCACATACAACCTCAATCAAAATGGGTCAAGTTGAAGCCCAGAAAGTCCAACCTGGATCTGAGCATTTGGGTGCTCAAGCATAACCGAAGCCACTCGGAAAGTGGCAGACTGCTTCCCCTGTACCTCCCTTCTGACTGAAGACCCTTCTACTGTAATTCAATACTATAAGGAATACCAGTGTCATCTTGCTTTTCACCAGTCTCCTTTCCTCATCATGTCCTTACACCTACTCCCAATTTTGATTGTAAACTCTAGCCCAATGAAATGCTGGTTCTAGTGCTGACAACGAAGTGTTAGTGGAATGCAAGTAGGTCAAGACTTTCAGAGGTGGGTAGTTCTTTTGGATGCCTGCTTTGAGGCTGGGTCATCAGAAGGTGACTAATGTGCATTTGCTGAAATTACATGCCTTTAAGGGTTCTCAAAGGGAGATGTTCAATGTGAGTACCCTCTTGTAAAAATCTGGCTCATACTAACTAACAAAAAAATTAGGGTTGTCCTGTCATGACCTGTAATCACACATTTGTAACTGGGACATCTTCAGTCCTAGATAAAAGAAAACAAGAGGTAAACTGTTAGATCTTTCCATACTGTTGCAGCAGTACATTTATGAAAATATTAACTGATTGCACTTTACAAGGGACTCTGGAGTTGAGGTTATAATTTAGGAATTACTCCTTGTGTTCCATTACCTGCCCATGAAATAGGAACAATTATGGCACATAATGTTAAGTCCTATGTTCGTTCATGTTTGTGAGATGGGGGATCTTGTTAGTATCTAGCAAGGAAAAGATACTCAGAACTACAAGCATTTTGCTCTGGAACTTGGGAGTTTGGGGCATGCATAAAAAAGTGAAGAATTATTTCATTGGGCAATTGTTATGTCGATTTGACTTCTAGCTCTCTTAATAAGAAATGTATCATCTTGCTTTCATAATAGTAATAATTGATTCCTAAGAATACCAAAATACCAGCTTGTGCCAAGGATTGATGATTCTCAAAGCTGAGTGACTTTAAGGTATCTAGGCACTGAGATCTGAAAATGCTGGTATGTT
>NW_017728992.1:188284280-188286510 GCF_001723915.1 Gavialis gangeticus | reverse complement strand
ACCAGCTTGTGCCAAGGATTGATGATTCTCAAAGCTGAGTGACTTTAAGGTATCTAGGCACTGAGATCTGAAAATGCTGGTGTGTTTTCAATGTTTCTAGGCAGCACCCCGAAATATAAAGGTCAGGTACATGCTTGGGAAACCTGTGGCAAGCTTTTGTTTTGCCTGGATTCTTCTTCCTGTTTGTGAGCTTTGTAACTTGCTAGAAACTTGGACCAGGTCTTCTGAAAGAAAGCAATGAGTGCTGGGTGAACTTTGGCTGAGTTTGGAGCAAACATACATCAAGCTATGGACTTGAGTGGAGACCATGGGACACATTAATTTTGGCCTTCAAATAGACAAACTATGACCGGTTTGGTTGAGTTTCAAATTGTGTCTCAGACTGCATGAAATTCAAAGCAAAATTCAGGGAATGTGAACCTTTTCAAACTGGAACCAGGGATATGCAAACTGCAGTGGCTGAGCTTGGCGGATCTTTGCTTCTCATCAGGTATTTGGTATGTGGCTTTGGACTGAATATAATCGCTGCACTAAAAGAAAGCACACACGTAAATAAACTATCTTTTTCCTCCTGGATGCTCTTAAGTTCTCTAGCATCTCTAACTAGGCCTAGCTTCTTAGTTGCTATCCCTCGGGCTAAGGAAGCCTGAATAGTTCATCCTTGGAATGTATTAATACCACTTCTTAATCATCCTGAGCAATCATTGATGGTTGAGCAACATAAAGCCCTCCTTTTCCCCTGAAGCGTTGACTGAGGCTAGTAACGCCCAAGCCAAAAAGACAGAGATTGGGAACTGAACCCATACACAGAAGCACCCCTCTTTATGCATGGCCTACAATATTTTCTCATATTTTAGTACTACTGACATCTTTATGATGGTGTGTGTGAAGTAACATTTTAGCAACCGGCCAACACAGTACATTAACAGACAGAGAAGTCTTTTCTGTCCACTCTGAAAAGGGCAAAAAGGGAAAGATGCTGGGCTAAGGTTCAGGAGACCTGGGCTCACCACTTGGCACCGTTCCCCCTTCCTGTGTGGCCTGGGACAAGTCACTTTGAAGTTCAATCCCCTGTCTGTGAAGTGGGATAATGCATCCTTATTACTTCGGAGGGGTGTTGTAAGGATAGCTCCATTAATGGGTATGAGGTGCCCAGATGCTACAGGGCTGGGAGCCTCTGTTGACCTAGGATGGCTTGCTGGTTCTGTTTTTGTGGGGGGATACAATATATCAGAATTTTGCTTACGGTTGGCAGAGTCTCTAGTAGACCTGAATGAAAAATGGAATTTCTTTGCCCTGAAAAATTCCAGTATTTCAACCTATTTCACCCCAAATTGAGATTAAAAAAAGGGAACTAAAAAAAAAGTTATGTTACCAGAAACTGTCCTACAATGCACCGATCTTCAACTATAGGGAGAGGTTGTGGTGCATCCTGGGACAAGTAGTCCGGTTAAGGAGCAGAGGCAGTTGGGTATCGTGGGAGCATAAAGGACCCAGAACCATAACTACCACATTGCATTGTAGTGGCTATGGTGAATACAGAGCTGAATGATGACCCAGAGCAAAACATGAGTTTAAGTTTTCCCAACAGAAAATGTGACTGAAATCCAGGCTTTTCCTAGAGAGCTTTTATTCTAGTGGGTGTATTTATGGGGAAAATGTTTTTTGTTTTGTTGGGGTTTTGTTGCTGAGTCCCTTGGCACTGAAATCGTTTATTAAACCAATTGTTACCTTTCAGCACAGATAAGCACATTTCTATAAGTCTAGCAGCTGACTGGTAATAAGTCCTAAGTGAGATCTAAAGCAATTCTACATCCTTGTGTATGAATTTTAACCTTTATTAGTATGAAAAGGATAATCCTGCATTTTTCCTCTGTGCTACCTTGTACCTGTTTCAAGCCACCTCACATCTTTCCTGTAATATTTTATCACTGTTTAGAGCCATGTTGGGACTTGTGTTCTAGCATGTTGATTTTCTGTGGGAACAGCAATCTGATTTCAATGGCTGTGCGTGGGAGGGTAGATTATAAATTATAGGTTCTGAGCTCAGGTGCAGGCCCTGGGAGTGACTGTTTTAAATAGTTGTCTGATTAACAAACCTTTCTGGTTCATGGAATGGAAAGGAAGATCTGTCTTAGAGATCAGTGTTTTATTTCAGACATGATTCACTGGGGGATCTGGATTACTTGGGGCTGGAGGGGGGAGTATTTATCGCATTCTGCATTGAATT
>NW_017728992.1:188266129-188279280 GCF_001723915.1 Gavialis gangeticus | reverse complement strand
TTTCTGTGGGAACAGCAATCTGATTTCAATGGCTGTGCGTGGGAGGGTAGATTATAAATTATAGGTTCTGAGCTCAGGTGCAGGCCCTGGGAGTGACTGTTTTAAATAGTTGTCTGATTAACAAACCTTTCTGGTTCATGGAATGGAAAGGAAGATCTGTCTTAGAGATCAGTGTTTTATTTCAGACATGATTCACTGGGGGATCTGGATTACTTGGGGCTGGAGGGGGGAGTATTTATTGCATTCTGCATTGAATTGGTGAAATTATTTAAAAGCACAAGACTGGTCAGAGGGAATCTTTTGGGAGGAAATGAATGGCTCTGAAGGGTGGGTTCTGTTCATGATTTCTGACTGTAGCATTGGATACCATAAAAAAAGTCAAAGGTCCACCTGAACCTAATGGCCTATTCGTCTAGTGTGGTTAAGTCATACCCATTTCTATTGCCAACAGCATGCTAGGCGGTGATATGGCCCACATCTTATCTGGTTGTCCTTGATTCTTTGGTTCAAATGACCCATTGACAGCCTTTGGCATGTATCCGGAGTAGGACTTGAGCTCAGGCCCTGGAGCTGTAGTGAAATTCCTTGACAGCTATGCCACCGCATGCCTAGAAGGCAGATGCTAATAGATATAGTAACTAGATAGCTCCAAGACTGGTTCAAGGGCTTCTATCATTATACCTTTATGAAACTGGCTGCCATACACAAACTATATCTATGTTGCGATTTAGGACCCCAAACCAGCAGACACTTAGGTTTAATAAAATGGGTTGGCCTACTAACTTCAAACTAAGCATGTGTTTTAGTGCTTTGCCATACCTGGGATCAACCAAGTTGTCAGTGCTCAGCAGGCACCACAGAGCTCTAAAAAACAAACAAGAATACTACTAATATTATATAAGTGCAAAGTATTATTTTGCTAGGTTATCTGTTTTGCAATCTTTTTCAAACTAGGTTGCTCAGATAAGAGATACAGACACACCTTTCAAGTACTGTTGCCTATTTCTCTCAGCCAGGGAGCAGCAGGTGGAGAAGGGAGAGCAGGCAACCCAAGTCTCCATGTACCATGGAGCCCCGCGCTGAGGCTGCCTGCTCCCAATAGCAAATTTTGTCTCCGTGCTGCAAATTAGCAGCACTGTGCACAGTTTAACATACAACGTGTGAGGTTTGTGGCACCACAAACTGCACATGCCTGCGTGTGTGGATATGGCTAGAGTTAAAAAAAGTAGAAGGCAAATAAAACAAACTCACGCTTTACTACTATTTTAAAGACAATGTTGTGATAGGGGAAGATCCTTCTCAGGGGTTTTTTCACATAAGGCTTGGTAATCCTATGCATACCTAGGGGCACCGGCAGAGATTGGATACTGGTATTGAAGGCCCAAGCAAGTGAATCAGTGGATATGAGTTGCTTGATGTCCTCTGAGTGAAGGGTGATAAAGGAGAGTGTTAAGTGCCCAAGTGCCGAGGACGCTATACAAAGACTAGATAGATGACTTTACAGAGAGACCCTAGACTCAACATTTCTGCCTGTTATATAATGATTGTCAATTCCAAAGTGTTAGAGAATGTTTTAACATCCAGGCATATCCCTAATGGTGCCCGGTGCCAATCTGTACCCTGGGAAGCCTGATTGGCATGAATGTAAGAGCCCCCAGTATGCCTAGCACTGCATATAGAGGAAACTGCCTGTCACTCCATCTAGCAGCTACTCACACATGTGATAAGCATCAGTTTAACTCACTGCATGGCGAGATTGTCTGTAGCCTAGACTCTAACAAGAAGAGTGTTTTACAAGCAAGATTTGATGTATGGGGAGAGCAAAGTATGTGGGAGAAAAGGGGGAGAAATGGTGACAGAGAAAGAGAATGGGCACAAATGCAAGATCAGAGCGTATGGGCCAGTGGTGCTGCAGGTGGCATGGGTTTCGAAGTGAGTGGGTAAACCTGAGTTGGGGGGAGAGTAGAGAAAGGGAGGGGAAGCATGGACCTAAATGGGGGAGAAAAAAGGGGCTGGGATCTAAGGAAGGGAATGGAGATGGAAGGGACACAGAGACCATGTCATGGGTGGGGAGAGGCAAAAGGAGAATGGAGCACACCAGGAGACCCTGGCGCAGGGGGTGGGATATAGAAGGCAGTGGTATGGGAGAGGGTGCATATGGGACTAAAAGGCTGACTGCTGGCTGGTGAAGAGAGAAATGGGAGACATACTGAGTCCTTGTTGTGGGGAGAAGGAGCAGTGGACATGCACAGCTTTGGGCATGAGGGGGGTGTTGCAGTCTCTTCTGGAAGTTTTGGGGAATGTGAAGGTGCCACACGGAGCTAGTGGGAGGGGGTGAAGGAGGAGCACAAGGAGCCCCAGGTATGCAATGCATCCAGCCAACAGACACTGCAAAGCCTGTATATGCAACAGTAATATGACAACACTGCTGCTGGGAGCGGGTGTAGCAAATTCCTTACCAAATAAAGGCGTCGTGGCATTTTTAGGAAGGTGCTTGCCACTGTATTCCCAATTGCCAGTCAGCTCATTGTATTCCAGAGGTGAGCAAAATACAGCCCGCAGGCCGGATCCGGTCCACGGAGGGATTCTGTCCAGCCCACGGCAGCTCCCCAAGTCCTGCCTGACCCAGGTGCCGTCCGTCAGACATCCTGCCACCCCCTTGGCATGCAGTGGGACTGGGGCAGCTCCGTGGACTGCCTTTCTAGTCAGCTCAGACAGTGGCAGCTCCTTCCAGCTGCTGCCACCGCTGGCACCAGCCCTGTGGTACTGGCGGGGACCCGCACACACAGCCTCAACCCTAGCCCACCCCGGGCCCCCTCCAGACTTGGCCTGCTGAAGCGAACCAGCTCCAGACCAGCTGGAAACTGTGCGCGCAGTCCTGACCTCGGCCTGCCTGGGCATGGGCCCCAGGTGGCTTCAGGAAGAAAAGCCCAGCAACAGTGGGAGGGAGGTGCCACTTTTCCTTCACAGGTTCTGCCCATCTGCTGCTGCTGCTCGGTATGGACAGGCAGTCCGGAGCAGGCATGGGGCAGGGGCTGTGCACTGTTGGTGGTGGCAGGGAGGAACCGCAGGGTATGCAGGCTGTTGCAGGGGGGTGAGGGGTGCTGACCAGCCTACGGCAGCTCCCCAGAAATGCCTATATGGCCCGTGGGCCAAGTAATTGCCCGCCCCTGTTGTATTCTGTGTCGGCTCAGGCAGGGTAAGCCAGTTCTGCATGGGGCTGGAGCTTAGCTTCATCTGTGCCAGGCTTGGCCACTTCCCCAGGTGGAGGGAATGAATACAGTGGCAATCTGACTGTAATCAGAAGCTGGGGTAGGGATCACAAGGGCAGCCCGAGCTCATTATGAAAGTGTGCACTCCAGTAAAGAGTGGGAAGAACAGCTGGGAACGTATCAGGGCCCACAGCCAGACTGGATAAACCCTGCCACAGTTGCCCTCTTTCATCCTCCCCTCCCAGCTGCTACTTCAGGCAGCCGGGGAACATTTCCTCCTTTAACTTTTTTCTGTTTTCTTGGGTCATTAATGTTTCAAATTATAGCATGTTCTTTCTTTCACAACCTGCTGAAAGATGTGCAAGAGGATTAGTCATAGCATTCCACCAACTCCACTGCCTCTTTCTTTAGCTCTGTGTGTGCAAAGAAAAGGAGCCACTTCCCTTTGCCCCTAAACTTTCCACCGGTATTTCTTGAGCCTTTTTTTTTTTATCTCTAAAAACTGGACTTTTAGAGAACCATGTTTCAAATTCTAAAAATTGAAAAATGTTTCAGAAATGAAAAATCCCAATTAAAAAAAAAAACTTATTGTATTAACCTAAGCTATTGCAGTTGGCAGCTGATACCTCTCCCCAAATCAAACCAATAAAAAGTGAATGTAAAAAATCTATTAATTTTTTTTTCCTTTGAGAACATTTATTGTAGAAAAAATGAAAAAAAAATCATAACGACATTTGGGGGGTGAGGGAGAGGAAGTGAACTAACATTATATCAGATTCACAAGACACACAGCCTTCTCACAGGAGCAAAAAACTCATCGCCTCTTCAGTTTAAAAAATAATTTAAAATAAATTAATTGATGGTTCACTACATCAGACTTAAAATGCATGATTTATTTGCCCATAGTAGAGAAGAGCAGGCAACAAAACAGAGAATCAGAGTTATTATTTAAAAAAACTAAAATTCACTCTGGCTAAACTGAAAGTCTTTGTTTTATAAAGTCACTGAAACTTCTTTTGTGTTTTGGCCTATTGGGCCCAGTTCGTTTATGTGGGTTTCACCTTGGCCTTCGATTTAGTTCAACTTACTGCTTAAAGAAATTAACTTGGGGGTTGGGGCCCGGGCCTGCGGATTATCATATTTGCAGCTGCTTGCTTGAACAGTCTGAGATAATACATTCTCATGTTTCAGTCCTGTTTACTGACTAAAAAATAAACTGCCTTTCAGTGCCAGCTTGGGGGGTTCTCACTAAAAACAAAAGTGAAAGGAGAGATCTGAGTCATTTTAAACTAACTACTTGTAAAATATTTGGTCTCATTTAATTAAAACCTGCCTCCCCCCCTAAACTCCCACATTGTCCCAACAGTCACATGAGTGTAAAAAAAGGCAGAATTTTAGCCCACGGGGCCTTTTCTTTGTACGCTGTGGTGTAAATAACATTTACTGATGGAAAAAAAAATGGCTCTAATTAGGTAGAAAACATTATTTGGGTAGATGTGATATCTTTTATGATACCAACTAAATAGTTGAAAACATTGTTCTTTGCAAGCTTTTGGGCACAGACACCCTTCTTCAGGCACAGGGAGAGCCTGCTGCTGCTTTGTGCTCTCCTAGATGGAACAGACTCTCCCTGTGCCTGAAGAAGGGTGTTTGTGCCAGAAAACTTGCAAAGAACAATTTTTCCAATCATTTAGTTGGTCCAAGAAAAGCTATCACATTTACCCAAATAACCTTGTCTGCCTATGTCCTTAGACCAACATGACTACAACCAACATGTTCTGATCAGCTGCACGCAAGAGGAGCTGCTCTCTCTTTAGGTGCATGCTAGGTTCAGAAATATCAGTCAGCACTTGAGAGAAGGGACTGCGAGTCCATTCTGTTCTCAGCTTTGCCACTGGTTTACTCTGACACCATGCACAAGTCACCTAGCCCTTATATGCCTGTGTGTTCCTATCTGTCAGAGGAAAGGATGATCTTGGGGATGCTCAAACTAGGACACAGGAGTCAAGGGTTTGGCTTTTGGCTCCTCCAGTTTGATCTAGAAACATCACCTAGTGCTAGATCCAGTAAATCACAAGAGGAAGCTTGACTCTGTCCCCTAATGGTTAGGGAATGAACACAACTGCAACTGTAGCACTTATGGGATAGGCCAAACAGGGCCAAACCTAGTGAGTTTAAGACATTGTCAGGGTTAGGTGGTCACTGAGCAGGGGGGAGTGAGTTCATAATTTTAGATTTGGGTACCTCAAAGCTATCAAAGCTCCTTTTTTTGGATCTGCTCCTCAGGTACAGCGTCCCAGGGTGCTGACAGACATGCAGGTCCCCGCTGTAACTCATGGTGCTTAACAGAAAGCATCATGAGTTATAGCGACCCCCTGACCCAAAAGACATGCTGTGTTGGGTCAGGACGGGGGGTAGGAGGGAGGGAATTGAGTTCCACCTTGGAGCCTATCCAGGAGGAGCTGCGTGTCTGCAGGCTCTCTCCCCTAGGCCCCCTTCCCTCCTCCCAGCACAGATGCTGTCTGCAGGATGGGAGGTGGGAGAAGAAGGGGAGGGAGCTCCAGGCTGTGGTTTGCCCAGCATGTGTTGAAGGAGGGGAGGGGAGGGGAGGGTGTGGACTGGTGCCCCAGCTCATTGCTCCCTCCCTCCCCTTCTCCCCTCTCCCTTCCTGCAGACAGCACTGGGGGCCAGACTGGGCTGCATCAGCCCAGCCCCAATCAGACAGAAGTTAATGAAAGTGTTCTGCTTTGGAGCACCTTCATCTGAACCCTCATTAAATGAAGGCTAATTTGTCACATGATCAGTTACTTTTAAAGCACTCTGCAGCCATACACTTCTGTCAGGGCACAGCTGTAGAGCACTTTGAAGCAGCCAATCGTGCAACGTGTTACTTCTATCAGCTCCCTCAAAGGTATTTATGCACCCAGCTAACATTTGACTCAGTGTGTGTGAGGCACTTGCATAGCAGTGTGGAGCTGGCCTGAGTCTCTTTGCCCCTCAGTTTTGAATGTCTAAGATGGAGTGTAATAATCCTTCCTTTTTCTTGCCTATTAGAATTTAATCTCTGATAACAGGGGCAGTCCCTGAGTATGAGTTTGAACAGGGCTTAGCATTGCTGGGTCTCCTTGCTCACATGAAGCCTCACAACACTAAATTTGTAATACTGCTACTACCAGGGAATGTATAGCTTTTTAGGCCTAATCCTGCTACTCTTTCTTATCTGTGTCCTTATTCACATGAGAAGCCTGTGAACTCAACTGAGGGAAAAAAACCATAAATGCATTTTTATTGGCTGGGTTTAAAACAAAGCATCAATTTAAAATGCCCCATGTTTTCTGCTAAGAAACTGCTATAAAAACAGCAGCACAGTTAGATTATTTTTAGGACACTCAGTGAAATCCTCATAACTTTGCTTTGAAGATTCAGAGGAGGATTTTCTTATGTTGTCAGTGCTATCACCTACACTTCCCATTATGAGTTTGTGAAGCCCCTACAGTCATCTCCATAGTCCTGGGTGGGAAGTTGCTGGTAGAGATTGCAGAATATTCTAAAATTTGCTGCTAAATAGTGAATAAATGTAAGTCAGCAATAACTTAAGCATATCTGTTTGGGAAAGAAATGGTACGTTGTCTGTGTGAGAAGTCTCATTGATCTCTCCCTGTTTGAGAGCCTTTGAGGAAGGGGTGATTTTTTCTTTCTTTGTCTTGCTCCATTCTCTCGTCTTCTAGACCATCTAGTAGTGTATTAGCAGGCTACTCTGGGTCTCCACTGGCAAGGCTGCTACTTTCTATACTCTTCCGGCATCATCCATAGCATGGGCGACAGGTGCCTACTGAGTCTGGGGAGGGGCACCCACAGAAGCTGGGGCCAGAGCTGGTGAGCATATTCAGATGCCACCCCTCACTGCCCACCCACAGACCTCTGGGCCCTGCTGGTGCCCCTTACTCCTCACCCACAGGCTCCTGCCTTCCCCAGCAGCACCCAAGCTCTGGCTGCTACCTATGGGAAGCAGCGGCTTCTGCAGCCTGAGCAGAGTGAGAATCCTGGCTCTCCCTCCCCCACGGGCACCACAGCTGGAGCATTGCCCATGGGGGAGGAGGGGCAGATGCGGGCTACCCACTGCAGGCTCAGGGCTCTCTGCCCTGCTGCCCTCCCCCCTCAGTGCAGGCTGGCGGCTATGGGCTCAGGGCTTCCTGCCCTGATGCCCTCCCACAGGGACCTCCATGGCCTAGTGCGGGAGGACCCAGTGTGGCAGGGCACAGCAGGGTGGGGAGGGACAGTGTTGCTGCCAGGAGCCCCATGCTGCCGTGGTGAGGCACCTTCAGCCTTCTTGGAAGCAGCAGGGGCTACAACTCCACACCACCACTCCCCACTGCTGATGGGTGGGCAGGGGGTGCCTCACCGAGGTAGTGCAGGACTCCCAGTAGTGGCACCGAGCCTCCTTGCCTGGCTCTGCTCTGCCCTGCCATGCTGGGTTCCAGTTGCTGGGCAGCAGAGGCCCTGGGGGAAGGGCAGCAGATCAGGGAGTCCCAAGCCTTCAGTTGTCAGCCCACCCCTGCCCTGCACACAAATCTGGGGGGCATATGCCCCCCAATGACTCTCCCAGGAGTGCACATAGAGGTGAGAAGCTACCTCTCCTACTGCCCCGTGGACAAGCCACCTGCTCCTCCATCTCGCTCCCTGCTTGGGCCCTGTGGCCCCATGTGGCCCCAAGCCACAAGACCCATGTACCACCCTGGCTTGGCAGCAGCCCCAGCCTCAGCCCTGCCCACCTCCCTCCCTTACTATGGGGGCCTCAATCCCTCCCCCACCAGACTTACCTGCGGGGAGCTGCTCTCCACCCTGCCTGACTGACATGTCATCCCCTGCCTGACTGCCCTCCTTGCACATTCCCTAGCCCCTTGCAGGCTGGAACTGGCAGAAAAACAAGGGGAAACCCTCCTTTTCCCATGTTTTTCTCCTTAAAAAGAGAACATACAGGTTTTTTTCCTTAACGTGACAAAATCCAGGTTTTATCATGTTTTTCTGTGGTGAATGGAAAACCCAGATCCCTGCTGGTAACTAAGGTTGCTGAGCTTTTACGTGAGATTCTCTCTGAAACATATGTGCTGTGATGCCTTTTTTTTTTACAACATGTGTGACAGAGTATGGGGCCCTGTGTAGCTGTCATAGAGGGACATATCAGTTGGAAGAGGGCAGTATGGTACTGGTATATGCATGGTTGTGAATGTCAAATGGAACGAGAATACATTTTTAGTTTTCATTTTACTTCTCATCTTCTTAGTGGAGCATTGCTACTAATGCAGAACTCTCTCAGCCTTTGTTTTTATTCTTTATGTGTTATCTAACTCAAGAAATACTTTTTTGCTCGTTCAGTCTTTTCATCAGAAGAGACTCAATTCATTTAAAGTATTCAGGTACAAATGAAAGGCTATCCTATTTAATTTCTTGTTACTGGTAGACTCAAAGAATTTTTTAAAATGGATAATCCCTAAGATATGAGTGTATACAACATGGAACCAGTACATGCCCTTCAATTATCACTTTACCTTGGCCTCCACAGTCCTTTACCCTTCAGGGACCTCTATTAAGGGTGCAATTCTGGGTGTGGGGGGCGGGATTTATCTATGTAGACACTTGACCTCTGGAAACAAGTTTGAACCCAATTTATAAATAACTTATTTCACCAAATAGCCATTGGATAGTAATTAGTTTGTTTTCATTAATACTACACTAGGAGCACAGAGGGGAAAAGCACCATACCTCACCTTAGTGTTTTGGTTGGCCAGCTCAGTAGGCCTCTGGTTGAACAAAATATAGCATGCTGCTTCTTGTTAATGCAATGGCATGGGTGGCAACAATTTATGGCAGCAGGAATGTCTGAAATATGCTTCCAGTAACCCATAGCAACCAAAGTAAGTGCTGCATGCCCACAAATCACATGCAAACTCTGCTTTCCGTATTATTTGTTTTGTGATTTATCACTCAAGCCTGGTGAAAATCTTAAAAGAAACGACCACAGCCAGCATGCTGGCTTTGACAGGTATACATTGTTATCTTGGCATTTGTTATTTTCTACCGTTTCTTCCTAACGAATGACTTCATGGGCCGGTATCGTGTACTAATCTCTAGTTCCATTCTAGGGTGGAAAAGGTACAGCAAGCACAGACTGGAAAAGAACGAGTGACTCATATGCCTAAACATTCGTAATAGTTAGCAGGAGAACAAATATTGATGCTGAGGAAATCTGCATGTAGTAACAATTGAAAAATGAAAGGGGAATCATTCCGGGTTTGATGTAGCTTTACTGTGCCCTCAAGATGTGCCCTGACCTCATGTTGGCTGTGTTTGTGTGTACGCGTGCTTGCAGTGAAAGCAGAATCGGACCCTTAGGAGTTGATATTTTGATCTATTGGGGGGGTCTAAGGGCAAGGAAGAAGAAATTTTTGCCTTTGGAATTTGCAGTTTGTTCTTTAGCAATAACTAACAAAGGAAAGCGTTTCACCATAGTGATGAGCCTTCCTTTCCATGAAATATTCATGCATTTAGGATGATTAATCATTTTTAAGGCTTCAATCTGCTCGGAGCTCGATATTTTTTGTTGTTTTTTTTTTAAAGCCTGATTATTTGCATCCGGGCAAAATGCCATGCACAGGTAAGTGTATGCCATGAAAATCATGGGGTCACACGCCTCCCTGTGGCACTTCTCCTACTTCTCAGCCCGTTAGAACAGTGGAGGTTCAGAATGGGCAGGGGGTGAGGTGTAAAAGCCAGGGGACCCCCTGTGGGAACCGAGTCTCCTACTTCAACAAAGCAATTCCAGCTGACTCTCTGGCAGCTGTCCATTGCTACTCCTCTATCCTGCCAATGCCTGGAGTTTGTAGCTCTTACATTTCCTCCCTGCAACAGAAATGTAACACCTTGGCACCTGCTCTGTAATTTAGGGAGCAAAACAGAAAGCAATGCACTTCAATTCCAGTTTGCAAAAGAAGCGGGGGAGAGCTCAACTCCCAGTATCCCCACTCCTATTATAAATACAAAGGGATTTATGAAATAAGACCCAATGATTATGAAGAAGTTGGGTCTGCTTCTCAGCTGGCATAAATCTGCCTGACACATCGAATTTCATGGAACTTTATTGATACACTTGAGTTGGAGGTATTGCTCCTTCTGGCTCCAAGTTGGACCCGTTAACCAAGGGAAACTCTTATTAAAATCAAGTTAAATGTTTCCAAAACAACTAGTACACAGTCAAACAAAGTGTTTTGCCAGGTTAAATTCACTGTTATCCAGAATAATTACAATCTCACTGATTTACAAGCAGGTGTGTGGAGGTGAAGGCGAGCAGGGTTGCTCAGCCCCCAGCTCTCATGCCATATCTGCCCCCTAATGTTATGCTATCTGGCTCATGGGGCTCCTCATAAGCTGTGACCCTGCAGGGCACATGGGATTGGGCAAGGACAGCATGGGATCATAGGGCTTGATCTCAGTGCATGGGGCTGCACAGGGTCCTGGAGCCCAATCCTGGCAGGCAGGACTGGGAGGGGGCAGCACAAGGCCCCAGGGCCCAGTCCCCCATGCAGGGCTAGATGGAGGCACAATGGGGCCCCCGGGCCTGAACCTAGCACACGTGGTCTGATCTGGCCTTTGCATTGGCCCCATGCTACTCATCTAGCCCACAGGACCAAAAGGTTGAGCACCACAGAATTAGGCCACTTGCTTAAGAAGTGAATCCAGGTTTGTGGGTTTGCATTAATGTTTGGAAGATTCTGGCTCCCAGTCCTACACTCAGCCCATCAGACTATGCTGTCTTTGGCCCATATTAATTCAGGACTATGTAGCAACAGTTGAACAGATTCAAACATTGATCTGAAGCCCAAGGGAGCCCTCATGTAATGTAAAAAAAAATCCATACTAATTGCCATTTAACTTCCCTCTTACTATTACAACCTAGCAAAACACTAGCATCTCCCCTTAAATCTTGCAGAAACAATGCAGTGTGGCTTTGAAGCATACACCTCGACTGACATATGGGGTAGATTTCATTAGCTATTTCCTATGTGATAAATAACACTGCATTATTAATGTCCTGCTAAGCAAACATTAACTGTATTAAAAATGAATATTGAAAAAATCATGAAATGGTAGTATATTAACACGAGTGGCCATTCAGCTCATCCATCATTGGAAAAATCCTTTCCTGTAATCAAAGGAATTCAGAGCTGAAAATAAATGATAAAATGTATTCCATTTATTTATTTCAATCTCTGAGATCAGAGCTGCTGTTACTGTGTCCTGCTCACATGTTTTTGATAGTTGGAAAAAGGGAGATTCACTTAGAGAAGAACTGAAATAGAAATGATTATTCATTAACTGTTTTGCATACACAAGCATACATGGAACTATATATGACCCAAAGTATAAGTAGTCCCTACTCAGAAGAGTTTACAGTCTATGGAAAACAAATGGAGACTAGAGTAGACATGCTAGGAAGTCCAGAAGAATAAATTAATGTGATCTCCCCAGTTGTTATATTATATTATATTATATTATATTATATTATATTATATTATATTATATTATGGAACACTAAACTCACTACAGGTCTACAACAGGAAAACTAGTAATTTTCCTATATGCATATCCCATGGTATCAGATGATTTTCCAGCTACTTCTTTGCAATCTTTACCATCATATAAACTCAGGCAGTTGATGCCTCCAGATATTTTAGGTAAGCGGGGAAAGTGTTTTCATGACTGTGTAATGGAGTCTTTCTCTATGACAAGAGAGGGAAGCAAAAGAGAGAATAAGAAAAGGGCTGGGAGAAGGGTGATCCAGTTGGTAGGGCGCTACCCAAGGGCTGCTGCTGCATTGATTTCTGAGCTGCTTCTCTCCAGCTTCTGAAATGGAGTCAGAGCCAGACTTAGATTTGTGGGGTCCTGAGCCAATTTTAGAGTGTGGCAACAATGTGACTGATTAGTTTGGAGTAATTTACCTGGATTTAACTTTTTTAGTAATTCATGCAATTGTAAAGATGAGACAACCAACCAACTCTCCCAAACCTGGCAGTGGGTGCTGTTACAACTTCTGGCCACAAGGTGGCAAGGGACAGTTTGCATGGAGCAAATGACTTTTCTGGGGATGAAACTGCTGACCGGTGCCAAGGGCTGGCTTTCCCATGTCGTCACGTTTCTACATATTTCCCAAGGGATAACTTTATCCTGGATTCAAGCGCTTTACTAGGCGTTAGGGCTAAGCATGACGTGTCCACTTCACTTCTTCTGTGTAGTAAAGTCGGTTTCATATGGAGTAAATGTGTTGTGTGTCCACACTCTCATCCAACAGACCTCAGATCACTGCGTTGAATGATTTGCACAAACTTAGCTGAGTGGGGCCCTCCCTGGCCTAGGGCTCCAGACAGTTATCCTGGTTGCATGTCCTGACGATTCGCTCTGCTTTCAGGGGTGTTGTGAGGCTAAATGTCTTAAAGTTCATCAGACATTCAGAGACTACAGAGGTGGGGTCTGTGCCAGTATCACAGGGTGTTTTTAAACAGGGGGTGGAAAGGGGGTGCTTTAATCAGAGCAGCTCCGAGAGCCGCTCTAATTAAAGTGATAAAGCGTCTTGTGTCTCAGTGTCCCTATGCTTCAAAGTGGCAGTGAATGAGCTTTAGTTAACATGAGCTTTAGTTAAAATGCCCCTACCACCATTTTCAAGTGCAGGGATGCTGATACACGAGACATGGAAGCTGGCTGGAGCACGGTAATTACTACACTCCAGCAGACTCGATTAACTGAGTCGGCTCCAATGCGCTGTAATTGCAGCACATCAGAGCAGCCTCCTGGCTCGTGTACCAACACCCATAGATAGATGGAGCAAGGCCGTCTGCACAGTCTCTTTCAAGCCTCTGTCTTGAATTCAGGGGCTCTGAAATGTCC
>NW_017728992.1:188258518-188261129 GCF_001723915.1 Gavialis gangeticus | reverse complement strand
CAGCACATCAGAGCAGCCTCCTGGCTCGTGTACCAACACCCATAGATAGATGGAACAAGGCCGTCTGCACAGTCTCTTTCAAGCCTCTGTCTTGAATTCAGGGGCTCTGCAATGTCCAGCCAGTGCTGGCCCCAGTGCACCTGGGACTAATGGTGCTTATTGTTGTTACCTATTTTTAAGCTTTTGTATTGTGGAGCCTATTGTGTGAGGCACTTTACTGTACGTGCTTCCAGCCTACCGACTTTACAGTAAGTCAGTACCACTCAGCGAAGCCCTCCGCAGACAGGTGAGTCCGGGGCAGCGGTGCCATGTGTGTCAGGTGAAACTGTTGAGCAGAGTTCCAGGAACCAGCTGCTGAAAAGACCAAATTTATCTCTAGCCCTTTTAACGCCTTCAGATCTCTGCAGAAAGCATTTGTCAGGCAGCAGGAGGAAGCTCACTTAATACCTGCACGTTCACACCTCTCTGTGTACACAAACAATGAACTTTAGTTTCCAGGGGTGTCCTTTCCCTAACCTCCAAACCACAAACACATGCTCACCTCAACCACTTCTACTGGCAGCTCAAAATTGTATCCATTGGAATCACCAAACATCACTAGCAAAGGACTAGGATATCCTAGCGGATATCCTGACAACCTAATTGTCAGGATAGTAACCACTCTTATTGCCACTTCTTCCTCTGCCATATTTTCCCCTACATCTCATTAATGCAACTTTGTTTTATGACCGAGATCCATGAAACTACAATACAAGGAAGGGTTTTTCCAAGGATTGACCGGATGTTTGCTTTCTGTTGGCTGTGAATAAATATTGATATTCCTAATCCTAAAACTCACAAGTGCAATAAAAAATAAACACCATGGCTTTGCTGTTAATGAGTAATTGGGTATCAAGTACATTTGTGCAAGGCAGATATGTAAAGTTGGTCATAATACAATGGGAATCAGTTTCCATTTATGTGTTCTACCATAGACAATATCTATGCTTTTGTTTTCAGTTAAATTATTCTCCATAAAACAAAATGGGAAGCAAATATGGTCCCTGCAAGGTAAATGCATTTAAATTATAACAATTTGCACTTAAATATGGTGGCGGCTCTGCCTTCCATCATTCTGCTCCTATATGTCATTCACAGCTGTTAATTTAACAGCCTAGTGATTGCTTCCACCAAGGTGCATTATGCATATCGCACTGCAACAAGATCACCAGCAGTGGGCTCCAGAGGGGCAGCCCCAGGAGCACCAGGGATGCTGATGGCCAAGCTGCCTGGTCTCTACAATGGAAGTCAGAGGCCCTTACAGAGGCTCTCCTAATAACCAAAGAGCCCACACACTGACATGGTGTTATACCACATGCTGTCTTTCCCCCAGAGGGCCATACTCAACAGGCTTGGGCTTGATTTTCTAAAGTAACCCCATCCTATTTATGAAAGCAGGCACTGGTGGAAGCGTGGCACGTGCTAGCCTTTTCTGCAGCATCCAGGAGAAGTGCTGAGTGACGGGGAAGGTTTCTGCCTTTGTCTCCTCTGACTCCAACTCCACGTAAAAGACCAGAACACAGTTTGACCTCCAGCATCCCAAGAAAACATATCTTGTGTGGTATGCAAGGGAGTCAAACTCATCTAGGCTTGCGGGAGCCAACCAGCATGCCACATCCAGCACAAGTCCTGGAGCAGGCACCACATGCACGTGTCCCAGACTGGCAGCTCTGAAACCATGCTGCACATGATGCCCATTCCAGCATGCATCTGCTCCATGCTGTATCCAGAGTGGGTGCCGTGTGTGGTGCATGCCCTGGAGTGGCCGATCCAGGACCAGGACCAGGACCAGGACCAGACCACACTTGGCTCTCAATCTGGGCCCGTGCTGTATGCAGCACCTGCTGTGATTGCTCCAAGACTCACACTGGAGCAGTGCTGCATTCGATGGGATCCTGGAGCAGCAGGAGTGGGCATCTAGTGCACCCTGCATGCTACCTGGAGTCTGGATAATATAGCTTCATAGGCCAAATCCAGCCTCCAGGACACATCTTTGACACTCCTGCATTACCTTATGTCTGTGATGTACTAAGCAAGTCACTGTGTTGGTATATTCAGGAGGGCATAAGGAGTGGCACTGTATGGGCATCTTCCTGTGAGGTGCTATGTATGCTCAGTTGCTGTAGGCTTGAGGAGTCTCAGTAGTTTGAGGGGTTGGGGCACTGCGTTCCTTATCATTCCTTTACTTCTGAAGACTTTAACGATCTTCTAAAATTGAATTAAACACTATGATCTACTATTCATAAAAAAGAGTATTAACCTTGTCTTGTGACCTAAAGTGTTATGCATAATCCTTGCAAATACTTACACATTAAAATATACCACGGCTGTCTATTTGGCTTAATCTTACACTACCAAGGTTTGCCAGCACAGCTGGGAAGATCACACCCTGTTGCCAAAAGAAGTGTGCCAGTAAAACTCTGGTTTGGCTGCAGCTACATTGACAGAATAATATTTTTTGTCAGCTTAGCTTGGGTTGTTTGTGGAGGTGGCATAGCCACCCAGCAGAAAACCCTCCTGTCTTGGCATACCCTCTAGCAGCAGAGACTCTGTCATGTGATAAACTTTTAGT
>NW_017728992.1:188237328-188253518 GCF_001723915.1 Gavialis gangeticus | reverse complement strand
GCTGGGAAGATCACACCCTGTTGCCAAAAGAAGTGTGCCAGTAAAACTCTGGTTTGGCTGCAGCTACATTGACAGAATAATATTTTTTGTCAGCTTAGCTTGGGTTGTTTGTGGAGGTGGCATAGCCACCCAGCAGAAAACCCTCCTGTCTTGGCATACCCTCTAGCAGCAGAGACTCTGTCATGTGATAAACTTTTAGTTACCTGAATTGAACCCAGTTTACACAGGCTTAGCATACAGCTTTAAATGCTGATCATGTTACTTTACCATTTAAGCAAAGTGTTAGCAAATTAGCTTACTGTGGGAACGGGATTTTTTTTTTGTCTTTATTTTTTCTGTCTTCTATGAAAACGTACTGAAAATACTGAGCAGCACACAATGTTAAAGTGATGCAAATGAGTTCATTTTCCTCCTGAAATTAGAACAGCACTCGTTTCCGTACTCAGTTCTACTTTCAGTCGGAAAAAAAAAAAGATTTAATGAGAAAGTTGGGTTAATTGAAATACCATGAGGTTATGACACCTACAGAGATCTGTGGCTGATCTAAAAAAAAAATGTTCATCTGTCATGCTTTCCCCCTCCTCATCTGTGTGTAATGGCATCAGCTGACAGGGACAGAGATAAAATGTTATCACATATGGTGTCACTTCCACTAAGGCCTTTTTACATGTAAAATATTAATACAAACAGAAACTAGTTGGACTGATTTTCAAATTTTCACACAATTTATCTCTCCAGTTCAGAGTAGTTTGTAACTCTGTGCGAGGGAAGGGTTTTTTTTGTATTTAGAGCAAGAGCAATTCTGATCTTCCTTGATCGTGGGCAGATATAACTTCCTGGCCTTAGTGTCTTTTGCATACACTGGGCTCTACCTGCCTGTTCAGGGAATCTACCCAACCCTCTTCTGCTTTTCATGATGATGATTTACTAGCTTATAGCATATCTAGTAAATCACCTAGTTTCACTTATTAGCTCAAGCAGCAATCCTCTGTGTGTCATTTGCTTAAGGAAATCTTTCAATGATTGCAATACTTTATGGATATTTTGTAGCTACCTACTCATCTGCTCCTGGTCTTGTAAACATTACTGGGAGTTGTTGGTAATATACTGTCTGGCTTCTTGTGATCAGGGAGCTGATGAAGAATGCTTTGCTTTCAAAAGCTTATGTAACTTTATCCCAATTACATAGTTGGTCCAATAAAAGATATTCTAAGAAATGCTTGCCTCTCACATATAAATCGAACTGGTTCTGTGCTTTATTCTCTGTTCTTTAACAAACATCCCAAATCAGCATTTTATACTTGCTGTGCACATGTGCAGGCCAGCAAAGAAGTAGATCAATGAAAGAGAGGAGTAGTTTGGATCATTTTTATCAGTGAATTGGGCACGAGCATGGTACATAGGTACATACCTAACATTCAGCACAAGGCTTATCTCTACCATGGGAGGATTGTGTCCTAGAGAGGACAGAGCTGGGAAAGCCCTGCCTCCCTCGGTCCACAGGCACTCTCCATTGCTGGAAGTTTGCCAGTGAGACTGCTCTGGGCTCATCCCAGGCACCTGCTCTCAGGCTCTTGGTCTCTGCTGGTCCTGAGAGCAGGTGGTAGGGATAAGTCAAGAGCAGCCTCAGTGGCAAACTTTTGGGTGTAGGTTGCATTTCTAGACTCAGGTGTGGAGGGTGGTTCACAGCTGTGTCCCTGCTGGGGCCGGACACTGCAGTGGTCAAGACAAGCCCAAATAGTCTGCTTGACTTCAGAGAGGACACTTATAAACTTAGTGAGGTTTATGCCCCATATGTGTATGCATAGCACTGAGCACACCAATAATCCCTTTGTCATCCAGAAATGAGTTTATGCAAACACTTCATTAAGAGTTGCAGTATTGTTTCCTATGATGTACTAATCCAGCAGCATACCAGGCCCAAACTGTTGTGGCATAACTATGATATATATATTTAATGCATATATTAAAAATGCATTTAATGTTAATTAGTGTAGCATGCCTTATAATTGGTAACGTTAAGAACAAGAAAAAAATGTAAAGGTGTACACAAGCTGAAACTTTAAGACAGAAGGGGTACATTAGGTAAAAAAAGGTTAAAAACCACTGATCTAGAAGGTGATTTTCCCAGGGTGAGGCTTGGCTCTTGCACACTTGGGCCTGGTTCCCACATGCTGGACAGCAGGGAGGGGGGGCTGCAGCCACTCACACAGAGCATCAAGAAAGGGAGTGATTGGTGGGGGTGGCTGTGCCATAGGCAGAAGAAGAAAAAAATATTTGGGGGGGGAAGAGCACATACACGTGTGCTCCGACCCCCACAAGCAGATAAGTTTGTGGTGGAAGGGGGAAAGGGCCTGGGGTGCAGATTGAAGCCCCTGCAATGAGGGAGGGAGAGGGGCACAGGCAGGGCTGGGGTGAATGGGGCCCCAGCTGGGCTGGGCAGTGGGACAATGGGAGCCCAGGTGGCTCATCCAGGGGCGTGGGGGTACTCCTGCTACTGTGCGCACCCTAGCGCAGGCCCAGAGAGCACGTGCCCCTCGGTCTGTGCACGGGGTGGAGGCATCTGCTGCTAAAGGCTGTACTTGGTGCCCAGCTGCAGCTGTCACTGCCTCCAGACCCATGTGATGCCATGTGTGTCCCGCTGTGGGGCAGGCAGGGGCATGGTGCAGACCAGTAGCGGCAGGCACGTGGCATCACAGAGCTCCCGGGGCAGCAGTAGCTGGGCACAAAGTGCAGCGTGCAGTGGCAGCCACCTCCACCCTGCACACAGATCGAGGGGCATGTGCCCCCTGGGCCTTCATTGGTTCACTGGGGTGCACACAGCAGTGGGAGCTCCCCCCCACCCTTGCACCCATGAACGAGACTCCCAGGCTCTGATTGTCCCAACACCTGGCCCAGCTGGGTCCCCATTCACCCCAGCCCTGCTCCTGCCTGTGCCCGCCTCGATCTGCTCCTCCCAGCCCCTTCCCCTCACAGAATCGATGGGTACTTGCCTGCAGTGCTGGGCAGCCCGTGATCCATGATCCATGTGCTGGGCTGCAATCCTGGCTGCATGCGTGCCCCTCCCCACCTTGCTGCAGCCACCCGGAGCCCGCAGCCGGGCTACCTTGCATCTCTACCTGCTGCCCCACATTTGGGGTTCATTCTGCATACCCCATATGACCTTTTTAAGTACCCCTAGGGGTACGTGTACCCCCAGTTGACAACCACTATTCTAGATCATGGTGTCCCCCCTGTCAGGTGGCTCAATTTGAATCAATGGGATTAAAGGCACCTGATCTGCAGACAGTATTTCAGCATTAGCCCTTGCAAAAATCAGACTTCTATAACATAACTCCAGTGGGGCACCCAAACATCAAATCCTCTAAGATTGCCTTGTCATGAGGTGAGCTGGCCCTTTAGGGAGGTTGGGATTTAGAGGTAGATGCAACAAAGGATATAGGTGCTGCAAGATCTCCGGCCCTCAGGGTGGAATCCAGAGCCCTGTGCTAGCTACTTAGGCTCCTTGCACAGGGTATGGGGAGAGTTAGTTGCCTCCAAATAGGATCCAAAAGCCAGTCCACTGAGTGGGGAACTGCTTAGAGCTAGCTCTGTTATTGGTCATTTTTGAAACAATAGGGATGTGCTTGGAATCCTTCCTGTCTCCAGGATCGGGCACCTGAGTCAGGCCTGCAGGGAGGTATCTCTAACCCAGGGGCGGGCAATTATTTTGGGTGGAGGGCTGCTTACTGTGTTTTGGCAAGCCATCGAGGGCTGCATGATAGGCAGGCCAGGGCAGATAAATCTTAATTTTCTAAAAATTTTAGGGGCCCCACGGGCAAGATAGAACGGCCTGGTGGGCAGCATCTGGTCCCTGGGCCATATTTTGCCCACCCCTGCTGTAACCACTCGAGATTCAGAGCCTAAGTCTCTGCCCGGAGGGAAGGCACTTCCATTTATTCTTCAAAGAGCTGAGTGGATTTCTTACACTATCTGGCGGTGGTTGTGGTGGCTGTTGCCAAATGCTTACATAACGGGCTCGCGGTTAGAGCACTCACCAAGGAAGTGGCAGACCCAGGTTCAGTGACCTTGTGAGCCGGAGTGGTTTAAAGCCACATATCTCAGATTTATTGAATAGTCCAGGAGAGGGCACCCTCCACTCCTCCTCTTGAAGCTGGACCACTGGGCAGCAAAGATGGCAAGTTGCAGAGTCCAGGGGTTCAGACTCTGTAGCTTAGTGCTTTGGCCACTCAGCTGGAGAAGGAGGAGGACCAGCCTGGCTTCGTGTGATCATGCTTGTGCTTTCCATCTAATCAGCATTGAATGCCAGCTACAGAAGCTCTCCTGGGAATGGAGGCTGTGATATTTTGACGGGTATCTGAGCAGTGTCCTGCCATTGAACTCTACCCAAAACTCCCAACAGAGTAGATGCTCCATCTTTCATGCTGCATATCTCCTTACAATCACCTCATTCTCATTCGTATCTTACTAAGGGCAAGATGGTTTTGGTCCTGGGCACCTTTTTGTTTCTCTTCTGTGGTGCTGAGTAGACTCCGTGTCGTCACATCAGACACTTCTGGGTTTTTTTTTTTTGCATAGTAGCTACAGCCTCTGCTCTGCGGAGACTTGGTGGGAATTTGCTGGGCTTGCAGAAAGATGCTACAAGAGTTGCAAAAAAACTAAAAATAACTAGCAGAGGAGTATCCAATAATTTAGCTTTAGAATGACTCATGGAAAAGCCTGAGAATAGTATCAGTGTATAGTTATACAGTTTTCTGTTTCATTTACATAGATGGTGTCTGAACTGAGAGGGTCCATCATGAACGATACTAAGCATGGTGATAGATAGGGCTGTGGATCTTCTAAGCACTGGAGAACACAAATATTTCCTCTTGAGCGTTTGCTTAATTTTATAGATGAAGGAATTGAGACAGGCAGGAAGGTTTGCTAATTGGCTTCAGAAGGAGCAAGATGAGAGTCCATACAACATGCCCAAGGTCACAGAGGGAATCTCTATCAGAGCTGAAATGAAAATGCAGAAGGTCCGGGGTCATGAGCCCTGTCGTGCTTCATTCAAGCAATAGCATGCAGTCGAGTACCTGACATAATGCGGCAACTGCCAGCCAGCCATTGCTGTGAGAGAGGAAGTGCCCCCATTTTGCATGTGTTGCAGGCTGGCAGGCTAACGCAGTACAGGCCCATACACATCTTGTGAGAACAGCACTATAGAGATTGGGTTGCCCCGTTCTTTCCCTTGTTCTGCAGCTGTAGCAGAATAGAAAATGAATGAGTCAGAAAGGTGGAGGGTTAATCTGTTCTGCCAGCTGCTTGGTGGAAAAAAAGAATAAGCCCAAAGTAAAATTAAACACATCAAGCCCCTCATCATTATTATTTGTGTTTATTTGTGTTCCAACATAGGCCAAAAGTCCAAACAGGAACCTGCTGCTCCAGGCACTTGCAGAGGATGGGATCTGTTTAACTCTGGAGAGTTAAATGGACTAAAGCTGGGGGAAAAAGAGCAGTGATGTTAAGGGCAGCACAAGTAACTATGCAGGGAAGGCTGTCTGGTCCTTGATACCTTTGTTAAGCTCTAACTGCTTGGGCTGGGGTTTTCTTTCCTTAGCTGTCTGCTGAAGGTTGATTTTTTTCTGGAGTATGTTGGCAAAAATAGCTCAGCCATTTCTCAAAATGTGGGGGAACATACCTATTAAAAATCATGTTACAAAATGCTAATAACCTTTCCACTGAGAAGCTCTGGTCCCTTCATAATTTGGAGCGGGGGCTTGAACTGTAGCTATCCTTGTGGCCAGAGATGTGCCTTTTACTTTCCTTATAAAAATCCTCTCCAAAATTTGGCCAAGTTTGAGCCTGGGGTTCTCAGTTTGGCAGCTACATCCTTAGCCTATTCCTCATGGACTGGGCAGGCTTGAGCTCTGGGTTTGAGAGGCCAAGCAGGCATCTCCCTGAAGCTGCTCCTCCCAGGAAGTCAGGAGCACCGTCCCCTGTACAGTTGGTGTCCCCCTTGTCTCACAACTGAATTTAAGTCTTTTGGCCATGCCCGTGATGGTACAGCTTTCAACAGCATGAGCTCATCTTATTTTTCCACAGGATGCTTGCCTCATCCAGTGCATAGGACAGGCAGTGCTCAGGAAATGAATCAGGGACCTGCAGTGCAAGAGGCTGTTGCTCTTAGCACCCCTTTCAGAAATGCAGCAGAAATTAAAAAGCGTGGAGCAGAGGTGGGGGAAGGAGAGTTGCAGGGGGGTGAAGGCAGTTGCATGACCCCTGGGAATCTGAATGTCATCCCTGTCTCTGCCAGAGAGATCCTGTGTGATTTTAGGCAACTCCCTTAATCTAAATGGTTCACGGTGATAACCAAACCCCAGGTTCCTTGTTTCACAGGCGAGGCAAATGGTGCCAGATTTTCGGAGCATTTCTGGCTTCTCCCAGGCTAGGGATAGAAGTTGCCTGTGAACTGGTTTAAGGGATTGGAAACTGGTTTAAACCTGTAACGGAATAGAAATTCAGTGCACATAAACCACTTCCAAAATGGCCACTTTCAAAATATCTCAAACCCAGTTTAAGATAAACCTGGATGGATGTAGTATCAGACTTAACTGTTTTAGGTTAAACTGATCTATGGAACTTCTGTCCCAGGTCCCCTCCTTACTCAAAGTGAACTCTCAGTCCCCCAGCATCCCAGGATGCTTTGCAGCCCTGGGTTGTGCTGCCTGCTCCAGTGGACCGGGGCTGGCCCTGCCTCTAGGTGTCAGAGAGAGGAACACTAACTCCTGCTCCCTACCCTGCTTCCTGCCTGTGCCCGTCAGCCTGCTGGGTCGGGAGGCAGAGGAATGGACTCCCAGGCCCTCTAGTCCCCGTCTGTAGGGTGCAAGGGGAAGGAAAGCTCCAGCAGTGGGGGCTTTTTGATCTCCCCCCTCACGGCCCGGGGAGCTGGGCTGGGATCAGCTCAGTCCTGCCTCCTCCCCAGCCTCCAAGAGGTGAGCAGGGGAGACAGGGGGAATGCACCCTCCTGGCCAGGCACTGGCCCCCACAGCTGCAGGCTGCCTGGCATGGGGGGAAAGCCCCACCTGGGACTTTTTGTCTGTTGGGCTGGGATAAGCTCAGCCCTGCCCTTTCCTTAGCTGTCCACCTTATGAGAGGCTTTATGCCCCCTCTTCCTCCTCCCCCATGCCAGGCAGACCCCGGCTGGAGGTGGGGCAGTGCTGGGTGTGTGTAGGGGTGCTTTTCCCCCCTTGGGAAGTTCAGGAGCATTAGGCAGTGTGACCACGAGGGATGGTTCATGTGAGTCCCCCCGGCTCCTGGCCTGGGCCAGTGCAGGCTTCTGCCTGTCTTGGTCATCTGAACACCAAACATCAGCTCAATTTCTTATCAGTTCAACCTGTGCAGCTTAGAAAAACCTGCAAAGATTGAATCGATTCCACCTTGGGCTTTTTGAACCTGTCCTTAGCCCCAGTGGCAGCTGAAGTCAGTGGGAGCAGGCCTTACAACATATGCAAGACTAAGCAACGCACAAAAGAATAAGCAAACCCCGGGGTTTCTCAGGTTTAGCACCCAAAACATTGCAGTTTCTTTGGACAATTTTGGTTTAAGCCAGCCTGTGCCCCGCTTCCCCTTCTGTAAAGTGAAGATAATAACACCTCACCTTACAGGAGCATAATGAAGAGACTTCATTAACGTTTGAGACATTTGGATAGTATAATGAGAAGATAATAGAAACTCCTATGAGGAAACAAATCATTCAGTATTCAGAGCAGGGTCTGATTGTATGCAGTAAATAGAGCCCCACAGTCAATGAGGGTGATAATAAAAACATTGAATAACTCAGCTATTCATTGAATGAGGCAAGGGTCCCAGGCAAAAACAGCATGAAACCACATCATTAAAGCCTATATTTTAATGCAATAAGCACCAGGGGACCAAGTTAAGGATACATGGGCACAGTTTCCTGACTGCAGTTTCCTGACTCCTGGATACTTGGCTTTGCTACTGAACATCCTTTGTTCATATGTAATAATGTATTCATATTACAGGGGCATCGACAAGGTGGGATGCCAAGGCCACAAACTGGAAGTGACTGCCCCTGCCTCAAAGAGTTTATAATGGATTAAGACAGGAGAAGGGTATGCAGAGGGGCTGGACTGGAACTCGGTATATTGGTTTTATGGAGATTGTTTTAAGTGTGTAGTTTATTTTTTCTTAGGTAAATTAAAATTGAAAGAGATATAGGTTGGAATTGACTTCTTCCTTGAGAGCATTGTGGCATAAAAGGATCTTACAGGGGAGTTGAATGAAGAGAGGCCAGGAAGGCTGTTCCATAAGTACAACAAAGACATACATGTTAGGAAAAGCCTTTTGTTTGGGGTAGACAGGTCAAACAGTCACTAAATATATATTTTATGTAAGCATCGTGTTGGCCAAAGGCTATAATCTAGGTGACTACATATGACATGCAGATTGAGGGAAAATTGCTACCGCACAGAACGACTTGTTCCCAGATGGCTGGGCATTGGGACTCTCTGAAAGCGGTTCTGCTCTGATCTGTCAAACTCCAGAGAAATTAGATGCAGAAGATGAAAGAAAGTCTCCAAGAAAACCAATTCTGCAACCAAATAAGTTAGGAAAGGAAAGGAGCTGGAAAGAAAGGTGGAAACATGCTCTCAACTGAAGGGTTTCTTTCCTTTGCACTCTGCTAGCTGCATGGTCATGGCTTGGCAGACATTCAGTCTTTAGGAGGCGTTGTGAAATTCCGCGATAGGAGGGGTTTCCTTTGATGAGCTGGCCATTGTGGCTTTACAAGAAATTGCACTGTACTTCCTCTCCCCCATTACAAACCACAGTTTTCTGAATGAATTTGTGCCTCAGTTTATTTAAAAAACAAAACAAATCACACACAACAGATTAACCCTTCACCTCTCTGACTCATTCATTTTCTATTCTGCTGCAGCTGCGGAACAAGGTGAAAAACGGGGCAACCCACTCATCACTCTGTGTGCAGTGGTGTGAAAGAAAGCAGAATAGCAGCAGGCAGCACATGAGCTGACAGCACAATGGAAACTAGACAACATGAGATGAGCTAATACTCTCTAGATTTGCACTAGCAGTCAGATAAAGAAGTCAGGGGGGCTAATAATCTGTTGCTGATTCATAGATAGTCTCTGGGTCAATAGCTGCCACTAATTGATAGATTTTGTGGGGTGGTGCATGTAGGTTCAGAGCAAGTGGTAGAGTCAAGCAATTAGTGAAATGATGATTAGGGGACTGAGCGAGTTTGTTGTGTCTTTCCTTCCCACAGCTAATACAATATACACAAAGCCAAAAATCCACAGCTTTGCCCAGCTCCAGTGAGGCAAAGCAGTCATAAAACCCGGTGTAACTTGGTGCTTTGCGGCACAAAATGGCCATTGGACCATGCCCATGAATCTGGCCTGTTGGCTGCACTTCTTTAGAGAGTTTCTTCCAGCAGAGAGCCAATGCAAGAATTGTGTGTGTTAAGTGCAGCTGAAAAAATGCTAAATTGGGAGTGCAAGGGCATAAAGCATGTTATATGGGAGATACGACTGCCAAGTACAGCAATTGGGACAACTCTGGTGAAGCTAATGGAGCTACACAGCTGTCAGCTCCGTTGTGAGAAGAGGATCAAAGACACTCTACCTTGCCCATGGTCCAGATTATACTATAAACAGCTTCCAAATCATCACTGTTTAGCCAACATAGACTATTGTGGCAAGAACAGCCTTTCCAGTGAACAAATTCCCCAAAAAGGGGTGAAAAGGAGGCAGAACTTTGACCCAGGGACCTATAATAGTGGGTGGTACAGTATCACAGGGCCAGGAGAGATGGAGCCTCAGCAAAGCATGGGTACTCTCTCTGTGTATATTTTAATCGCTGGTGTGGATTAATACCGATTTGTATATCAAACAAAAAACTCCACAAACTGTTTGCTGGTTTCCTGTCTTAGAAGGTCATCAGTTCCATTTATGCTCTCATGTTGCCCAATGTTTAGTTTCTTTTCCCCATTTGATTTTCATTACTGATGAACAGGATAGCACCACTAGACACACTAATGCAGTGGCAGTCTGGCCTGAAGCTCAGCTCTACAATGCTCAGTATCCACTGGGTTTTATCCTGTTCGTGAGGGGATGCAGGTTTTGAAGCAGAAACATTTTTATTAGCATATGAAGTCTTTCATCTTTAATTCTGAACACTGCTGTAAGCACTTTAGACTTTAAAGTGTAGCTATAATTAGCCAGCAAAAAGGGCTGAATAAAAAAATAACAACCTCTCTCTCAGTTTACTGTTTCTCATGTGCGTTTGAGTCATAGCTTCTCAAAGGCTGATGAACAATTTATCACATGTAGTTTCTCTCACACCCAGCATTATTTCTCTCAGATTCTCAAAGTTTCCTAAACACCGCCTTAAAGTAACAGAGTTTTGCAGACAGGTCCGCTAAGACTTCCAGGGCCCAGTTCTGTCCCGTTACTGGCTTCAGTGCACACTGGCACTATTGGCACCCACCGAACTGAGATGAGATACTGGCCAAGAGAAGCCAAGGTTACCGACTTGGTCCCCCATACAGCTTCTTTGCCCCACTTCAGTGGTGCAAATGAGCCCAAAAGGTGCATTTAGGTGTAGCTGAAGATGTGTAAGCAGAAGAGAGCCCTTCTGCCAGGTCTCTCCTTTGTGGCTGAGCTACGCTTGGCAGGTTCGGGTCAGGATACACTTAATGTAGCCCATGTAATGGTTCACTACTGAGCTCCCTGAAGTTGTTCCTCATTTATACTATTTGTGTGAGCTCAGAACCAGTGCTGTCAGTCAGGATGAAGCCCAGTTCTTTTTAGTGAACCTTGTTTTCTAGGCTAGCTTCTTGCAGTGCTAAAACATGCACTCTTCCAGACTCCTCCCTTGCACAGGAGTCAGGTAGCCTGCACTGGAACTCGCATCACTGGCCTGGACTGGCAGAGAGTTTGAGACAGGTGCTGCAACCCCACTGCAGGCCTTTTCACGCTGCTCTGCCAGCAGAGATCTGATGTTGGGTTAGTAAACTGGCTGAGCCCTCCAGTCTGAGGGGAGCTCCGGTTTGCACACAGATGGCCAGGCCTCTGCCTACTAGGGTGCAGCTATAGCACTTTGCATTCCTGAATCCCTGAGTTGGCATCAAGCCTTTCAGGAGCTGTTGAAACAAATGTAATTCAGAGCAGCTATAAACACTAAGGCTGATTTAAGGTATAAAGAACGGCCCAGGTTAGGAAATGAAGGGTGAGAGATGGGAGATGAAGGATGAAAGAAGGCTGAGACCAAGGTTTTCTGCTCCCGTTCCTTCTCAGCTACTGAGAATGTAGCTCAGCTAAGGCTAAGGCCTGTGGATGTCCGTCTTATTACCCAGTAGAGCAGTTTGGGGAAATTTGCCTCAGCACCATGTCATAAAACAGGAAAGGGAAGTCAGTGTAGAAGGCAGTAAGGCCTGAACCTGCAAACCCCAGCTGTTTTACTGCAGAAGTCGGTGAGGAAATTAAAAAGTATGGTTCAAGCTGAGGAAATGGTGGGTTACTGTGCAGAAAGAAGGCTGTTTCTGTTCTGAAGTGAGTATTGGTTTAATACTGATAATGGCTAGTTAGTATACTATCTCAGAGCATGTTATATTGCTATCCAATTTTATAATACCACACACATAAATATGAAGAGCTACCCAGGTGCTACACTATATGAAACATAAACCCGCAAAGGGAAATAAAAAAGCAACTGTGCAAAATTTCTGACTGCGGTAGCATTCACGAGGCATTGTGGTGCAGGAAGGCCGTATTTGCACTCAGGTCTTTTTGGCTAGCGACAGAAGTTACACATACACCTGTATAAGCGATCAGAAACCAATTCAAACCTGTAACAGAACAGAAGTTCAGTGCACATAAACTGCTTTCGAAATGTCTGAACCTAGTTTAAGATAAACCTGGGTGGATATAGTGTCAGACTTAACTGATTTAGGTTAAATCAGCCTATTGCACTTGTGTCCCAGATCCCCTCCTGACTCAAATTAACTCACAGGCCCCCAGCATCCCAGGATGCTTTGCAGCCCTGGGCTGGGCTGTGCTGTCCGCTGTAGCAAAGCAGGGCCAGCCCTGCTCCCAGGTGTCACAGAGGTGAGGCAGTAAAGCCTCTGCATCCTAGCCTGCTTCCTGCTTGCACCGGTCAGCCCGGTAGGATGGAGGGGAGGGGGCATGGACCCTGGCCCCCCCAGTCTAGGTCTGCACAGTGGGGAGTGGGAAAGGCCCCCTGGTGGGGGCTCCCTGCCCGCTCAGCAAGCTCCTGAGCTGCAAAATTCCCAGCTCTGCCGCCTTGCCAGCTGCCGGCCACTCTGAGAGGTGGGGGCGGGGGAAATGCACCCTCTGTCCCAGCACTGCCCCCCGCCCAGCAGGGTTTTGTACAAGGGGAGTATCCCCCACAGGGAAGATTTTCCCTCTGCCCACAACCCAGCCAACTAGGCTGGGAAACCCCCTGCCCTGTCCTCTTGCCAGCCACTGACATCTCCAAGAGGCTGGGGGTAGAGCGGGGAATGGGGCAGTGCTGGGGCTTTCCCAGCCCAGCTTGTTGATCTGCAGGCAGGGGGAACCCCAACCATGGGGGCTCCCCCACCCCAGCCATGCAGAGCCCTGCTGGAGGGGCCGGTGTCAAGCAGGGGTGGGGGGTGAAGTTTGCATCCCTCCCCCAAGCCTCTTAGAGAGGCAGGGGACAGGGCTGGGAGAGATTTTCTGCTGGCTCTTCCTCTCCCTGGGGCTGACAGCAGGGGGGTGTGGGGGGGTTGGCATGTGTCCAGCAGCCAGTCTGGCATGGGTTGCCAATTGGCTGGGTTCAGCATCCTTCAGCAGTGTCTGGCGTGGCGGGAGGCACGAGTGAATGCCCCCAGGCTCCCGGCCTGCGCCAGTGCAGGCTTCCTCCTACTTTGCCCACCAGGACACTGAATGTTAGTTCAGTTCATTATCAGTCCAATCTACGCAGCTCCGAAAAACCTGGGAGGATTGAACTGGTTCCACCTCGGGCATTTTGAACCTCTGTACTTAGCCTTAAAGAAAAATGTTATAGTTGCACTTTTTTGCATAAACTGTCTGAGCTACAAAAAGGCCGGCTTCCCTCAGCTTGTAGTTATAGATTTCATAGATTTCACAGATTTCTGGGGTCGGAAGGGACCTACTAGATCTTTGAGTCTGACCCCCTGTTCTGGGAAGGAAAGAGAGCTGGGGTTAAGTGACCCCAGCCAGGTGCTTGCCTAATCTCCATTTAAATGCGTCCAGTGTCGGGGAATGCACCACCTCCCTTGGAAGTCCATTTCATATTTTGGCAACCCTCACTGTAAAGAATTTTTTCTTGATGTCCAATCTAAATCTGCTCTCCTTCAGTTTATGGCCGTTGCTTCTAGTAACCCCAAGGGGTGCCCTGGTAAACAGAGTATCCCCTATTCCCTGCTGACCCCCCCGATGAGCTGGTAGCCAGCCACAAGATCACCTCTCAGCCTTCTCTTGCTGTCAGATGCAACAGGAATGCTAGGTCTGGTCTTTTCTGTTTCTGTCAGAGGGCTCTCAGGAAAGAGGTCTTACACCTTAAGTGAAGAGACTGTACCTTAAACAAAAAGGTCCCTGCTTTTTCCAGACTGTCAATTAGACCCTTAAATTAAACTGCCATTAAAGAGCTTCTAATCATTGATGGGATTCCCTTCACCCCTCAACAGTTCATCCTGCACCAAAGCTCAGGCTTATTTGTGGCCTCTCTGTTCAGTGTATGTTTTTGGTCCTCTTCTAAACTTGAGGTTCAGAGGCTGAGGCAAGTTGTATTAGCTGAGTGTATTAGTTCAGATTGTAAAAGGACTTTCTGTACATTTTTGATGCCCCTATTTTAATCCCTGGTCATAATCTCTGGGAGAGCCCGAATGGTTTAGTGCTGAGGACCCAAGCCTGAGAGATCTGAGTTTAATTCGCTGCTCTGCTACAGAGTCCCTGTGAGACCTTGGGCAATCTACTTGGTCTCCTCATGCTTCAGTTCTCCATGTATCGGTGCTTAGTGTTAGTTTTGTTCTTCCATACCTTATGCATGCATAAATTTCCTGCCTTGTATCTACTGCTAGTGAACAGAAACTATATGTGCTTAAAAAATTACATAAATACTCCCTACCTTGTATAACTAAATGGGTTTTCCTATACCATGAAAATGGGGGGGAGACAGAGATCACTTAGACATTGGATTAGTTTTGCGTTCAGCCCATCCTTTATTAACTGTTAATAAATACTTTATAAAATCACTTCAATATTTCCTGCCATCTGAGGAGCGAACCTGTTTTAGAAGGAGGCATGATTTTTAAAAGCAAAATATACCATTACCTGCAATATACAACATATATTGTTGTATATAACATATATACAACAGTTTCTAAAGGAACTGATTCGTTTTACATCTTGTGGCAGGTAAAAAATCCCCCCAAATCAAACTAGAAGTAGTCGTTGGCTGAACCCATCCATAAAAGTTCAGCCTTCTTATCAGGGTTTTGTTGTTTTGGGTTTTTTTGTCTTTTCAGATCCTTCTTTCTGCATGTTTTCAGAGCAGAGAGAATGAGAAATCTTTCCTCCTTAATTCCCAAGCGATGCCACTTGACTGGGCGACTTTCAATTAGCTCTTTCAAGGCTGCTGCTGGTTGCAGAATGACAGTTAATTGGAAAGCAAAGCCGACTAATGCACTTACAAATGTATCCTGTTGGTGACAAGCTGACATTATCAGGAGTGACTGCAGGAGCTGCTCCATGTTAAATAAGATTGCAAAATAATGCAACCTCAAAACTAAAAAAAATCACCTCAAAAAACAGGCAAGATAGTGCCCAAGAAGCATTTAAAATACCTAGGAGTCAAACCTGGGCCACGATGTAGCTCCATTCACATTTTATAACCAAAGCCACACAAATCACAGACTTAATGCAGCATCCTTTTAGGAAGGGGAAATAGTGAGATGGACTTACAAGGCCAAACATGGTCATATCAAGATACTTCCATTGGCATCTTCAGTGAAGTCACATTCCAATCAGCAGAAGCAGAATTTGGCTATTCAGCTAGACATGGACTAGTCCCCAAAATTAAGTTCTCTCCTGCATAAAATTAGCCTCTCCACAACTAGACAACCCTTGCATTCCCGGTGGAAGCTGTTCTGTATCATTGTACCCTTAACGGGTAAGATCTACAACACTACCAGGCCCACTCAGTTGTGCTGGGGGATATGATAGTTCAGTGATTTCTGGGTTCCCTTTATAGCTTTCTGACATTAAGCAAAACAATTCCCCTCTCCTACCTTTTGTATACCTGCACAATAGCATACACCCTCTAAAATGTGTGTTTCAGAGATCCACTTGCTAGAGTTGCCAGCAGCCCTCACCTAGGAAAGAGCACTACCTTTTCTGGGATGGGGCCATGCCTTCCCTCTTATTTATATGATGCCTAACCCAGTGGCATTCATTATCCTGATTGGGCTTTTGGCAACTGGTCCTTCCGGTATCCCACTGCAGATAAGGAACTCCTCAAACCCTTTTGCTGGATAACACAGTAGGGTGTGTAGTTTGTATCTCCTCTGGAAAATGCACTAACAAAATCCTATGGAACGGTTTCTGACCTAAGGCGCGGAGAGGTACAAATCAGAAGTAACTGCGGCCGAGTCAATGGAGTGGCACTGTTATGTCCAGGAGAATCAAGTCTTACTGGTTTAGCTTTGTATGGTTGCTATTCTCACTGGAATTAACCGGCCTACATGTCATCTATGTAAGGTTTCATATGGTCTCCGTTACTGTATCTGAGCCACTGTGAGGTCAGGAAGCTCTGCTTTCCACTGCTGCAGGTGGAGAACTGAGGCAGGAGGAGACTATGGACTAGATGTTTAACAGGTTTTAAGGGACTGAAGATGCATAGAGAAAATCTGTGATTCTCAGAATTGCTTACGTGTATCTTTAGTCCCCTAAATACTTTTAAATATCTAAGTGAATTCCCAAGGTCAGAGCAGGGACTTGAATCCTTGTCTATTCCCTAACTCTTGACAAATTATAGTGGTGGAAGGATCCTCAGAAGGTATCATAGATTCATCGATTGTAGAGTCGGAAGGGACCACAAAGGATCATCATGTCCAACCCCGTGCCCCTGGCAGGAAAGAGGACCAAGGTCAGATGACCCCA
>NW_017728992.1:188237006-188237317 GCF_001723915.1 Gavialis gangeticus | reverse complement strand
GCACCACCTCTCTTGGAAGCCCATTCCAGATTCTGGCCACTTTACTGTAAAAAATGTCTTCCTTATTGTGAGGGAGTGAAGAGGCGGACAGGCTCCGAGCCTCCCCACCCCGGCGCAATCGCGCTAAGCTCCCTCATTAAAGCCCGGAACGGGGGGCAACAACTCACCTTTTGCAGGTGCGGGGAAGGAGGCGTGGCCTGGACGGCAAGGGCCAACATAAGGGAGACACCGGTGCCAGGAGGGGGAGCGGTGGAACCGGAAGTGAACCGGGAGGCAGCTGAGACCGGAGGGAGCACCTACAGGCGGAGGGG
>NW_017728992.1:188221464-188236955 GCF_001723915.1 Gavialis gangeticus | reverse complement strand
GAACCTGGTGGGGTAAGGGTAAGCCCCAACAGGGCTGGGGAGCCGGGTCGACAGGCCCCAGCAAAGCCCCGGACTGTTGAACGCTGCCGTGAACGGCTGGACCTGGCAGGAGCCAGGAGCCATATATACTGTAGTGTAGGGGCACTCTCATGAGACGAAGAGGCTGGCCGGAACTTAGGAGGACTAAGAGGCTTTAGGAAGCCCTGGAGAGGGCTGAAGAGCCCAGTGAGGGCTGTAGAAAAAAAGGGTCAGTGCACACAGCAGATAGGGTAATAACAAGGGGGCCTGCGGAAGGCAAAGCAGCCCCTTGCTCTAGAGAATCCCTGGCTGTGAATTGTGGGTTGACCGGACATTTCTTTGTGGACGTTGAGCGACATACTGATGGGTAACCTACCATGATAAGCAATCAGACTGATGGTATGGGCGAAGGTGTAGGGGTGGCGGAGCCCTCATTGACGCGGGACCCGAGAGTACAGGAGTCTCACTTTTGGACTGACACATGTCGGATTAATAACACTGAACCGGAATACAATCAAAGTCGTGGCAGGCGCACCGAACACGTGCAGACCTCAGGGGATTGACTCTTAGTGACAGGAAAGCAGTATCGACATGGAAGGAGGTGGGTACGGAGAGGGACCCACAACGCAACCCCTCCTCCTTCACACTTATGTCTAACCTGAATCTACTCTTCACTAGTTTGCACCCATTATTCCTAGTTACTCCTAGGGGTGCTCTGGTAAATAGCGCATCACCAATTCCCTGTTGTCCTCCCTTGATAAACTTTTGGGGGGCTACAAGTTCTTCCCTCAGACGTCTCTTGTGAAGGCTGAAGAGATCCAGATCCCTCAACCTGCCCTCATAGGGTCTTGCATGGAGTCCACTAATCATGTGGGTGGCCCTGCTTTAAACCCCCTCCAGGTTCTCCATGTCCCTCTTGAAGTGCAGTACCCAAGACTGGATGCAGTATTCCAACTGCGGCCTGACTGATGCTGCACAGAGGGGGAGCATCACCTCCCTTGATCTGTTGGTCATGCATCTGCTAATGCACAGCAAGGTGCAATTGACCTTGTTGATGGCTTCATTACACTGCCGGCTCATGTTCATCTTGGAGTCAACTATGACTGAGCTGAGCTGCTGAGGAGGTCATCCCCCAACCTATAGGGGTGCTGGGGATTCCTCCTCCCTAGGTGGAGTACCTTGCATTTATCTTTGTTGAATTGCATCCTATTTCATTCTGCTCATTGGTCCAACCTGTCCAGATTGGTCTGTATCTGCTCCCTGCCCTCCAGTGTGTTAACTTTGCCCCATAACTTAGTATCATCTGTGAACTTGGAGAGGGTATTCTCCACACCCTCATCCAAATTGCTGATGAAGATACTAAATAATACCAGTCCAAGGATCGAACCCTGCGGGACCCCACTGCCCACCTCCTTCCAGGCCGAGAATGACCCATCATCTAGTAGTTCAACCCCCTCCTGAAAGCAGGATCATTCCTCTCTAAATCATCCCAGATAACTGTCTATCCTACACGTAAAAAGACTGAATGGCAGAGATCTTACAACCTTTTTTAGGTAATCTGTTCCAGTACTAAAATACCCTCACAGTTATAAAGCTCCTCCGAATATCCAACCTAAATCTCACTGGTTGCAGTTTAAGCCCCTTTTTTCTTATCTTCTGCCCAGTTGATGCCGATAACAATTGATCAGCATCCTCTTTAACACATTTTTATAATATTCAAAGACTGTTATTAAATCCCCACTCAGTCTTTTCTTTGCTAAGCTAATTAATCCCCGTTCTACTAGGCTTTCATCATCTAAACATTTTGGTTGCTGTCTACTGAACTCTGTTTCAAATCTCTGTGTATTTTTTGAAGTTCAGTGCCAAAACCTGGATATCGTATCCTAGGTGAGGCCTTACCAGTGCTGAAAGATTGTAAGAATCACTTCCTGTGATTTACGAGCAACACTTGTGTTAATAAATCCCACTATACTATGAACTTTTTTGGCAACGATATTGTGTTGGTGACTCATTCAGCTCGCTCTCCACTGTAACTTCTAAGTCTTTTTCTTCAATACTGCACTTTATCCAGGATTTTGTACTTATGTATTTGATTGTTTCTTCCTAAGCACAGTACTTTGCCTTTGTCCTTCTTCTCATCCTTCTAGGGTTGAATTAAACCCATGCTAGAGGAGTTAGAGTGGATTTGAACTGATGGCAAATGGTCTAATCTATTGGATTCTACATGGACTCGCTAGAAATCTACAAATTCCATGGAAATATTGAGATTTTGAGATTAACTTTTGTTCTACTCCAAAGCAAAACCAAGATCTTGTGGTTTTGTGTGTGTGGAAAGATGAGAGCTGATTTTCAGTATGGCCAATAGCTTGGTGTTTAGGCTGACCTAAGATATAGGAGACCCAGGTTCAAATCTTTGGTCCACATGGGGCTCAAACATCCCAGATGAGTACCCTAACTTCAGGCCTATGGGCTATTCTGGGCTGGCTGGCTAGCTAGTCTGCCTCCCTTACTCATTGCTCTGAAATCCCCTCCTGGTTCTGAGAAACTTTCCTGATGAAATCTGCATGGAAACAGATGCACTTCTGCAAAAAATTAGATCAAGGAGTCTTCATTTTCCCACAAAAAAGGTTGGTTGAAAAACTCCTAGGTAACCCTTACCTCTCTTCAGGCAAAACTTCAGTGACTGCACCAACAGTTTTTTTGAATGAAAGAGCTCTTGGCTCTCTTGTAAAGTGAATGCAAGCCACAGTACTTTGATAGCTTCTGAAGATACAACTCACTTTGATGAACAGTTTTCATTTAATCAAAACCTCTTTACTTGCAATCATTGGGGAAGAATTTGATCTTCGTGTAAATCAGGTAATTTAATGGATTTCGATTAAGTTATTCCAGATACGTATCAATAAAAGCTGACAATTGGGCACATTTACACAAGGTGCCATGTCGCTGCAGCGATGACCTACAGTGTATAGCGGTGGTGGGCACGAACTGTGATGCTAACGCTGCTGTGCAGTAGCAATGAGCTCATTGCTCGTTGCTTCTGAGCTGAAGCATCAGAAGCGAGCCATGCAACACCGGGACTGCTCAGTAACGGTGGTTATGGAGCAATAACAACTGCACAGTCCAGCACATGTGTAGATGCGCCCATCAGAATTTACCCCATAGGCAGCGTTCCCTCTAAGCTGTGTGGTGTGTGTGGCCACACAGGCGTGCCTGGCAGCATGGCATGAGCATGCCTGTGCAGCCATACACACCACAGAGCTTAGAGGGAATGCTGCCTATAGGGCTAAGCTCAGTTCTCTGTTTCCCTACTATATTTGATAGCTCTGACTTCTAAAGTGCAGAGGAACAAAAGCTTCAGACAAAAGGCAGCTGCTCCCCAGCCTTCACAATGAATGTTTGTGGCCTGCACAAATCGTCATATTCTGCAGAATCTATGCTTTTATTTGAAAAACAAGTCTATGTAATCAATATGTTAAAAATTAATTGTCCTGGATGCTTCAAGTTTTTGGGTGTGTAATTTGAGACGGGGCCTAAATTTCAGCACAGAGCACCTATTCTCTGAAAATCAGACCCTTCAAGCTATCTCAGATTGGTCACCCAATTCACTAATAAGCATTGCAGATTAATAGGTGATGCACAGAAGATTTAAGGGTGCATGTAGTCCATATAGGGCGCATACGTATGCTATGACAAGGGGTTTCAACCTCCCGTCCACACACTATTTGACATGGCTGATCTTCATACACAAGCTGGAATTTCTAAGTCATCTAAGACAGTTAGTGACTCCAAACCCACCAACATTCAATGAAATATTTTTGCCTACCTCCTTTAGGTACTCTTGAAACTCCCAGCCCTAAAGAACTGTAAAAGAAGAAAAAGATCTCTGCTATATGTTCCTTTCTGGGTGATATTTCGTCCTTACTAATTACACTGGACCAGAGGTCAGCGACCTATGAGCCACCCGCTGAATCTAGCCCACAAAACCATTAGATGTGGCCCGTGGAAATAGAAGGCTTTGGTGGTATTCAATAGCAGGGGGCCTTGCTTGAGCCAGGCTGGGTGGTGGGAAGCTTCACTTGTCCCACAGCAGAATAGTGGGGAAAAATGGCATCAGCACCTGGATACTAGTACTGGCTCACTTTGGATCCAAGCTGGGTCATTGTGGCTCACTGCCGGAAAAAGTTGCTGACTGCTGCACTAGACCATCCATAGCTGGGTGGCAGTGAGCGCTTTGAGGCCACTGAAAAATACAATTTACATTTCCCTGGTGCATTCCACTTACAGAAACACCTCCAATCCATAGCTTTGAGTACTGGCAGGCTGTTTGGTAGCTATCAGAAGTTCCCTTTTTTTTTGCCTGTGCTGAAATTGCATAGGTAACCCAGGTGAGATGGCTGGCTGGAGCCACCTCTGGCGATGTTGTTTTTAATGCAGTATGGGCCCTTATCAAGGCCTTGTTATTCCACTTAATAGCATATATTAGATGTATTTTGTCCCTCCCAAGTTTACAGACTTAATAGGTAGATAGTAAACTCAGATTACTGCCACTGACTTGCTTATTTCATCACCGACAGCTATACAAGAGCATGATGGTTTAATCCTCCTTGCTGGTGCCTTCTGTTTGGTCTGCCTTGATTAGTCATGTTATCTCAAGCAGGGAAAGGTAAGTGCTGTGGGGCTAGGACTGCTACTCATAAAAATTGCCATCATGAATGTTTGCTAGCCATGGGGAAAGCAAGTGTCCAAGGCACCAAGGTACTTCTCTTTTTGGGCAAGTGGTAGGGAATGAGTGGATTCATCTCTCTCGGGCTTCTCCCATCATTCCCTCTCTCAGTGCCATGAGGGAAGCTTGCTCTTGCACCAAGAAACAGGCAGCTTTCTTCCCTAGTGGGAAGTAGCAAGAGGCTTGAGACCCAAAATGGGTCCCTGCTATGCTCATAAGGCAGTGCATTTATGTCGTAGCCCTTCACTCGGGACAGAAGTGCAACGTGCCAGTCTTGTGCTTTCGGGCACTGATTCTGGAAGGATCACAGAATCATAGAGGATTAGGGCTGGAAGGGACCTCAGGAGGTCACATCTAAGCCAACCCCCTGCTCAAAGCAGGACCATTCCCAACTAGATCATCCCAGCCAAGGCTTTGTCTAGCTGAGTCTTGAAAACCTCCAAGGATGGAGATGACTTGGCAATCCTTTTCTGGATAATCTGTTTCAGTGCTTTCCTACCCTCTAAGTGATACAATTCTTCCAAATATCTAACCTAAACTTCTCTTGCTGCAACTTGAGATCATTGCTCCTTGTTTGTCATCTCCTACCACTGAGAACAGTCCAGCTCCATCCTTTTTTGAATCCCCCTTCAGGTAGTTGAAGGCTGCTCTTAAATCCCCCCTCCATCTTCTCTTCTCCAGGCTAAATAAGCCCAGTTCCCTCAGTCTCTCCTCCTCATAAGTCATGTGCCCTAACCATTTTTGTTGCCCTCCGTTGGACTGTCTCCAATTTGTCCACAAATGGAGTGTTTGATTCAGGTAACAGTAACACGACCCGAAATACTTAATACCAGCTGCTGCCAAAACTTGGAGGGATGTGAGTGAGAAGTGGTAGAACTGGGTGCCTGACTTCCCGTTGGCACACACTGGCTTTATACATATTTACATAGCACATCAGAGAAACAAAGGAAGAGCAAACATAGGCTCAAATGTGTCAGGAGCCTGGCAGTAATACAAGCACAGACTGGTAGATCAAGATTTCTTTTTCCCTTCCTGTTTCAAAGAGCATAGCTGGGGTGTGGAAAAGGATACAGTCTTTTATGTCCATGACTGTGCTTTGCATTCAGTGTCCAGCTTAAAGAAGTGTGTGCGTGTTTGTGTGGGGGGGTGTAGCTGGGAGACACCAGCGCTGTGGACAGGGTTGGCAGAATAACAAGAATTCCATTTTGCATGAAGCTTTGATTTTGGAGGCTTGGCAACTGTAATTCTCCATTCACTGGGTTATTGGTAAGAGTGATCCACAACAACTCAAAAGCCTGTTGCTTCTGGGTTTGGTTAATGGGTCTGTTCTGCAATCTTTAAATTGGCTACCCTTAGCATGGCAGATTCAGTTTAAATTAGCCTTTTGGTATATGAAACTCTAATGGCCCTGGTTATATATATCGTTTGACCCCAGTGCTCTTCCTGCCATGGCAGGGGGTCGGACTAAATGATCTGCTCAGGTCCCTTCCGACCCTAGAAACTATGAAACTATGAAACTATATTCAAATCCTCCATGTGTCCACTTTCAGGGTTTCCCCTTGTGCCTCAGTTAATAGAGGATTAGGTGGCCTCAGTGGTGTGGAACATGCCCCCTTGTGAAATCCTGTTCGCTCTATTTCTCACCCATTTTAAAAACCACTTAAGCTTTTATTTTTCCTAGAGATGATTTTTAATTACCATCCCATTGGGATTTGTTTTTGGTTTGTTTGTTCATCTGCTTGTAATTCTGTTTGGATCAGGGTGATTTTCATAGAACCATAGAAAATTAGGGTTGGAAGGGACCTCAGGAGGTCCTCTGTTCAAAGCAGGACCATCTCCATTTTAGTTAAATGCTGCTTTAATTAAATAGCCAGTAATTTATTTATAGCATTTATAAACCTTCAGCACCCTGAGCCTGTTGTGGGGAGAGGGTGCTTCAGCACTATTACTATTATTGGACTTCGTTTCCATTTTGTGTTGGGAGAAAACAGACCTTTTAAAATACATTGCAGAAGGTGGGGCACATCACATGCGATAGTCATGATCCAGTGTCTAGGACACTTGCTTGGGCTGTGGGAGGCCCAGGGTCCACCCTCTTCTCTGCCCAGTTCAGAGCAGACACTCAAACCTAGGTTTTGCTCATCTCAGATGAACGCCCTTCTGGGCTATAGTCAGTCAAATCCAGACATTCCTTCCTGAGGGACTTCCTTGATAAAAGTCTTATTGAAACCAATATATTCCTACAGAAAAGTGTCTGTTTTCACTAAGTGATGCTTTCCAACAAACCCTTCAACGTGCTATCAAAACATTTTGTTTGCAAAGATCCTAACCCACTCTATTTGTAATAAAGCAAATAGGAAAAATGACCTGTTCTTCATTTTTCTTAGAATCTGGAGTTGCTTCATAAAGAAAGCATCATTTCTCCTTGTTCTGCACAAGGAAGCTGAGGCACAGAAGATAAATGACTTTGACCAACGAGGAGCCAAAGAAAGCATTTGGGCATATTCAGTGGTCTGGTCTACCCCACTGAAATCAAGGGAAGGAAGGTTTGCAGTCCTAACAGATTTACGCCTTTCATTTAATGTTGCTTTACTGAAAGCCTCAGTGTAGCCCAGAGCACTGACATCTTTAGTGCAGCCACATACCAGTAGATAAGTGAAAAATATCTATGGCAATCTTGTTGTGATAAGTCTCTGAGCCGTAGCCAGGTATAGACATTATACCTTTATAAGTGATCGCAAACTGACCTAAACTTGTAAAAGAACGGATGTTCGGCGCACAGAGACTGGTTTAAATATGGCAGAACCTGGTTTGAGATAAGCAGCCTGCATGCTCCCCTCTGCCCCCCACTAAAGGTTGAATGTGTGTTCACTACCGATCTAAACTACGCTGCTTACAGAAAACCATATGACTTAGATCTGTCCCACCTTGGACTTTTATACCTAGCCCTTTCGGGTTCAACTTCCTCTTCTACCACAGGTTTTTAATGTGAACTCAGTCGAGTCCTTTACTTTCCTTTGCTTAGTGAAGATTCTGCCTGGGTGGGGTTTTTTCTCCAGGACTTCAGCTCCCTGCTGGAACTCTTCTAACAATGGGTGTAGTGATAAGAGGGTAAAATGTAAAACCGGACTTTGATTTGGTCTTGCATGCTATGCTTCCCTCTGAGGCCTAGGCTTCATGGCTAAAACCCCAATTTTTTGCAAAATGTTGAACAAATCTGTTCTTTTGGGGGCAAAAGAATGTCAAAAAAATTACTGTCCCACTGTAATCAGAAGGATGCAGGCCTAATTCTACGTCTCTGAAAGGAAAGTATAAAGCATGGGTAAACATTCCAGGTTTGGGTGCTCATCAAGATCAAGCCCTCAAATCTTCTGTGGTTTACCAGTTACTAATGTTTTATTAAGTCCAGATTTTCCCTATCATCAAACCATCTATTATAACCTTATAAGTAGTGTCTACAGGATCTAGCACCCCAACGTCCTACTTATTAAAAATGCAGAAGGAATTCTGTGCAGACCCAACCTTTCACCCACTAAAGGCAAGGATAAAGTTTCCATTAACACCAGTGGCTCAGGATAAGGCGTCTGATCATTTTATAGCACTTGCCTTCAGTGAGCACACTGGAATTTATTTTGCCAGAAGAATCAATACTGAATATTTATCTTGTTATTAGCCTGGATGAATGAAGTCTTCAGAACTCTGCAGGCTGCATCTTGCCCAATCTCTCAGAAAGGTAGTGACATGTAAATGATCCACTTGATTGTTATATATTAAACCTTCCTCTCTTTTATGTTGTTAGCCATGCATGCTTTCACCATGAGAGGGCAGGGGAGAAAGCTCCTGAAGAAAGTAAATCATTCTTCTCACTAGTAGTGATCTAGATATCACTCCCTCCCCTGCAGTGACTCAAAGTTAATCTATTTCTAAACTGTCACCTCCAAATTAACAGGAAAATTAAGGACAGTGTCCAGTTTTTATACTTACTGGGTGTGTCTACACATTCAGTAATGTGCCATAGTTACTCCTCATTAAGTTTAGTTCTTGGTTAACCAATTACTATCAATGCACAGTAACTCGCACTACTGTGCAGTAGTGCCAGCTCAAAAGTTTTTTTGGACACTAACTGTGCAGTAGTGTGTTAGTATGGGGTTTGCCTGTCATGCTACTGCGCAGTGTTATTAGGTTGTTATGCATAGTTAGCATCTCGTGTAGATACACCTGCTGTGGTGGTTTCCTACCCACTCCTTGTTAATTTGATCTGAACAATTGGTAGGATTTCAGTTTTGCCCATGCTCAGGAACACCGTTCTGTCATATCCCTCACTCCCTCTACCCATCCCTTAAAATGATCTCTTTTAGTAATAATGGCATGAAAGAATCTAGGCCTGATCAAAAGCCCCCCGAGCTTAGTAGAAAGACTTAAACTGTAGGTTTTAGATCAGGTATGTGCTACAGCTGGTTGTAAACTTTCTAAGAAGCCCTTTTGGCAGATAAGATTGATCTGTTGGAAGTTTTTCAGTGGAGTTTTATTGGGAAAGGTTCTCACCTCTTGTGTGGACTTTCTGGTCAGGCAGCAGGCAAGTTCCTCCATCCTACTGGTTTGGGTACTTGTCAGGGATGTGGCAGGCCCAAGTTCAAGTACCATTCTGGGGCAATGGTCTAAGATCTAGGCTATTGGCGATTCTGGAAAGCCGCTTGTTGGAGTGGTTTCACTTGTTAAATAATCGTTGTTGGAGTGAGAGAGACTGACCCTGTACCTAGTAGTCATCGGAGCACTCCCCTTGGGTGGAGGACACTGAGGTTCCAGTTCTTCGGCATCGGTTCTGAATTAGACAAAACAGGAATTCACATCCAGACTCTCGGCAGACAGGGTTCTTTGAGTGAATCTGATATCTTTTATTAGACCAACTTAACTAGTTGGAAAAACTATTTAACTATTTAAACTATTTAAGTTGGTCTAATAAAAGATATCAGATTCACCCAAAGAACCTTGTCTGCCTATGTCCCTAGACCAAGACAACTACAACCAACACCCCCATCCAGACTCTCCACATCTCTGATGAGTGCCCTGACCCCCGAGCCATCCTGGGGTGAATTATTCCATTATAATGAAGCAACTTCAGCTTTATCACATCAGTGCCATATAGATATGTTCTATATACATCTAACCGAAAGAGATATTCCATGTTACCAGCCCAATTGTTCACCTGAAAAAGTCATCATGGAGGGGGAAAAAAAGAGTGACCAAGTAAAATGTAGAGGGCTGTGAGCATTTACTTGGCCTACTATTCAGTGAGTGTGCTGCAGAATTGTATTTTAAATGGCTTTGTAACTCTGTTGAAGAGACCATAATCAGAGCTACGATTGGTAACCTTAGAATAATATTTCTGTTTCTGCTTTTGTCTTGATTTTACACCAACCGACTATCTGTGCACATCAGTGGATTTGCACACATTGATAGGGAACTCCATCTTGCCCACTTCTACATCTGCCAGGTCAGTAGTACTCCCAAATTTGGTTCCCATGTGAATGTTCACTTTCCATGCAGGTGTTTTGTTTATTGTGCTGCACATGGAGAGGAAGGATGTTGACGTTTTTGTGGTTTCATTCCTAGTTTTTGGGATTAACGGAGGCATCTCGCTTTAGTTTTTTGGTTATTTCTGATCTTCAATTACACCTTGTTAAGAACCCCGGAGGCCTTTTGGCATAGGTTATAATAAATTATAATTTACTGTCTGTATAGCAGATGAGCATAACTTCTAATCTTTGTCTCTGTGCAAGATTGCACAAAGGGTGGAAATCATCCTTCTGTGGCAGACCAGCACAAACCCTCTGACCATTTAAACTGTATTTTTATATAGCTGGGACCTCTGTCGGTCATCAGTCTCCTGCTTCACAGGGGTGAATTCCTCTGTCTCCCAGATAATATCAGATCTGCTTAAATATGTGAGACATGGTTGGTCCCCTACTGTGAAGACATGAAGCTTATAACTACAACAGCTAGGGACCTGGCCCTATGTGCTATTGTGGCATCGGTCTATCCAAGTCAGTGGAGCCACATGAGAGTCTGACCCACAAACTATACCCTGCAAGTGTGAGGCCATATTGTTTTCTGCAAGCTGTAGTTGATGGAGGCTCTGCACTCAGAATTAGCCCAGGATGTCAAATGTGTCCTGGGTCACAGCCACTTATGATTGTGGCTGCTCTTCCATTTTTTCCAGAGCATTAATTTGGGAAGGGCCCACATGCTAAAGTAAATTCCACTTATTTTGAAATGTGGGAGGGAGCACAGAAACAATTACTTTCCCCGACCTTTATTAAACAATCGAGCTTTTCACATCAGGATGCAGAAAACTCTTCATAAAGCCTTTCAGCTAAAACATGCATCTCTCTTGAAGCACCTTTGAGTAAACTCATTGCTGGAGGAAACTGGCTCATAATAGAGAGCTCAAAATAATATTGCTCCAGCTGGGATGTCACATCATGCAGTTATCTCCTCGCTGAAACCACATCACATAGATTTAGAGGCATATCGGAAATAAGAATAGTTACAAATAGTATTATATGTAGGCTGGTTCATCTGAGGACTCGGGGCCTGATTCTCCTTTTGTTTTTGCTGGTATAAAGCAAGAGGAAATCTACTGAAATCAGCAGTTACACTGGGGCAAAATGAGTGCCAGTGAGAGGAGAATTAGACTCCCTAGGCCTCTGATCACTCAGATTATGTAAAAAAAAAAAACCCCCTGTATTTGAAACATAATGACAGGAAACCAAGTGTGTAGGCACATTTCTGTGGTTCAGAAAGTACAAAGCTTAGAAGATGCATCAGAAAACTTACACAGGAAGGATTGAAGTCAGTTCAAAGTCTTTTAGTAGAAAACAGAACTGTTCTTTTAATTTTTACCACAGTTCTCGCTATATGAGTAGGGGCAACAGTGGGGAAAGAGGGAGATCAACCACCCCAGGGCTTTTGTTTCTCATAATTTATACCATGGGGATCTCCTTGTCACGGTGGCTGATTTTCCGTTGCTGAAGACATCAGTTCTTTTGAAGACACCCCATATTAAGGGGGGCTTTGGAAAATACTGTTTCTTTACTGGAAAGAAGTATATACAGTTAGGAAAAAAGTGAACTTGGGCTTTTGTCATATCACCTACAGATTATTAATTGCTCACCTTCTTTTAAGAAAAGGAAAAAGGGGCTATTTTTGAGCAAGGAAAAAGACTGATGTCAAGAGTAGCGGTGACACTATGGTACTAGTTAGAGTGAAACCTGTCATCTAGAGATCACCTACAGATAATGACTTGATATGCCATAATAAACATTTCATGGGCTGATAGGTTCACTCTCAGCTCAAAATTAATGTTTTTGCTGTGAACTGTTTTGTGAAACTGCCTTCAGGCATTTAGGTACAACTGTGTAAAGATTTGTGAAAATGTTGAGCTAGTTTAAAAAAAAATAAAAACCAAAATATTTTAAAAGGTAAGCATTAAGAAAATGTAACTGAATACTTTCTATCGAGGAAGCTCTGCTCAACCATGTAGTCAATATAAACCCTAAGAAAACAGTTACAAAATTGTATAGGACTTTTTTGTCCAATCAGTTTTTGGATGGCAGAGACTATTTTACTTCTCTGTGTTTATAAAGCAACTAGCAGGATGGGTCTTAATCTTAGCTGGAGCCTCTAGACCTTAGTGTGATATCAGCATATAGAGTTTCTTGAGCCACCCTCTAGACATTTTTAGATAAATTCATCTCTGTTTCAGAATAACGACAGGATTCACAAGACTTGTAGATAGGTTCTCTATCATTCTCTAGTAAATTCTGCTCATTTCAGTGTAATTTCCATAGGGCCCAGTTCTATTTCTCTATGGGTTTTAGTCTTGATAATTTCTGTAGAACTCTTTTATAAGGCAACTCTTTTATCTTTTCAGCATTAGTATGAAAGGATTTGCAGAGAAGTGCCCCAAAATGTGTAAATCTGCCTGGCAGCCTGGGCCCAATTTTTAGCAAATTTTGGCCAATTTAAGGTTTAACAGAAACACTTCCATTGACTTCAGTGAAGCCATAATTTTACCCGTTTTGATGATGATGATTAAGTTTCTTTGAATTTGAAACTCCAAGCAAAGCCCTGAGAATGTGGCTCCATGCAAATCACAATCTAAGAATGTTTTCTTGATGTTCTGTGAACCAAAACTGATGAGTTTCACATCTCACTAGTTTAAAGCAACCAAGCAGGAGGGAGGAAAGAAGATTTGGGTGAATGAAGATACTTTTCTAATGCATTTTTGTACCTAGATATTTTTTAAAAAGAGTTCCAATTTTCAGGATTGAATTAGATCATCTGCGCTTACAAGAGGTTTCAAAACTTGTGTTTGGTTTGCATTAGAACAGAAAACCCATTCAGATAATTTCGCAGAATTAAGTTATGTCAAAAATATCTAGTTTTAGATTCAGAAACTCCATTTTTTTTTCTTACATATTCAGTTCTCTTTAAGTCAGAAATGACCAAAGAAGACTAGGCCACAGAAACTGCTTCACTGAAACCAGTTTGCCTCCACAACTTTCCAAACGCCAGGTTACAGCTTATTTTGACAACATTTAATTTAATTTATATCTTTATTTTATATTCTGGCCCAGATTCCCTTTTTATTGAATCTTTCCTAGATGACAAGCATAGTGGAAAATGTGCCGCAAGTTGTGAAAACTTCATAATTCAAGGTTTTTTAACTAATTTCACATTTGTGAAAGCAAGCCAATTTAAAAAAATCCCCGCATTGTCCTGGCTTTACACTTGCACCTCCTGTAGTTTTTCCTTTTAGAATGAAGAAAGGGAAAAAGTTTCAGCCGAAAATATTTTGGCCGTAACTGTTTTCCGAGGGTTTTTCATGTGAAAACAGCTGTTTAAGAAAAAGAAAAAGAAAAGCTAAATTAAATATCTACACCACTACTGCAGCAGTGAAGGGAAAAAAGGACCAAATCATTAACATGGAATGGTAGCACCTGCCCCTGTTTTCTGTTTTACAGGATGACCTCTCATCCTCACGTGAGATTGGAGCCCACTGTACCAGGCTCTGTAGGAGCAAAAAATAAAGACAGATCCTGCTCCCAAGTGGTTATGAAATAACTCAGACTAAGGATGGAGTTATTATAATTATCACCATTTTACAGGTGGACACTTTGAGGCACACAACAAAAAGCTGTGTTTTGTTCAAGCCTTAAGTAGAAATTAAACTTTAAGCATCTGAATAGGATGGTCCAGATATTATAGCAGTGATTCTCAAGCAGGGTGATGCCAGCTCCTTTGAAGGGTACCTTGAGGTGTAAGCAGATAGTGCCATGTGAGGAGGCAAGCAGATATGCTAAACAGGTAAGTGCAGACTCAGGATTGATCCTACCTACAACCCAAGTTATTAAAGTTTAAAGGTGAACAAGGACTTTATGAAGACCATGTATATAGCAAGAGAAGACATACGTATGTGTATATATATTGGGGTGGCATGGGTGGGGTAGGGGGGAAGGGAATGATTTGGTGGTGGGATGAGCACTGGCAGCATTATTCTCTGCAGCTCCCTGAGCTGGCGGAGTTTGTCAGGGAACCACAGGGATTAATGACATTGAATTCCTGGGTACAGGGCCCCACTGGAATTTTTTCAGCAGCAGCAGGGCAAGCAATGGTGGCATGAATCCTCCCAGCTCCCTGAACCCATGCAGCATCTCAGGCAGCCGCAAGAGTGAATGCTGCTGTTCCTTGCCCTGCTGCCAGAGATGAGTCTTATTATCAAAGAAACAAACCCATGCGTTCTGCCTTCTTGACATGTGCTCTAACCACCGAGCAGATTCCCTGTTTTGGTTATACTCTAATCTTTGGCAGTTGCAGTCCCTGAAAGCTTATTTTCTTTCAGCTTTCTCCAGATCCTTCCCACACCCCGGATTTCCTGCCATTTTCCATACTATATTCTGTGCAACTGATCTCCGAACCTAGTCATGTGCCTGGCGAGTACTTGGATGGGTACTTGGGTGCTGCCATTCTTTGGGGCTTAAACTAGCTGCTGCTTGACCTCCCCTGTAGCTCTAGCTTGTAAGAACCTACAGGTAAGTATCTGGTCTTCTGCAGGTTGGCTGATCTCCTCTGAAGAGCTTTAAACTCAGTTCGGCAGGGGATGGGGAACTGGTGGTCGATGAGAACCCAGGGTTGGAAAGCCACCAACAAGGCACCGGACCTAACCAGGTAAGCACTAAGGGGAATACAAGCACCAAGGCAAAGGGGCACCAAGAGCACCCATCGGGGGGCTAAAATGTCTTTACACAAATGCCAGGAGTATGGGGAATAAGCAGGAGGAGCTCACATTCTTACTTGCTAGCACACAGTATGACCTAGTCGGCTTAACTGAAACATAGTGGTATTCTACGCATGACTGGGCGGTAGGCATTGAGGGGTACAGGTTGTATAGATGCGACAGAGTGGGGAAAAAAAAGGTGGGGGTGTAGCTCTCTCTGTTAGGGAGCAGTACACATCTTCCATCATCAAGGCTAGGGGGGACCAGAGGGGTTTGGGGGAGACGCTGTTTCCCCTAGCGCCCGCTGGCATAACAAGGAGTAATGGGCACAAGCTGATGGAGAGGAGTTATAGACTGGACATCCGCAAAAACTACTTCACGGTTAGGGCGGCTAGGAGCTGGAACCAACTTCCAAGGGAAGTGGTGCTGGCCCCTACCCTGGGGGTCTTTAAGAAGAGGCTGGATGCC
>NW_017728992.1:188220866-188221375 GCF_001723915.1 Gavialis gangeticus | reverse complement strand
TCTGGGGGTCGGACTAGAAGATCTACTAGGTCCCTTCCGACCCTGAATCTATGAATCTATGAATCTATGAATCTATGAGGAGGGGAATACTGAGGCATTGTGGGTCAGGATCCAGGGGGGGCCAGGAGAAAAAGACTTGGTAGTGGGGGTCTACTACAGACCTCCTCACCAGGATGACGAGCTAGACAAGGTATTCTCCAGGCAGCTCTCAGAGGCCATACAGGCAAGGGAGGCAGTGGTCATGGGGGATCTAAATTACCCGGACATCTACTGGGAGGAGCAGACGGCCAAAACAAACCACTTATGTAGGTTCTTATACTGCATGCAGGACCTCCACCTAACCCAGGTGGTGTCCAGTCCCACCAGGGGTAATGCCTTGCTAGACCTGGTCTTAGCAACAGGGGATGATCTCGTGGGGAGCCTGCGAGTACACAGTAACCTGGGAGATAGTGACCATCACTTGGCAGATTCACTATCCAGAGAAGGGTGGGAAAAGTATCCAGTGAGGT
>NW_017728992.1:188195093-188215866 GCF_001723915.1 Gavialis gangeticus | reverse complement strand
CCTCCACCTAACCCAGGTGGTGTCCAGTCCCACCAGGGGTAATGCCTTGCTAGACCTGGTCTTAGCAACAGGGGATGATCTCGTGGGGAGCCTGCGAGTACACAGTAACCTGGGAGATAGTGACCATCACTTGGCAGATTCCCTATCCAGAGAAGGGTGGGAAAAGTATCTAGTGAGGTTAAAGTGTTAGACTTCAGAAGGGCCAACTTTAGTAAACTTAGAAGGCTAGTTAGTGAGGTGGCTGAACTCAAGAGCATTGAGCAAATGGGGGTCCAGGAGGGTTGGAGGTTTCTCAAGGGAGGGATCCTTGGGGCACAAAAGGAGTCTATCCCCTTATGCAGGAAAGGGGAAAGGGGGCAAAAAAGCCCCTTTGGCTGAACAGGCAACTCCAGAAAAGACTGGGGTCAAAGAAAGAGATTTATAGGCAGTGGAAGCAGGGGGCAGCTACCAAGGAGGAATACACATCCCTGGCGTGCTATTGCAGGGAATCAGGCCAAGGCAGGCTGGCTACAACAATCAAGGACAATAAAAAGTCCTTCTACAGATACAGAGTGAGCAAAAGAAAGGCTCAGGGTAACATAGGGCCCCTGCAGGACAAATCAGGACAGTTGGTGGTTGACGCAGGGAAAAAGGCGGAGCTCTTCAATGAGTTCTTTGCTTCAGTATTCCTAAGTACTGACCAAGTCAATTCCCCCACCTTGAGCATAGGCAGATGTCCAAAAGGCACTAGACCGCCAAAGGTTACTGCAGACTTAGTTAAGGAGCACTTGGAAGGGTTGGATGGGTGCAAGTCAGCCGACCCAGATGACCTCCATCCAACAGGTGCTGAAGAAATTGGCCAGTGTCATAGCTGAGCCGCTGGCACAGCTGTTTGGTGCTCTGGCCAGGTCCTTGAGGACTGGAAAGGGGCCAACATGGTGCCCATTTTTAAGAATGGGAGAAGGGATGAGCCGGGTAACTTTAGGCCAGTCAGTCTTACCTCTATCCCTGGAAAAATACTGGAAAAAATCATCAAAGAGCGCATTTGTGAAAGCCCAGAATGGGAAATGATGCTGAAGGGAAACCAGTATGGGTTCACCACAGGTTGATCCTGCCTGAAAAACCTTATAGCCTTTTATGACCAGGTCACACACTGCCTTGACACAGGAGCTGAGGCTGATGTCATCTACCTGGATTTCAGGAAGGCCTTCGACACAGTTTCGCATCCTATTCTTGTAGGGAAGCTAGCAGGCTGTGGAGTGGACATGTACACAGTCAGGTGGGTGGCCAACTGGCTTAGGGACCGCACCCAGGGAGTGGTGGTGGACGGGTCATTCTCAGCCTGGAAGGAGGTGGGCAGTGCGTTCCCGCAGGGTTCGGTCCTTGGACCGGTGTTATTTAATATCTTCATCAGCTATTTGGATGAGGGTGTGGAGAGCACCCTCTCCAAGTTTGCAGATGATACCAAGTTATGGGGCAAAGTTAACACACCGGAGGGCAGGGAGCAGATACAGGCTGACCTGGACAGGTTGGATCAATGGGCAGAGCAGAATAGGATGCAATTCAACAAAGGTAAATGCAAGGTACTCCACCTAGGGAGGAGGAATCCCCAGCACCCCTATAGGTTGGGGGATGACCTCCTCAGCAGCTCAGTGGCTGAGAGAGATCTTGGAGGCTCAGTGTAACAAGGCCATCAACAAAGCCAATCACATCTTGTCATGTATTAGCAGATGCATGACCAACAGATCGAGGGAGGTGATGCTCCCCCTCTATGCGGCACTGGTCAGGCCACAGTTGGAGTACTGTGTCCAGTTTTGGGTGCCGCATTTCAAGAGGGACACGGAGAACCTGGAGAGGGTCCAGAGGAGGGCCACTCACATGATTAGTGGTCTCTGTGAAAGACCCTATGAGGGGAGGTTGAGGGATCTGGATCTCTTCAGCCTTCACAAGAGACGGCTGAGGGGAGACCTTGTAGCTGCCTACAAGTTTATCAAGGGAGAACAACAGGGAATTGGTGATGCGCTATTTAGGGAGTAACTAGGAATAATGGGTGCAAACTAGTGGAGAGTAGATTCAGGTTAGACATTAGGAAGAAATTTTTCACAGTACGGGTGGCCAGAGTCTGGAATGGGCTTCCAAGAGAGGTGGTGCTGTCATCTAACTTGGAGGTCTTCAAGAGGAGGCTTGATAGACATCTGGCTGGGGTCATCTGACCTCAGTCCTCTTTCCTGCCGGGGCAGGGGGTCAGACACAATGATCTTTTGTGGTCCCTTCTGACTCTACAATCTATGAATCTATGAACCTAGCAGCTGTTCTACATCCCAGGTCTCAAACCCACTCTTCAGGCTGGTATGAAAGATATAGGCATGTAGTATGCAAAGATGAAACATTGTCGTGGAATGTGTATGCATTTGTGTAATCCCACTTCCTCTTGCCCACTCCGGCCATTCACTGCACATTAGTCACCAGTCACAAATGCTAAGAATTTTCCTGCTGCGCTATCTTAATGTCATCTGGTTCCAAGAGAAATGTGGAAATGGCTTCAGTTTGTGCCAGCAGCAGCTCCAACCACACATCTCTGTGTATTTAGGAATAACTCTCTTTTGCGGGGGGCCAAGGTTAAAAACTGATGAGTGTACCACTGTCAGCAAAAGTGCTGATGCGAGCGTCACGATGCATGGGCTAATGAGGTAGAAAATAATTGTTTGACGACATAAATTAATTAGCAATTGCAGATTCCTGAAAACAGCCACTGCATTCGTATGATTTAATCAGTCTGGGATGACCTCCATCAAGAAGCTTTCGTTTTTGAAATGAGATGGCACAAAAAGCACTTGCAATATTTCTAGGCGATTTTCCATTAATGGAATTGACTTCATGATATCACAGCTCAGCATCAGCTAAAGGCTGGGCTCCTACCTACTGCAACACTGGTCAGTACTCTTTATGCGCTGTGTAGCTTTGTTGTATAATGTTTAAACATTGCTGCCTACTACTGCGCAAGCAGCAGCAACCTGCAGGAGGGAGAAAAGATTTTTGCATGTCGCTTGTCTCCTTACCTGGGGCTCTGTGAACCTCATTTGTAAATATTTCTAACACATTTTGAGTTAAGACTGCAGTCGGGTCAGAGAGTAAGGATGGGGTGCTGAGTAGGACAACAGGCTTGGACTCAGGAGACACAGGCTCAGTGCCTAGACACAGATTGCCTGTATGACCTTGAGCAAATCACTTGATCTACTCTATTCACTTTCTTTTGAGGGAGGGATAATGAATCCTTGCTTACACAGGCAAAGAGAAGATAGAACTTGCTAGTAATAGCATGGTGCTGAGACACCGCAGTAACAAAGGCCATGTGTCTAGACACACTTCTGGCAATTCATTCAGACATACCCCGGCAGAGGCAGCACTTTGTCAAATTTCACATACAGCTCTATACCTTGATCCAAATTTGGGGTCCCATTTTCTCCCCTTTGCTTTATACTGGATGCATCTACATGCACATTTTACAGTAGAGTTGACTGATTAACTCCCCCGTAAAGCATCAGTCTACACATGTGCCAGTATTAGGGCACAATAAACTAATTAGCTCTGCCATAGGATAGTAGTGTTGGTGACAGTACTATCTTATGACAGAATAATAAAACAGCATTGAAACACATGTGTAGATGGTGACTGGGCAGGGGCAAGACTCTGTGCTACCACTTAGCTACACAGCTCCACACGTTCGGCACCTTCATGCCCCAGCCATCCCCTCTGCCCCCTGCCACTGCCAGCCAGAGCCCGGAGCCTGCTGCCAGCCTGGGCCAGCTCCGCTCTGCTCAAAGTGATGCTTTCCATGGTGCACATGTAGATGCTGAGCCTGGGAGCATGTCACTCCAGCTCATAGTGCAACAGACTTTGTTGTGTCACATTAATTGCACTTGTAGATGCACCCGCTGGCCACATCCACACAAGCAGGGGTGTGCGTTTGCAGCAGCACCAATAGTGGCAGCACAAATTTGTGCCGTTACTTTGTGCTGCAGTGCATACCCGTGCTTGTGTGGTTTGAAGCAGGACACGTTGTCCTGCCACTTCACGTGCTGCAATGGGGGCTGGCTGGGGCACAGGATGCCTCAGAGCATGACTAGCTGGCTCCCTGGCTGGCTGGGGCTCAGCGTGCCTTGAGATGGGGGAACAGGAAGCCCCGGGCTGGCTGCTCCTGTGTCTCTGCATGCCTCAGCATGACAGCTACAGGGCGGAGCCCCCACACTGGGGCATATGAAGCCCCTCTCTCAAGAGAAGCACATGAAGCCCATTTTCTCCACATGTTGTGATGCCCCCAGCTGGCTGGGGTGCAGTGCCCCCATGCTGAGGCATTTGTCCTGGCACACAGCACTTGGCATGCTTTGTGCTGCATTTTTCCCAGGGGTTTTCTCTTGCTACTGGGAAGTCCTAGTAGTATGTAGAGTTAGTAGTACCGCAAAGAGGTTTGCAGCGCCACAGACCACACATGCCTGCATGTCTGGATCCAGCCACTGAATGTTACTTTGCTTTGCAAGGAGCTCAGGAGGGTCCAGCTATTTATTTTTTTGGTTGAGATTTCTTTTAAAAGGCTGAAATGGGACCTTTCCATTATGATCTGAATGCTTTGGGCAAAATTTTATTTCACCTAGTGTACAACCAATGGGCAGCTTACTACCACAACAAGTTACTAGCTGAAGTATAGCAGCAATGCTGTCACACCCTCTGGGTGCATACATGCTCCAGTATAGGAAAAGGCAGACTTGCATGTTTCTGATACTCTGAGTGCCATAGGCGGGTAATAGAAGGGTGGAATAAAATCACACCTACAAATGAATTGGGATAATTCAGAGTTGGTTGCAAGTTGCACTTTAACTGTCCCCTATATGAAATAGTCACAGCCAAGTCTGGCTCAGATTTTTGTGTATGGGAGCCATCTTTTCCTGTCCTAAAGAAGCACAAGGCTTTCTTGGGGTGAGACACATTAGACTCAAACCACACTACATCTGTGGAGTGTTAAAGTTAGAACATGCTGTGGGCAGTTGTACATTAAGGGTTAATTCTGTTTCTTGCTTACCCAGCTCTGACTTGGCACCAGAGGACTAGAGACCAGGGGCATGGCTAAGAGCCAGAGCACCTAGGCTCTACTTCTGCTCTGGCTGGTGGGTGAGGGGGCATCTGGGAATGATGCATCCTGGGATGCTGGAGGACTACAAATTGCCCATTTTATCTCTGTTGAGCAGACTGAAGTTACCCTAATATGAGCTAAATAGCCCAGAGCTAACCTTTGCCTGAAATGGTGTAATTTAGAGATACACAAAGAGCACTTAGCATGAGTTAATAAGCTTTAATATGCAGATGCTTATGTTCTAAAAGCCCTTAGTATGGTCTAAGAGTCATGTGTAACATCACCTTGATTTAGACATACCCTGGTGGGATTAACACTCTTACTGCTGTAAAAGTAGGTGTAGCTACATGTTTAGTCACAGAAAGTATGTCTAGATAGGATGGAAAGGCCTAGAGCAATGGTTCTTATTCTTTTCAGACTCGAGCACCTCTCCATATCTTTTGTGCATTGAGTGGCACCCTATTTCAAAAACGGATTTATTAATTGCAGTGCTTACCTCCTTGCAGAGGTGGTAGGAAGTGAGGGGGCAGGCAGAGGGCGTGTGTGTGGAGGTGGGGGGAGTGGAGCTACAAGGCAGGGAGAGTCTAAGCCTGCCCTTATCTGCTTATGTCCTCACACCTGAAGCCTGAGCCTGACTTTATTTGCTTATCTTCTCACATCTTGCTTATCTCCTTACACTTCCTATGGCACCCTTCAACGGATGTCATGGCAAACCAGGGTGCTCCGCTACCCTGGTTGAGAAACACCAGCCTAGCAGAAGATGATGGCACCTCCGGTATTAAATAATGGACTAAAAGCATGTGGATACTTAGGTCTTTTGCTGCGGCTGCCTGCCACCCTGAGGTCACAGCATGTCTTAAGGCCATGGCACAGTATAGAGAGTGCCGTGTTGGTCTGGGGCATTGACATTTTAGCCAATTAAGGCTTTAATCTCTGTCAGTGGAACCTGGACTGTAGGTCTGCCAGGAACTGAGGCTCAGCAGAGAGAGATGCCCTCATTGCACACTTGGCCAGCACATCTCACACAGTGCTGGAGCTCTGAGCTGATGAATGCTGAACAAATGCAACCAGGACCCCGGATGCTGATTTAGGGAGGGTACTGCCGCTTGCCTGGCCAATGCAACCTTTGCCACTGCCCTGGCTGTCACAGCTGACTTAGGCACAAACTTTCTTGTTACACCTCTGGCCCTACCTCAGAAAGGTTTCAAAACCCAGCTCTGCCATGTTGCAATAGGAGTTCTGGGGGATTTGTAAATGCTGGAGCCTGGCGCTGGGCTGCACTGTCACAAAGGAAGTGGGTTAGGGTACTCACACAGGTATTTTGATAAGCCCCCATGGGTTGACTATTTCAGATAATCTCTAATTAAAAATTGGTGCCTGTGGGTATTGCTAAGCACTGGAGGAGAAATCCTAGCTGCCTGTGTGCCAATTTGCATAACAATGCTTTCCACAGCCTTGGGCTGTAATTTTTGTTTTTCAAACTCTGCCTTCCCTGTTCCTTACACAATTACATGGAAACTGGTTCTCCTCTCTTTTCCTTTGTGACTCTGATGCTCCTAATTAACGACGCTTTGCTGGCTGAAAAACTCCTTAGAACTTGCTGAAATCAATAGCTATTTTCCCCTTTCACCGGCTGTTTGAGCATTGTGACAGCACCAGTGTTGCTAAGGGAGGGGAGAACAGTGCTTTGTTTCCTCCTTACACACTTTCCTGGAGGAAGAAGAGAGCTGGAGGGCCAAGAAAGGGACCAGAAAGGAAGAGTTATTGGAGGGTTGTAGACAAATGGGTGTTCTGTAAATCTGAATGGACACTGCCCTGAAGAGCCTCAAGTGCACGGACTGCCCTACCCCAAGACGATCCCTGTGACGCCTGCACAAGCCCTGTATAGATCAGACAGGCCGCAGAGGCCCATTTACTTCCTAGGGAGAGCAAGGAGTAATAATGTGGTGCTAGCCTTAAAATAGCAACAATTTTTAACACTTGCTCTGCCAGCTCCTGAATTGGTGGGGGTGGAACCAAGGATTTATCCTACTCTTAACCCACCTGGTTCAGAGCGGTAAGAAGATGTTCCAGTGCACCAAATGCCCTGATGGAAAATATGTAGGAGAAACCAAATATCAGAGTTGTGCAAACTTCTCTATTGGCCGCAGTTCTGGATGTTCAAAAACCAAATCTGAAAGCCTGTCATTCCCGTAACTTAAATCCATGCATTTTTTTCCTGAGAGATTCCATTTAACAATCACAAAAAAAAAATATGCTTGGTTATCTCTGTGAAGCCTGTGCCTTGCATTAGGAAATGAAGAACTGTTTCATAATTATGCTAATTTAAACATGATGACTTACACAGACATACTTCTATCTATATAATTCTATAGTCTATATGGCCTCTATGTGGCTATATGCCATTTATATGGCTTGTAGTCTAGGGAAACTAAAGATTCTTCACGGTTTTGAAATGGAGGAACTACACTTTTTTGGTTGGAGGTGTGACTACTATTCCCAACCTTCCCATGGCCTTCCTGTGTGATCTTCTACAAGTCATAGACTGTCACTGCGCCTCCATTTTCTGCTGCATTTTCTCATGCTCCTGTTTCCTACTGTGATGATGACCAGTTCACTAATGCTTGCAGGCACTTTGGGACCCTTGAATAGAGGGTGCAGTGAAGTACTATGCATGGGTTGTAGTGGGATAGCAGTAATTTTTTCTAGGCTCAAATCCTCCTGGTATGATTTGGGTAGCCTACATAAGATGTGCCACATTATGCAACTTCCCCACATTTTAGTGTTAGAATTCAACCGCCGGTTCCTTTTCCTGCTTTAATTGCATTAATTTGTCTCCCTCTGTTTGATCACTGAACGTAGGCTGATTTTTCACAGTGCAATTTTTGCCATTTACAATAACTTTCCTTTCAGGGATGAATGCCACAATCCAGGCCAGTGTATGTGCAAATACACTGGAGCTTGTCCAGAATTTACTATCACCTGCCCTTATCCTAGCTCTGAATTTACGTGGATGTCACCCTCCTTATTCTGTCTGCCAATGAAGATTTCACTGCTCTAAATATTTCATGTATGTTTGCTTGCGACTGAGAACAAAAGACTGATTCTTTCTCCGGGTATAATATAGTGTTCTTGTTTTTGAAGGCTCTCTTGTTTTCTCCCATTTCTTATAAATCTCTTAAAGCCTTTTTTTTTGTCCGGGCTATTTTTTTTTTAGTTTTCTCAGCCTTCCAATAACCTTCTTGAAGCTCTCTTTTTCTAGTCACCCATATAACTCTGTGCTTATTTTTCTCTTGATACTTAAATGTCTTTTCCTAGATATCCCTTTGGAGTGCAGGATTTAATATAAAGCTCTTTATTGAATTGCTTCTTGCAGTGTGTCAGACAACATTTTAAGATAACCAGATTTCTTCTACTTTGCACTTCATTTATGCCATCAAAAAGGAAAGAAAGAGAAGCCTCCCCCCACCCCCCTGCAAAGACCCCAAAACAACAACAAAAAGCCCCACCACTGGACTCCTGGCTCCACTCTGAGATTTCCTAACACATGTTCAGGTTGTTATGTATGTTGTTCCAACTGCTCTTCCAGAAATGGTTATTACAGAACATAGGAATTACCATGACAGCAAACAGGGTTAACTGGCTGGCGTGACATTACAATAGGAGATGGGTTTAGTCTTGAGCATCACCTTGGTCTTTTTGTGTAACACTGAGCCAGTCATTTGATCCTTCCATGTCACAGTTCCCTACACTAAATATTAAGATATTTCTTTGTCTGTCTAGAAGGAGAGTATCCTGGCAGAGATTATCTAATACTATGTTGTGTGTGCCTACTACCATAGGACTCTAATCTCAGCTAAGGGCTGCTCTCTAGTAGAAATAGCAGAAACATGGTCCTAGGTCCTAGCTTCTGACAACAAGCAGTAATGATTTCAGGGAAAAGGCTTCAGCTGCCAATAAGTGACATTTTGAGGATGTACTTTCTTCACTGACAGTGCCATTTCATTTTGTAGCATCAGCAAAAAGGAAGGGGAACTGGGTGTATGAACTAGGTCCATTGCTTCCAAATCAGCCTTGTAAGAAGTAATGAAACGTGTACATTTAACGCTAATCCTTGGCACTACTTTCTCAAATCCTGCTCTGCTGCCATTCTTTTGTCCTGAACAACTAACTGCAATCAGAGATAGGTGGGGCTGACTAGAAAACAAGAATTCCATTTTACTGAAAAAATGGTGAGTGGTTTTTGTTTTATTGTCTTTATCCATGGTTTTTAGATTTTTTATTTCTTAATGTTTTTATGACAAAATAATGAAAGCCCCAAATAGCCAAAAGTCCAGCACCTCCATAGATGTGGGATGGCTGAGATTAAAGGCTCTTTTTACCTACTTCAGAGAAGAGCCTTTGCCTGCCATCTCCCATGACAGTGCCCCAACCACTGGGTGAGTGGCTCTTCTGTGAGCTTTCCTCCCACATTTCCCCCACTTTCTAACTTTCTGTCTCTTTCTTTAATATGATCAAAGATTCTGTCTAGGACCTAAGAAACCTTCCCAAGAAAACTTCTGTTGGTGCATCTACACATACAATCAGCATGTAGAATACAATCTGGCACAGTTTGCGCCGGAGTTTATTACTCCTGGGCACCACATTTACACATGTGCCTGGAACTGTGGCATATAGAGCAGGGTTGAAGCAGTCCTGGCTGACAGGGAGCCCGGGGTGTCAGCCTTTCAGCCCAGTGCTGCTCCCTCTGGCTTAACGTGCTGTGCAGAGGCTAGCTGGGGCATGAAGGTGCTCCAGTGTGGGGCTGGCTGGCAGGCAGCCCCTGCACTGAAGCACCCTTGTGCCCCAGCCAGCCCCATCCCTGTCTACATATGTGTTGCTGTGGAGTGCTTTACTCCATCAGAGGACAGTACTTGTATATACTAATACTCATATATACAAGCACTATCCTGGAGCAGAGAAAATTACTTTCCTGAGGCCTAATAGGGCCGCACATGTAGCCATGGATGGCATACACATACACATATTTTTTTGTGTTGCAACATGCCAGAGGTCTGGCGCATCAGAGCAGACTCAATTAATCAAGGCTGCTCCACATACAAACTAACACACACTGTGCTGCATTGCTTGCAGTTGTATAACTGGCGAAATGTGCATCAGCACGGAGAAAATGGTGGTGGTGCACTTTTAAATGAAAACACCTTTGATGTGTTTTAGTTCAAAAGTGGACTACCACCATTTTCTGGGCACTGACTTGCATTTTGCGGCTTACACAACTGCAAGCGTTGCAGCACCAGGTGCTTTTCAAAGTACTCGGTGCTATGACTCATACATGTGTAAAAATGCCTGGAGACTTTACCGTGGAGCTAATAAAGCAGCTCTGCAGTAAATGTCTCGTGTAGACACGCCCAGTGGAAATCACGGTAGGCCAGTGAAACAGTCCTGTTTTGACAGAAGAAAATGTTGCAAGTAGGTTTTATTGGCTGGCCTTTGCTTTTGGAGCAGGAATGGCCAACTTCTATCTCCAGGTATCAAGCTGTGCAGAATGATGGCAGCTTAGTAGGCTGCTGATTTGCGATTTTAGAAATCCAGGATAAAAAAGTAAAAGATGATGCAAGCTAAACTGTGTGCACTATATGCTACAGGAAGGAGGGGCCAGTGGCTAGCATGCTCACCTAGGTTTAGATGCATTGTTTGTGAGATGCTGGACAAGTTACTGTCTGCAACACCCCAACTGTGTTAAGGAGTTCAGCTACTACCTAAAAAATCCTGTAGCTGCCCTGTGTCTTGGCTCTCCTCACTGGTGCATAGCTCTAATTCACATTACATTATATTTTTGGGGGACTGTAGTGCTTGTGAAGCAGATGTACCATGCTTTAGTATGGCAGTCCTTGTCCACTGCAGAGGTGATATAGCCATTCCCTTGCCCTTTCTGTGCCAATCTGGTGGGTGGGGAGAAGCACACAATCTTATCTCTCAGACGTGTTGTGAGGACAAATACTTGTAGGTTCCTGATCATGAGGTACCCTATTACCACAGTGATGGGGCTATATCAGAACTTATAAAACAGATGCCAGAGGGGATTCCCTGGCAGCACAGATAACCTTTAACATTTATACAGCACCATTTGTTTCTGTGCCATTCACAGGGTGACTACAAGATGAAAGGTGTGTGCCCTAACACATTTGACATAACAGAGCAAGCAGTGTCTGCAAATAAATGAGTCTGGGTTGGAAGATATGGGAGTCTTGGGTGCCAGCCTTCTGCAGGCATGAGTGATGGTAAAGGTAGAAACCAATAATGGACACATTTTGAGGAGCTTGACCAATGGGAGCCGGTCATAGAGGATGTGCCAGCCATAGCCACTGGCATCAGAAAAGACTCAGTGGAATTAAAGCTATATCTGGAAGAGAACTGAGTGGGTGACTACAGACAAAACGTATTTGGGATGCAGATGCAGTGCATTGTGGGAGCTGAGGCTGGATGTATTCAGAAGTCAACTGTAGGCCAGCAGCAAGGTAGGAGTTGCATGGTGAGAGCTGTGGGCGAGGGACATGGTTCCTCGCTGAAGTAGTTTGAATAAACTGGAAGGAAAAGTGGTGAGACTCTGGGAAACCAGTGATGAGGAGGCTTCAGTACTCCAGGTTATTTCAAAGATGTTATAAAGATAAATTAGTAGGGTTTAACAAAAACTTTCATGTTAGAAGACTTTATTCCTTCAGAAACTTTTAAGACCAGAAGGGACCATCCGTGCTGATCTCTTATATGACACAGGCCATATAATTTTCCCCAGTTTCCCTGTAAGAAGCCAAAGGACCCATATCACAGTGAAACCTATTTACCAAACAGGGATCTGGTTGTAATTTGGAGCCATCACAGTTGCAGAAATCACCACTTTCTTGCCTAGCTGGTACTAATGTTAATCACCTTCACCCTTACAAATCTGTGCATCACTGAAGTCACTTGGATGCAGCCCTGTGTATTCTGCAGAGAAATTATAAACTCCTTGGCCAGTCACATCACAGGGCTTCAATCTGACCCAGTATTCCTCCAGCCTCTCACCACTATACACAGATTGTCCTTCCACTCTGCTGGGAGCTGCATGATACTAGTACTGCTTGTACTTCAGAATCAAACTACTTCAGAGGAGGCATCTTTTAGATATAAACTATCATGGTAAGGTCTCTGGGGCAGGGACCGTCTTTTTGTTCTGTGCTTATGCAGCCCATAACACAATGGTCCATGACTGGGTCTTTTATGTGCCAGGGTAATTCAACGACTACATCTTAAATATTTATTTAATAGTAAACTGCAGGTTTCTTTCAATGAACCTTTGTTTTAGTTACGATGCTGCTGGCTTTGTCTTCCTCTGTTGGGAGAGGAATCCACCCTGGTCCCAGCCTTTTCCTGGAGAAGCTTTCTGAATGAACTCTGCTAGACAAATTCGATCCTGTTTTAGTAACGTACGCTCTGCAGCTTGTTTTAAAGCAGTGGTTCTCAACCTTTGTTGCACCAGGACCCATTTGTAAATATGGCCCAGTCCTGACCTAGTGCTCCTCACTCTTGACCCACTGCCCCCAGGCCTCAGCCCCTCAGTGTGTGGGGCAGGGTGCGGGGTGGGGGGCAGGATAGGATATGTGGGACAGGGTGGGGCGTGTGTGGGGCATGGGGGGCCCCAAGTAGCCCCTTGCAGGCTGGAATTCTGCCAGCCGGCGAGGGAAAAGCCATGGTTACCCACATTCTTGTCCTTTAAAGAAGAATCCTTTTTTTTTAGTTTTTTGATACATTTTTTTAAGTTTATGCATGACCCTTTTATACATGCTTGTGACCCACTTTTAGGTCACAACCCATGGGTTGAGAAATGCTGTTTTAAAGTATGTTTATACCAATATCAGTTGTGGTTTAAAAAGAAGTGGGCCATCCCCATGGGCTGTGTTTTGGGCTCTGCCAGGATGTTGAGTTGCATACTATTTTTAGTCTCTTTCCCTTTTATTCTGTGAGAAAACTGGCGCTTATCTTCCAGGAAGGAAGAGCTTGTATTGCTCAACAGTGACACCTGCCGGCAGCTCAAGAGCACCATTAATGGAGTAAGTGAAGCCCAGAGGACAGTATGGCATAGGTGTAAGGGTGGAAACAGAAGTCTTTTGTCACCTTTGTGACACCGTAAACATTTTAATGGCAGCCCAAAGAGAAAGAAAAAAGATGTCCCTTGTCATACCGCAAATGTGGCTGCAAGGAAAGTGGTATCAATTTGTGCCGCTATTTGGCAGAGGACATCTGTTTACTTTATGACACATGAATGCAGGCAGCCTGGATCTGCCTGTGCTCTCCAGATGCCCTGAATAGGTCTTCTGGGGGCTTGCAAGGCCTGATCCTGTGTACCTCGGAAAATCCTGTGCAGGATCAAGCCCCTTTGCCCTGAGAGCACCTGCCTACCTTTTCCCGCTTACTGAGATACACTCTGGGAGTCTCCAGGACACTTCTCCACAAGCAGGGGGAAAGTAGGGCTTTCTGAAACAAGCCCCTGGGATCTCTCCAGGACATGTTTCTGTTAGCAGGGAAGACTGGGGATGTGTCTTGGTAAGCAGGGAGATCCTGCGGGCACATCTTGGTAAGTGGGGAACGCTGGGCAGGTGTTCCCAGGACTTTAGGGGTTCGATCCTGCAGGGAAGTCTCAGCATGTGCAGGACGAGGCCCTGGGAGAATGCGTTATCCAGTGCCCTGTCGGTATGCATCCTCACACAGCTCATGCACTTCAGTGGGCAATGTCTATTTCTACCCAAAAACACTTTGAAAGAGAGGAAGGAGACATGCTCTAGAAATGAGAGGGAAGGGATGACAATATGCAAAAAAAGGAAAAATAAAAATGTGCCTCAGGATAGCTAAAAGCCCAGTCTTTTCTCACAGTGTCCTCCAAAAAGGTTATGGAGGTCTCCATCAATCTACATTTAACTTTGCCTTGAGGCATCTTCAAATCTCTACAGAAATGCTCAGTGAATTTTCAGCAGTCCCTGCGGTAGGTGCTTGTTCTCCCAGGATAGGAATGGTCCCAACTCAATCTGACGTTAAAGGAGAGATGGGGTCAAGGGAAGAAACCCAGAGGTATAGTGATAAATAACCGGGGCGTTGGTAGCAGAGGGAAATATTTACTACCAATCTGAGCATGAAATAAATACACTCAGGCATCAGCTTTCAAGGCAACCTAATTATTTATTTGGTAAATTTTATATTTGTGTATGTGCATTTTAAGGTTTAAACCCAGTTCTCTGAGTGCACCCAATTCTCTGTACCATTTTCTATGCATGAAAAGCAATATCTGGGCTGTTGCATGTAAAGCCCACTGGAAACTGTATGACACATGAAATTGCAACGTTTCTCATGATGCAACAGATGGCAACTGACTGCCCAAAATGAGTTGCTGCCTGAACTGAAATGATCCTCTAATAGAAGGAGAGCAGAATTGTTTTTAATAGATGAAATGCTGGCTTTATTCAAGTGGAAAGGAGCTTAGTTACAGACTCCTGTGGGGTATGAATTTGACCCAGTGGTCTCCAGGGTTAGCCAGTGCCACAACCAGAACTGTGGTAGAAGGTCTGATCTGACTGTCCTAAGATGAGAGGACCTAGGACGGGGCATTTCTAGCTCTATACACTAACTATTCATCCTTCAGTAAGATGAAAAGAAAAGCAGTCTAGCACATACTTCAGACAGGTGCTCACAGGAGCCAGTTGCAGGAAAAAACTATGCAAAAACTTGACTTACTTGTTCATTGACATTTCTGAAAAATGAAGAAACAAACAGTAGAATGAAATGTTTCTTTACTAAAAGCCATAAAACTTAGTTTTATTTTTTATCTTTTTTTTAGCCTTTTAAAATGTTAACTTTAAAGTAAGCCCCAAAACAAGACGTTTCAAATTTTTAGAATTTAATTTAATATTTTTTCAACCAAGACGTTTCACTGAATTCATCAGGAATTCACGGCATGATTCAGTTTACCTGAAACTCCATTTTTTGGCCAAAAATATTGCCCAGCTCTAATCAAGTCCATGAACAAATGGACAGGATGCCTTATTTCTCCTTTTTTCTTCTTTTCTAAGCTTACATTCTGACTTCCCCAATATGGCAAAACAATAGATTCACGCAACTTTGTTCCTTTCAACATCTCTTTGCTTTACAGTTGAATACAGCACAGACACACATTTCCTTTATTTTCTAACACACACGGCAACCTTTTTAAATACATGGATAGGAATCAAGCGTGTGCATAGTCCAAAAGGGTGAGTTCACTCAAAGGTCCTTTGCTTACACATAGTCCTGTTGCAACTGTCTTGATGTCAGATAGCTGGAGGCCCTGAAAGAGGATGTCAGCATTGCTACTGAACAAAACTTCCCATTGGGACAAAGCAGCAGTTGCTTTTTTAGGAATATAAGACTGGACGGGAGCTTTCTTGGATCATCTCCTATTATTGCAGGCTGGCATGTCAAGTAAACCCTTCCATATACTTGATCTCAGAGTCCAGAACCAATCACTGACCACTTATAATGCAATCCCTGTCCTATAATATTTCTTCCGTGCGCACATTTCAGAGAAGCATCCTCTGAGAAGTGATTGTTGTAACTTTTGAAGATAATCTTTATATGATAACTCAATTCCATGCTGACTAGCCAGCATACAGTGCACATACTCGAGCAGACTCCATCTGGTTCTACCCTGGACTCAAGGGAGTGGAAACTCCTCTTGAAGTATGGGCACAGAGACACAAACTACTCATAAACTTCATTCCATCATGAGACTTGAGACAGGAGTGGCAGCCAGCAAAATGGACTGGGATGGCTGGAAACTGGACAGGTCTAGAATAACTGGGAGGTGCGTGGATTAAGCAGCCTTCAGCAAGGACAGTGGAAACATTGGGTGCCTATACACGAGCAGGGAGGCCACTCCGATGTGCTGTAATTCCAGTGCATCGGAGCAGACTCAATTGAGTTTGCTGGAGCGTGGCAGTTAGTGTGCTCCAGCATCCTCCCACATCTTGCGTATCAGCATTTCCATGCTTCAAAATGACGATGGGGCCACTTTATCTAAAGCTCATTTGACAAACTTTAGATAATGCGTTCCCATCACCATTTTGAAGTGTGGGGATGCTGAGACATGAGATGCTGCAGGCATCTCAAAGTCACTCTAATTAAAATGCCACCCCCGAACACGTGTATAAACGCTGATCAGTGATATCTCACCCCACCCTGGGAGAGAACTGTTGCTTAGGTGCAGGAGACCTGCTTTCCCATGGTTCTTTTGATTCTTCTTCCCATTTCCCTGCTTTCTCTGAGTTAACAGGTAGCCTTAGTTCACAGAGCTACATGCCACCTAAAAGCCGCTCCATGTGATGAGTATGTCTGTAATTTTCCATACCGCTGTCCTGAACAACTCCTTACTTCTGCACAAGCCCACCCCCATTCCTCAGCAAGAGGGCAGGCAGGGAACTGGCAGTCATACCAAAGGGCCAAGAGGGGACATGTTTCCTGTTGATCACCCGGGGGCATGAGAAAGGCCTTCCTATGGGAAGAGTGCTTCTTCTGATAGCACTTTCATCCAAAGGGGGTTGTTTCTTCCAGGATGGACTTTCAGGAGTAGAGAGAAAAGGAAAATAACGTTCAAGTGAATGCTCCAGCCAATAGCCCAGTTGTTCAAGTGATCACAAGGGAGTTGGGAGTCCTGGAGTCAAATCCTTCTTGTATTTGGTTCCAACTTGGGACTTGAACCCCACCCTCCCATATCCCAGGTGAGTGTATTAACCACCAGGCTAGAACCCGTGAGCGTGCATGGAGAAGTCGCTCTTATTTTTTCAAGCAGACAATTTAAAATGCTCTGTTTCATTTCCATAGATTTCATAGACATTAGGGCTGGAAGGGACCTCAGAAGATCATCGAGTCCAGCCACCTGCCCCAGGGGCAGGAAGTCAGCTGGGGTCAAAGGATCCCAGCAAGGTAAGCGTCCAAATGTTTCTTAAAAGAGTCCAGAGTAGGTGCTTGCACCACCTTTGGAGGGAGTCTATTCCAGGCCTTGGGGGCTCAGACAGTAAAGAAGTTTCTCTTTATGTCCAGCCTGAAATGGTCTTGGAGGAGTCTGTGACCGTATAGAGAATGAGGCCCTCAGGCTGGTGTCTTATAAAGGAGTTGTTTCTGCCTATAAACAGAAAGTGATACCAACATGGAGTTGGGACAAAATGGAGGGTGTAAGAGGGAACCCTAAAACCCATGCATTTGTCAGCAGGACTTGAAAAAGGTCAGGTTTCCTCACAAGTGATGTGATTAGTGCCTCAGACTCTGAGGCTCAGGGGATCATACCCTGAATTGCCTTGTGCTCCCTTGACTGCACCATGTGGTGTCATAATCATGTATTCAGTGCCCCAAAACAGGTGGGATTCCCTCCCATTCAGCTGGGCACATGCAGCATCCCCAGTCTTTTGGCATGCCCTGGTGTTCATTTCTCTTGCAGATCTTGAAAGAAACCCTGGCAAGATCCTGATTAAACAAAGCAAAATTCCTGCTAGACCAGTTCCAGCTAATGCACCAATGCAGAGTCTTTATCTTACTCTCTGGGATGTCCTGTTGGTGGTAGCTGTTATTAAGATGTTACCAAATTCAGATCACAGCCCAATGAAAAACAATTACAAATGTTTAATACAGGATAATTCACTCAGTGTTGTCAAATGCTACAGCTGTGCACACAATCAGCAGATTGATAATGTTTTTGGTGACGAATGTGTTGGCAGAAAGATGAAGCACCCACTGTTTAGGCTTCAGAAATCAGCTGTATGTTATAGTCAATTCAGCCTTTCAGGATGTACAGTGGAATCCTTCTTGTAGCCAAGTTATATTTTTCCCCCTGTGGAAAAAATTTAGTATCAGCAGAGCTTCCCAATAAACCAATCTGACAGGTTTTGACTTTAATGCACTGAAACACAACAGCAGAACTAGAGGTGAACAGATAATATATTCACCGGATTTCTTATATGGATGTGGGATAATGCTAGAAAACCCAGTCAGGATTAGGGGCTCCAGTTGCTTGGGGGTTGTCCCTGTCTTCACTTAGCAGCAGCCCCTGCTGTGAAGAATTCACAGTCTAATTTTAGCCTTTTTGTATTCTGCTTGCTACTCTGTAAAAATATCTAGGTTTTGAGGAGATGTTTTATTATTTATACAAGCACATTTTTGCCTATTTATTCCCGGGTGCGAATAGTAAGGTACTTGAGCTGCAGGATTGGTGGTTGGCATCGGTGGATTAACGCATATGCCAGTGGGGCCTGGGCCCAGGGGCCCCTGCCAATCAGGGGCCACGCTGATGGCTTGCTCTTCATCAGCAGGGAAATGAAAGCCATGGTTTTAAACATGATGCCCTTTTTGTCTCCCTGCTCATTGGCAGCAAGCAGCAGGGCCCCTCACACAATCAGTGGAGGGGAGGCAAAAACAGCACCAAGTTTAAAACCATGGCTTTCACTTCCCTGCCAATGAGGAGTGAGCCACAAGCATGGCCCCTCCACCAATCAGCAGGGCACATGGAGAAACCTGAAAAATTAAAGGTGCTGCCCCGCATGTGGCCAGGAGCACAGCTGGCCAGCCAGCTCCCTGCAGGTAAGTCTGTGGGGGGTGGAAGGGACATGGGGGAGGGAGGTAGCATGGTGGGGGCAGATCAAGGCCCCCATGGTGATGGAGGGAGTGGGGCTGGGGCAGGGGCCAGCACTGCCCAGTCAGGGCGGTGAATGGGACCCTGGGGTCAGGAGCAGGATGGAGTCATGGGTTGCTGTCACCTGCTGAAATACTTGTCTTTGTTTTCTGATTAAATTTTTATATTAAACAGGAAGAAAGCCTGAATAAGTCACAAAAGCAGGGGTGGAGAGACAGATGGTTGACTCTCACAGATACAGTGGGAGCTCTTTGAAAAAGTTTATTGCGAGAGAAGAGAATTTTCCAACCATTGGAACCTCTTCCACTCCCCTTTCTGCCGAAACACCATAGTCTCACTATGTGTGTGGTCTCCAGATTTTAAAAATACCCAGGTTGCTTCCTGATGGAGGTAGGAACAGATAAGCTGCTAAGAACAAGCTTTATTTGATATTTACAGAATACTTTGCATTCTATTTTCTCTTGACACATCTGTGCAAAGGCATTGCATTGGCATGCATATGCACCGCTTCGTTCACAAGGGGTACCGTCAGATATCCTCTGGCAGCTCATTTGATCAGCTGCGTTATGGCTGTGCCCTGGTCATGGATTTCCCACTGCTGTTTTTGAGCAGGTTGAAAATCAGAATTTCCACCCCCACAGGAAATTCTGAGACTTAAAGATTTGACTGTATGGCGTGGCATATCAGGAAAAGAACTTTGGAATTGTTCACAAAATGAAATATTCCAAATGTATTTCATTTCTGCCTTATTATTTTGACCTTTTAATACTATGTTTCCATCCATGATGTACTGTCCAGAACCATGAAGTTACAATGAAGTATTTGTGACTTTACTAAAACAAAACAGCGTGATAACTTACCATCAGATTTTTGACTGAATTGTTACATTCCAGTCAAACATTTTCCTGTGGAAACCTATTCTACTGGAAAAAAGTCAGTTAGTTCTACTATTAATATATGACCCAGCTCACATACAGTAATATTTCCTATATGTATATAATAAAGGGCATGTAAGAAGTGATGTGAAGGCTAAGGGTTTGGACACTGGGCGAGGTGTTAGGAGATCTGGGTTTTATTTCTATCACAGACTTGCCATATAATTTAAATCCTTCCACCTCTCTAAGCCTGTTTCCCTTCTAACCTGGCATCCATCATGTCTATATGGACTGTAAGCTTGCTGGGGCAGGAGACATCTCTTCTTATGGGAAGAGACAGTGGGAATTCTACAAAATGGGAATTCAGTCTTGATTTTGCTTCCAGGTGCTTGTCTAATACAAATAATAATGCCATATTTTCTCACATGCAATACAGCCCAGAATAAAATGTGCACCTTGTTTTTTGAAAGTCAGAATGAAAAAAAAAAAAGATCTTTACTTGTCATAATATAGACAGCATATTCAGTGCAGCCGTAGCCTCCTGAGACGGTGTTGTCAATAAGTTACTGGTACCTTCATGCACCTGTGCATCAAGAGGCAGACTAGGGAAGGTTTTGGATGGTTTGATCCTTTGAACCCTTGGCGTGAGCATGCTTCATGTGCATGAGTAGTGTGCTGAGTGCAGAAAGGTGTGTGGCGTGTGCAGTGATTGGTACCATGGGTGGAGTGAAAAGTTGGGAAAATGGTGTGAGGTGATAAGCGATATGACTGATGTATATATTGATTGATAACTTCCTTGAGGTGACGATTCAATGATGGAGGATTGACAGGTGTGGTCTAACTGGTACTCTTAAAAGGAGACTGGATCTTAGTCTGTGTCTGTGTCTGGGTGACAAGAGGGAGAAGTGTGTGTGTGTGTATGTCTGTGCCAGAGTAGTGACAAGAAGGTGTGCGAGGAAGCAGTGCCATAGCAAGGAAGTTTGGCACCCGGGGCAAGCCCACAGTGACACCCTGCCTTCACCCCACACACAGAACTGGGGGGCACATGTCCCTCCCCACCATGCTCACCTGGGGTGCATGCAGTAACTGGCACAACCCCCCCCCCCC
>NW_017728992.1:188193643-188194937 GCF_001723915.1 Gavialis gangeticus | reverse complement strand
ACAGGCTCCCAGCCAGCAGCTAGATCCCAATCCCCGCACCCTCCCAAATGAGCTGCTCACTGCTTCTTTTTGTGACCTGCCCAAGCTGGGCAGTGCCTATTGGTGCCCCTTTGGTACGGCACCCGGGGCAGTTGCTCTGCTCACCCCTCTCTTGCTATGGTACTGTGAGGAAGAGGGCACAAGAGAGAGAGAGGTATTGCTAGGACGGCAGATCCTGACATCCTAGCTGTCTGGTGAATGAGACCTCCAGAAGCTGGGAGTGAGGGGGTGTAGCTGCAGCAGTCTGGAGGGTCACAGAGCTGAGTTGTAGCCTCCTCTGTTTGAGCTCAACTTTGATGGAAGTAGCTCCCCTCCCTGAGTCCAGAGTGTAGATCTCTCAGATCCAAGCCTCCAAGATGAATCTCTTTTTTTCCTGACAGTATTGTTAACTTGATATATTTTAGGGTTCAGTTGGATTAATAGGCAGTGCTAGTGGTTCTGATTGGATTGTTGTATTACAGTTGTGAATTTTGTAATATAGTTATTTAATTGTGTTTGAGCACTGTAAATTCTGTTATTACTGCTTATCCGTTCTAATATGATTTTCTTTAGATTGCCTTCAATGTGTTTGTGATCTTGGGTAATAGTCTTTAAAGACACAAGGGTGGCTGCACTTGAGGGGACATTTTGTAAGATGCTGGGCCGCCAATAGACAGTTGGGTGGCCCTAATTAATTACAGCTAATTACTGCCCCTTTCAGCCAGTGAGAGCTTCTTGGAAGTGTAGTCTGTCAGATGTGACAGTGTTGCTGTTGGTGGTGTGAGTTGGTAACCGATAGAGGTACACCAATAAATCAGTCCCTTGTCGGATTGGCACCGATATAAGGAAAATTGACTGTATTGGCTTTTCTTGACTGATGTGGCTGATAATGCCACCAATAAATGCCCTGTGCATGTGCACAGCCACAGCGCAGCATGCAGGTGGCCAGGAGCACAGCCTGGCAATGTGGAGAGCAGCTGGGTCCAGCTGGTAATTCTGTTTTGAGGGAAGGGGCATGTGGGGGGGCAGATTGAAGCCTCCCCACGGTGAGGGAGGGAGTGGGGCTGGGGCTGGGGCAAGGGCAGGGGCAGGCTTTGCACAGCTGGGGTAGAGTGGGGGATGGAGCCACAAGTGGTGTGTCTGGGAGGCACGGGGCAGGCGGGGGGCACGGCTCCCACTGCTACATGCACACTGGGAGAGGCAAGGGCGGGCATGACTCAATCCCCAGTTCTGCCCCGGCTGTGCAGTGCCTGCCCCTGACTGAGCCCCAGCCCCA
>NW_017728992.1:188182363-188188643 GCF_001723915.1 Gavialis gangeticus | reverse complement strand
TGCCCCGGCTGTGCAGTGCCTGCCCCTGACTGAGCCCCAGCCCCACTCCCTCCTTCACCAGTGGCTAGTTTTTGGAGAAAAGGTGTGTAGTATGTGTGAGAAAATATGGTATCTTTATTTACAATTTACTGGTCTTGATATTTTGTGCTATGTAGCACTCACTCTAACCCTCTCCTTTCCTTTGTGATGGACAAGAAATGTTCTTTACCAAGTTACTTGCTTCCTTGCCTCATTTTCCTCCTGTTCTCACTCCCAAGTGCACAAAGAAAACTTGCGTAGTCGGTGTTAGCCCTCATCTATGTTAGCTTTTCTATTGTCACTGTTTATTCTCACAAACAAGCACCTTGGTGCAAGCAGGAGCTTCCTCACCACAAACTCCTCCACACATAGTTGTTAATGAAATGCAAAAATAGTGTGTAAATTTGATCAAGAGAAGTCAGTGTCTATTATCCTGATGATTTGTGGGACTCCTCTTCCACCAGCCCATCTCTTCTGATATGCTATTTGCTGAGCTACAGTCAGAGCTTTCCTTCAGCATCTTGGAAAATATTGGTTTGTTTGATATTTTTGCACTTTGCACAATGCAGTTTAACAATGTCCTCTTGCTCGCTCAGTATGGTTCTGTACTGCTATCTACTAGTCCTTTGAGAAGTCAAGCCACCAATCTGAGCTCTGAACTTCAAGCCACTTAGTAAAAGACTTACAGACGTTCACATCATTCTGTAAGTCCTGACCCTGATCAGAAAAAGCCTACATGAAAGGCCATCTTTGCTTACCACACTATGCCCCTGATTACATGACTTCCCTGCAACAACTATAGTCATTGGTGACACGAAAAAAAAAATCACGTGAATATAAAGCCATACAAAAATCTATGTGCAGAGGATGGACTATAAAGTAAAAACTGAGGCTAAGTACAGGCTTTCAAGAAGCCTGAGGCAGAAACACTCTAACTATCAAGCATTACTGGAAGCACCCAGGGTTTGGTTGGGAGCAAGCAGACCACACATTAGCCTTTGCAGTGCAGGGGGGCTTGGAGCCTGCCTGCACAACCTGAGCCCAGCAGGTCGGGGAGGGCTCTCACATACCTCCTAACATACCCCACAGGCTCCATGGGCTGCTGAAGTTTCCCAAGCAGAGCTGAAAGGCCAAGCCACCACTGATTGGATGGCAGGGATATCACAGCTGCCCATCTGGACCTGATGAAGCAGTGGCTCATGATGGTATATGTCCTCATGTCCATGAGCCACCAGCCAGCCATCCTATATGTGCCCACCCAGTATGTCCTGTCCCTGCCAAGTGTGTGTGGGATGACTGGGTTCTGCGTATGTGTGTGTGTCAGGATTGTCTGTGAGATTGTGTATATGTGCCCCTCCCTCCACCCCACCCCCACACACACAGAACCCAGGTGATGGAGAACGGGTGTTATGCTCCTGGAGTCCCTGATTTTGTCATCAATGATGTCATCACTCCCCCCAGTCCTCATCAGGGGCCTGTGTTGTGAAAATCAGGTTCAGCCAGTGCCAGTCCAGGAGTCCTCCCATCCTATGTGTCCCTCTCCTGGACTGGGAGGGAAGGAAGAAGGGAGGGAGGTCTGGTGGTTTTGTGGCAAGGGGCATTTTTCCCTAATTCCTTCAGCAGTTCTCAGACATAGCTGTGTTGTGTCCACTGTCCCTGACCTGGGGGTGCTCCCTGCCAAAACTGCTGTTTACCCTTTTGCCTGCTGAGCTTGATAAATGCTATCAGTGCTTTCCCATGAGTGTCTTGGGGGGAGGGAGAGCTGCTGTTGTTGAAGTATCTGCGCTTAGGATCAAATCTTCCTTGGAGCACAGAATGGCCCTGACGGAAATGGCAGAATTTGTCAATTCAGCAGATTTATGATCCTATTGAATGCGCTCAAGACTGCGGGGGAGGGGAAAGAGACTGGTGCCTTGGCTGGGCTCCAGACTTCAGCAGGGGAGGGCAGGGGTAGGAGGAAAGTGGGTAAGTCACCCTCCCCTTATGCCCCAGCATTTCTCCCCCACCTCCCTGGCCCCAGTTCCTTTGTGGGCTTCTTGACCACAATGGCCCGAGAGAGGGCTATGACCACATGGGATAGCTTGTGGCAGCCTTGCCCCCCCACACTCTTTCTTTCCTTCTCTCCCCCTCTCCCCACCTGGGGCTATGCATTTCCCCCAGGACCTGAGTGCTTGTCACAGTCTTGTGGAACTGGGGTGAACCTTACCATCATGGGTTACATGACATCCTTGGGCATGGCCTGACCCATCAGGAGAAGTGTTGGGAGGAATGGCCGTGGGTCCTGTGGGTTGTGCCAGCATGGCAGCCACTGTGCTGGTACTGGGGGGGGGGTGCTGGTACATGCTCCATCCCTCTGGGATGGGTGCAAAGACGTGTGATAGGACTTGGTCCAGAACATCCATGCCCCTGTGTGCAGAATGGTGTTGCGGGGTCTCCCTGCAACTCCTCTGGTGGGGTACCTGCAGGAGACTCATCTGAAACACCCCATGTCCCATGGATGTGGAATGGGGCATCTGCCCCATTCTTGGTGAGGAAGTGGGACAGGTCCTTGTAAGATGGCATGCTCTGCCTCTGGCCCACAGACCACTTTGTAGCATCAAGCATGTGGTAATAAGGCCTCCTCATCACTGTGGTGTTGGTGAGGCACTGTGCCCACTGTCTATTGTGTCCCCTCACCTGCATCTGCTGGGCAATATGCTTGAAGATATCTCTGATTCAATGCCCTATCTGGAACTGGCACTGGGTTTCCTTCTTGCCCCAGATGGTGATGAGATCCTTTATTTCCCTGAACTGCCACTAGTGTTCCCAGGCTTGGCTGGTGGCAGCAGATGGGCTGTCCATGGTCTATGACAATGCCTGTGGGGTCTCAGTGTCTGTGGATGCATGAGGGTCTGGCTGTGTGAGGGTGGATGGATGGATGGATGGATGGAAGCAGCAGTGGTGGATGCACAATGATGCAGTTTCCAGCACACGGTTCTCATTCTTACTTCAGCGGCTTGGGGCTCCTGCTCCTGCTTCACCTCAAATTGTCCAGGAGCTTTCAGCTGATGCTCCACAATTTTCACAACACCACACACCCTACCTGGGCTGTAAAATTCAAGTTCCAGGGGTGTATGTGTGCTCGCCCCAGCTTGAGGTTCAGTGCCCCCCGGTCAGATACATCCCCCCACACACTGAACTACCTATATGACCATCTAGCTATCTGAACAGTGAGGGAGAAGAGGAGGAGTTAATCTGCATTGAATGAGAATGAAGAACATGGCAGGAGCCTGGAGAATGCACAATGGAGAGAGTAGATATTAGGGATTATAGGTACCAAAACCAAGAAACACAGTTTGCTTTTTTTGGTTTTTTTTCCCCCCCACAAAAGCTGTCGATGGAATAAGAAAGTGAAGTGCTGTTAAAATATTTCAGATAAGATTTTGCTTCCTAATTTACACCCACACACATAACTGGCTATTCGTCTTATTTTTTTTTTTACAGGTGTATAGAGCTCAGCTGCTCCACCCAATAAGCCTTGGGTGGCTTAATTCACTTCTGAAATTGCTGTCTTCCCTCCCCCTGCCCCCCAAACTGTAGCATTTTTTAATATTTGTAACTGCTCCTAATGATTGCACAGCTGAGAATGGGATTTTCCCCAGCTCAGGCAATTTCTCTAATTCATTGCTAAGAGACAAAACATGGGAAGGCTAGAGATGTACCCCATAGACTAAACAGTCAAATACAAAGACCCACTCCTGCTCCACTTGAAATCAACATAAAATTACCCCAGTTTAAGATTTAAATATTACTACATTTCAACAACTTGCATGTGACTGAAGACTGTGTGATAAACTTTAAACATCCCCACCCCAAAAGTTCCCTTCACCCAATGCCTCCTACCAGCTGCTAATATTAGGGTGCCAGCTAATTAGACAATTAAAAAAGAACTTTAGTTAGACAATTAAAAAGGAACAGGGGGCATGGTGGGAATGATAGCTTCAGCACTGTGTATGCTGAGCTGGTGCAAAACCAACTATAAAAGCTAGACATTTATAAGTCACCAGGACCAGATGGACACCATCCAAGAGTGCTGATAGAGCTGGCTGAGGTCATCGTGGAAACCCTGGCAAAACTCTTTCAGAAATTGTGACACACAGGAGAGATCCCTGAGGATTGGAAGAGGGCCAACATTGTGCCCATCTTCAAGAAGGGGAAGGGGGAGGACCCAGGCAACTATAGGCCAATCAGCCTGACCTCCATCCCAGGGAAAATCCCACAAAACTCGTTAAAGAATTTATGTGCAACATGCTCGTTGAGGGTAAGATTCTGAATGACACCCAGCACGGCTTCGTTGTGGGTAGGTCTTGTCTTACCAATCTCATCTCCTTCTATGACCAGGTCTCTCACCACCTGGACACAGGAGAGAAGGTCAACATTATATTCCTAGACTTCCAAAAGGCTTTTGATTTAGTATCCCATGATATCCTTGTGGAAAAATTGGAAAATTGTGGGCTTAACTGCTCAACAGTTCAGTGGGTGGAAAACTGGCTGCATGGTAGGACCCAAAGAGTTCTCATAAATGGATGTGTGTCATCCTGGTGAGAGGTGCCCAGTGGTGTCCCTCAAAGGTTTGTGCTTGGACTGGTGCTTTTCAACATCTTTATCAGTGATTTGGATGTTGGGGGTGAAAAGCTTACCAGCCAAGTTTGCGGATGACACCAAGCTATGGGGGAGTGTGGTCATGCCAGGAAATAGGTTGCAGACACATGCAAACCTGGACAGGCTCGAGAGTTGGGCGGACTGGAACCAGATGAAGTTCAACACTGAGAAGTGTAAGGTGCTCCATCTGGGGGCAAAAAAATCTCCAACATACATACAGGCTTCGTGGCAACAGTTTGACTTGCACCACAGCTGAAAGGGACCTAGGGGTAGTGATTGACCATAGCATGAACATGAGCCAGCTGTGCGATGCTATGGCCTGCAGGGCAAACAACACACTGTCATGCATTAATCATTGCATCTCGTGCAAAATGAAGGAAGTGATACTCCCAATGTACTCTGCACTGGCGAGACCACAGCTGGAGTACTGTGTCCAGTTCTGGGCACCACACTTCAACAAGGATGTGGAAAAACTTGAGAGGGTCCAGAGAAGAGCCACTCTTATGATATGGGACTTGCAAGACAAGCCATATGAGAAAAAGATGAGAGATCTGGGACTCTTCAGTCTAAAGAAGAGAAGGCTGAGAGAGGACTCGGTACTGGCTTACTGCTATATCAGGGGAGTGCATCAAGAACTTGGTAAACAGCTGTTCATCAGGACGCCCCTGAGGAAGACCAGGACCAATGGATACAAACTCTTGGAAAGCATCTTCAGGCTCAATTCCAGGAAAAACTCCTTCACAGTCAGGGTGTCCAGACAGTGGAATAAACTCCCTCCAGTGATAGTGCAGTCACCTACCTTGGAAATCTTCAAAAGGAGACTGGGCAGTCACCTTGCTGGGGTCACTTGACCCCAGTTGTCTTTTCCTGCCTAGTCAGGGGGGCTTGGACCTGATGATCTACAAGGTCCCTTCCAGCCTCTTACAATCTATGAATCTATGAACTGATGGGATTTCGATACAGTAGCGAGTATCAATCAGGGTCATGGGCGGTCCTCAGTAAGGTCGCGAAAGGCCTGCACACACACGCTCACGCTCACTAGTGCAGGCAGCCCAGGAGTGGTGGGCAGGCAGGCGGGTGGGGCAGGGCCACCGCACACAAAGGGGGCAATGGCAGCTCCCTTGCCCCCGCCCCCAGGCCACTACCACCACCTCACTCTGCTCCCAGCAGCCCCCGTGGAGCTGGGTCAGGAGGTCCTGTTAGTGGCCAATTTAGGGTTGCAGCAAAAAAAAGGTTGGAAACTGTTGCCTCAGGGCTTCAGGAGGGTGACTCTATTTGTCTCTTGGCTTCCAAAATTCTGTACATAGAATCATAGAAGTCGGGTCGGAAGGGACCTTGTAGATCTTCAAGTCCGACTCCCTGCCTGGGCGGGAGAAAAACTGGACTCAAATGAGTCCAGCCAGGTAGGCATCAAGCCTCTTCTTAAAGACCCCCAGGGTAGGAGCCAGCACCACTTCCCTTGGAAGCTGGTTCCAGCTCCTAGCTGCCCTAACTGTGAAGTAGTTCTTGCAGATGTCTAATCTAAACCTACTCTCCAGTGATTTGTGTCCATTATTCCTTGTTATGCCAGGGGGTGTTAGGGGAAACAGTGTCTCCCCCAAACCCTTCTGATCCCCCCTAG
>NW_017728992.1:188174216-188177363 GCF_001723915.1 Gavialis gangeticus | reverse complement strand
GTCCAAATCGCTGATGAAGAAATTGAACAGCGCAGGCCCAAGGACCGAGCCCTGGGGGACTCCGCTGCCCACTTCCCCCCAGGTTGGATATGACCCGTCCACCACCACCCTCTGAGTATGACCCTTGAGCCAATCTGCAATCCATCTGACTGTGTAGGCATCAATGCCACAGTCACCTAGTTTTTTAATGAGAATGGGGTGGGAGACAGTGTCAAAGGCCTTGTTGAAGTCTAGAAAGACTACGTCCACGGTGACACCTGCATCCATTGCCTTTGTGACCTGATCATAAAAGGCAATCAGATTGGTCTGACATGACCTGCCCCTAATGAAACCATGCTGGTTGCCCTTGAGCATCATCCCTGAAGCCGGCCCATCACAGATGTGCTCCTTGAGGATCTTCTCAAAAAGTTTCCCTAGGATTGAGGTAAGACTGATGGGCCCATAGTTGCCCGGGTCCTCCCTCCTCCCTTTTTTGAAGATGGGGACCATGTTAGCTATCTTCCAATCATCTGGCACCTGGCCTGAGCACCACGAGCGCTTGTAAAGTTGTGCCAAGGGCCCTGCAATAACCCCAGCTAGCTCCCTCAACACCCTGGGGTGGAGAGCATCTGGACCCGCTGACTTGAACATGTCCAGCCCCTCCAGAAGCTCTCTAACCCAGTCCTCCCCAACCTGAGGTCTGGAGGCGTTCCCCTCGAGTCCATCTTGCATCACAGTGGGGAAGTCCCGGTCCCTGCACAAGAAAATGGAGGTGAAGAATTGGTTACAGATTTTAAGGAATGTACTGGGTTCAAAAGGGAAAATAAAATCACTGCTTCTTTTGCAGGCAGCAGATTGGGAAGGTGGGGAAAGAATTTCCTCTCTTTCCATTGAAGAATTAGAGGTGTTTCCTAAGGGGAACATCACAGACACTGGCTGTGTCTACATGAGATGCTACTGCACAGTTATTACTGCGCATTTGTTTAGTACTTGCATAAACAAGTGTAGTACTTGTATAAACAAATACTAAATGAATATGCAGTAAACCGAGTTACTGTGCAGTAGCACCAATTAATGTCTTTTTTGTGACATTGCTGCATAGTAGCCTAATACTACTGTGCAGTAGCATCACATCATGTTTTTTTCTACGCAACACTACTCTGCCGTAGTATCAGACTACTGCGCAGTCAGAGTCTTGTGCAGACGCAGCCACTGTGTCCCAAAGGGCTTTGGCTTTCTGATTGCTGAGTAGCTGTAAGAAAGGAACACTATGTTAAAGCTAGCACTGGATATTAATGGATATTATTTTTCATATAAGCAGGAAAAGCAACAACTGTAAAACAGTAACTAATAAAACAAACAATGTGGGAACTCTACAAAAAAAGTTAGCTGTCCTACATATGTATCTATGGGACTCCCACCAACATACCTCAGATTCTGTAACAGGCTGTTTGAACCAGCGATTAATGGTTCCAAACCATTACTCAAATGACCAGAATTATTCGAACTTGGCTTTAAGACATGAGAACAGAGAAACACTCTCTGCTTCTTTATGAGCTATTGAATGTATCCAGGGTTTCTGGGACTTCAGATCTGTGGGCAGGACTCACTGGTTTCTGGTCCTGCATCATGTATGAAGCATAGGCAATGTAAGTGCTTCTCACAATCTACCTTTTACACATGTATTTGGTTTCCCCAGGCAAGTTGGAAAGTTGTGATGCTATGTATTAGTATGCATAGGTGTGCTGATGTACATTTTGGGCATCTTCAATTATATTTTTTACTTCCATTAGGGAACTTGCCCATTGCCAGAAATCAGCGCTGATGAATCAGTCCTTTAGACAGGTTAACTGTGAGTAGAGGCAAAATAGCAGCTGACCCATATTCAGCACTTGCTCAATTATATCCATGACAATATGCAATAAGAGAAATTCAGCAATAAGTGGTTTTCTTTGTGTGGATGGATGTATACTAACTGGAGGGAGGATGTGGGCAGGCCTGGGGGCAAAGGCTTTGCTGACTTTTATCAGTGACAGCTTGGGGTTGGGGCCAGCCTAGCATTCAGGAGGAACATACAAGCTCTGGTTGAGGCTAGTGTTGCCCTAGGAAGGGGTTGAGCAGGGTGCTGCAAAGTCCTATGGGCTACCAGTGGAATGAGACCCACCATGAGTCACTGTGGGATATGACAGATATTCCTTATGGTGCTCTAACCTAAGCACTGAAGTCTGATATCACATCCATCCAGGGTTATTTTAGAGTGGGATCTGCCACTTTTACAGTGCTCTCTGTACTCCAACCGTCTGTTCAGTTATGGCTGTAGAGCATTTTGCACACCTTCTGTGCAATACATGTAACTTCTGGACCTGGTCTAAAAGTAGAGAGGTGTCATGATTAAAAGTAAAGGATGCTCCTATGTTGTTTTAATGCACACAATGCAGTGCAACTAGAAGGTAAGTGTCACATGGTCAAAGCTAGCCACGTTGATGTAGGCAATGGAAAAAATACCATTGCAGGTAACTTTGAAGGGGGAAGTGATTTAAACATTGGTCTTATCTGTGATTAGTCTCATCTGATGCAACTTTTGGCTACATCAGGGCATGTCGACAGGCTCATTAATGTGCTGTAATTATGGTGCATTATGTTTAGTGCCTGTAATGAGAGGTACTAAATGCACTGTAATCGAGGCTACTGCCTATTAGTGTAGATGAACAGTTTTTTTGTGACTTTACTGTGCATTAGACTAAATCTACTGCATGTTAGTGCATTAGCATAGGCTTTGTCCACCATGCTAATGTGCAGCAGAATTAATCTTCTGCACATTAAACATTTCATGTAGACGCGCCCTCAGTGGTGTTACACTTGAGATTCTTTTGGCTTTGAAGAACCATGGGAAAATTTACCCATAGAAACCTCTACCATGCAAACTCAGTCCATGGTTAGGTTTCCTACTTTATTTACAAAGCCAGCCTGAGTTCATCAAGAGGCTTACTATGATTCATGAATCTGTCAGAAGAACCTGGGCTGATACATGGTTGACTGATGATCCAGAGAGACTCAGATGCTTCAACCCCATTTTGCATTGAATTTTGTGTTCTTTTAAACCTGAAACTCAAGCCCACCTGAATCAGGTTGGAGAAATTATTAGAAAGCCGCCCCCCCCCCCCCCCC
>NW_017728992.1:188165287-188174026 GCF_001723915.1 Gavialis gangeticus | reverse complement strand
CCCCCCCCCCCCCCCCCCACACACACACACAGGTAAGCTTAAGGTATTCACTTTGGCCTGGATTTTTCAGAATCCTTCTTATGAAGAATCCTTTCTTTAAGCTTTTTCTGCAGTCATCTGTTAAAATGAGGAAGAACAACCTGCAGTGTGAACAGAATACAGTGAGTCTCCCTGCTGAATATTTTGTAAGCAAATCAAGGTTTCTAAGGCAAGTTAATGATAACCTTTCCTCTGCAGAACGCAGCCCTTAAGACACTAAGTTGGAACAGATGGGTAATGTGTTGGTATTTCACAATATATTCAGAAGGAAAGCTGCACCCAGAAATTAAAGCAAAACTTTAGGTGCCAAATAGTGGAGAAGGGTGGGTTTCTTTAAAAGCATATGTTCTTATAAGCAAGCACAAGATTTCCAGCAGCACCCTGGAGGGGAGAAGTGCCGGCTGTCAGAGAAACCCACTGACATGCAAAAACCAATGATTTACCATGTGAGCTGCATTGAATAAGCTTCCCAGGGCCTGCAGCCCAGAGACACTTTCTATCTCTGCTACCCTGTTACAGTGCATCTCCAAACAGGGGGTAAGACATCTTTAAAATCCATGCATAGAGGGAATTTTGAAGGTGATCTCTAAAGAAAAGATAATTGTCTTGACAGTATCTTCAAGAAGTCAAAAAGTCCTCCCTCTGCTTAAAAACTTTTCTTTTTCTTTCCTTTGCTTGCTTTTTTTTGTCTTGGCTGCACCAGAAATACCACATTTCATTTAACCACTGAATTCAGAACTTTCTCAGCTCTTATTTAATGGGCAAGTGATGTTAAATCTTTAACAAAATTCTTTTTTTCCTATCATTGGTCATTCAATTTAGCATTGAATGAAATATGACATTTCAGAGACATCTCTTCCTCTGTCAGCTATTCAAATTTTTAATCTCCTAGTGCCTGATTCAAAAGCCATTGTAGTTACTGGATTTTAACAAACTTCAGGACCTTGTTATTTGTTCTCCCATTCCCAACAGCGTCTTTTGAGAAAAAAGAAAAGGTGCAGACAAAAAGGTCTGGTTTCATAACGTAAAAAATAGCAGCAATTTCTGAACTTTGAAAACAAAACTTTCCATTTTAATTCCTATATAACAATTTTTTAAAAAGCAGAAAATTTGAACAAACCATTTTTATCCCTCCCAAAGGTCTCCCTTAAAGAATTAAAAAAACTTCCTTGTAAAAAAAAAAATCAGTAAAAATGAGAACTGGCTAAAATGAAAACGAGAAATGGAATCACAGAACACCTGGATGGGCCTGATCTGACAGAGATATGCACAAATTACTTCTGTAAAGGAAAGTGGAGAATCTGCCAGATGTTTTTTGAGCATGTCAGCAAGAGAGTTGGTAAAGGAAGCTCAGCAGTTATAATTCACTAGACCTTAAAAAGGCCTTCACAAGACATTTTTAAGAGAGAAAATTTCACAAGAGATTTTTAGGGCAATTAAGTTGTTTTCGCATGCTCTTCCACAAATGTGAAACTGAATGAGAGAGAGAAAACAGAAAATAAATGGCTAGTTTGGGGTATGGCAAAAGGTTATTGTTTGGATGGTATTTAGAGCCCTGGTTAGTACTGGTTCATTGGAAAAGAGGCATACCCAGCGAAGCAGCAAAATGTAAAAACATCCCTTTTTTTGGTGAGTCAAGCCCTCATATGTCTAGAAGGAAAGTCAGAAGGGCCTAAAGAAACTAAGTAAATAGGTGCCATGGTAGTCACTGGAAGAGATATTTGGACTACTCCCACACACTGCTTGGTCCTTACATTAGTTATAAAGCACTCAGGAAAAAGATCTGTGCATCAGTGGACAACTTGATAAAAGTTTTGCTCAGTGGGCACTGGCAGTCAGAAAAGCACAACAAAATTAGTAGTGTAAAAGGCATTATTAGTGTGATAATTATTATACTATTATTAGTGTAAAAGGCATCTCTATGCTTTTTAGACAGTAATTTGGGGAATACATATGTAAATACTTGAGAGATGCAACAATTACCCTCTTTTTGAGAGTAGAAGAATTCTCCTCATTCTTCCATTGTTTCATATTGATCCCTCTGGTTTATTTTTAAGAAGGCATTGCCAGGGCAGCATACAGCAAAATTTTATGGGAAATGTCCATGTAAATAGTGAGTCTTCCAGCCTGTCTTAAAGGTGGCAAGATCTTTGAGTTTAGCCTATGTTCTGGCCAAAGTTTGTTCCTTAACTTCAGGCCCTTCACTCGGAGTGAACTGTCTTGATGCCTCAGCTCGACCATGAATCTTCTGATGGGACATAACATAGTTGGATGAAAAAGAAGGAGGGCTTTTCAAATACCATATTTATTCATATACAGCAAATACCTTTCCCCCAAAAATCACTTTCTAAAATTGGGGTGTGTGTCGTAAGCAGGGAAGATGAGTTTCTTTCCTGATAAAAGCACCCTACTTTGATTCTTGCTCCACCCAAAATTTAAGAGCAACTGCCCAGCAGCAGCAGTGGCATTTCTACTTTGGCAGGTGAGGGAGTTGATTGATTTAATGACTTATTACTCTTCACTCCACATGTTAACAACTCTCTCTCCATTTTAATAATTTTGATGTTCAGCTAATCAAGCTAACTTTTCTTCTGGCCATTTTGGTCTCTGACATCTACTCTTGGTTGCTCTTTTCCTATAACACAGCCCTACAGACTAGTTTTAGCTCTTTTCAGATTTGTAGATCTGCCGATGGAGACCAGTCTTCAGCAGCAGCTGTAGTTGCAGCTGGATGGTCAGTAAAGGGAGGGTGAATGAGCTGAAGATTAGGCTCTGTCCCTGCTCTATGCAGCCATAATTCTGGAAACATGTTTTTTCCTCTTCATTCTGCCTTCCCAAAGTCTTATTTGTTAATGTGGTGTATCTTAGAAAATATGGTAGCTCATTGAACTTGTGTTCTTCGATGATGCTTGTTACTGGGAGAAGCTCACAAACATTAGTGATTAGTGAAATGTTGCAAATAAAATAAGAAGCAGCTTAGTGGGACCTTAGAGCCTTAGCTGAACCCTCCTCCCCCACTTATGTATGTGTTTATAACACTTCTGGCTACAAATTGAAGTGGAAGTGCCAGCATTCAATGAGAGACTGTTTTAGGAGAAGCAGTCAGAACTCCAGGTACTTAGCTGAATGGGACCTGAAGCCTGGTGACGTTGTGCATTCCTGAATAAAAATTTAGTGAAAAATCAAAGACCTATTCATTTATAGACCAGATCCTCAGATGACATAGATCTGGGGTATCTGTGGTGATGTCCATGGCACTGTGCCATTTTATACTGGCTGAGTATCTGGTCCTATAAGATATGCATATATTTTTATGCCATGACCTTAACCTGTAGGAAAAGGGCTGATCCTAGATATACTTGTTTCCTGGATAGGATTTTTGCCTGTTCTCCATTTGCTTTGCCTATATAGCCTTGCAGCTCTTCCGGTTTGGTAAGCCTCACAACAGGAAAAAGCGAGTAGCCAGTCATTAAATGGACTGAAATGATCAGTCTGCAACAGACTGTAATGTCATTATTCACTAAGACAGGAAATGCAATTCTCAGGTGGCACTGCCTAATGACAGAAGCTGTCAGTAATCCTATTCTGGTGGCACTTTCATAAGAAACGAGAACTTATCCACTTGGTATACTGTGGAGCTGAAGTCCAGAGGCCTCAGCAGGAAGCAGCAATTTGATTTGTGTCCATTTATGAATGCAAAATCTCTCTAACTTCCTCTTTATAATTTCCTTCCTCTGGAAAGCTAAACTGTTGAGGAAAGATCCCTCATTGCTCCTAGTTCCTGTTTTATTTATGGGGATCCTGGCTGTTCAAAAGTGCCAAACCATATTCAAATGCAAGTCCGTAATGCATCAAATGAATGTTTTTTGTTTTCTTGGTAAGAAATGAAATTGTACATGAGCCAGATCCTCAGCTGTTATAAACCAGGGTATTTCAGTTTGGTTGAGTTATACCTGTACAGACCTATATAAACAATGTAACTATTATCTTTGCTCTTACAGAGTGTATGGACAAATGTATAAAGCAAATGCTTCTAGTGTATTTTCTACATTAAATTACCAAGATTGTACTGCCACTGGGATGGTACAACTCTATTTCCAAATCACATCTGCTTACTTGCTATACTCCAGTGCTGGGTGGGGACAGGATAGTCTGGAAAATAATTTGTGTAACTCCAAGTGTTTTAGATTTACTGTGGCCTGCCAGAAAACTGACAGGACAAGTTAAAGATAAAAAATTGTAACTTAACACAGACATCGTTACTGTCCTTGAAGAGATTTCTACCAAATGATTTCAACTGAAAAACAAAGTCACAGTATGCTAGTTTGCAATGCTGTGGTGCCTGTCTTGGAAGAATCCTACTTTGCAAAGCTTCACAACACCCACATGAGGGAAGGAGGTTACAGAAGGTGGACATCAGGCAGGCAAAGGCTAAAGGTTTGTCAAAAGATCACAGGACAAGAGAACAGTTTGAGAGCTGAGCCTGGGTATCTTGACTCCTGGTCCCTGACTCCTGCTACTTTGCTTTCAAGCTGGTAAGGGAGTAACTTGAGCAGAGTTTGGTTCTCATCACAGATCAGATGATCCATCCAATTTCACTCGATAGATTATTGATTAAAGGAGTTTCAGAGAGGACCCCTGTGGCAGTGCACCTTTGGCACCTGCCACTTCAAGGGCTGGAGCAGGCAGCCGCCAGGTGCCTGATTAAGGTGGCCATTTTCAAGCAAGGCAAAGCTGGTGGAGACAGCAGTGTGTTGCTTGAAGCCGAGGGAGCAGCATCACCTGGCTGAGCAGCCACTGCCACATGGAACATCCTCGGAAGTAAGGGCAGGGTCTATGGGGAAGGAGAAGGCTCCTAGTCCTGGGTATGACTAAAAACTGCTGGGGAAGGATGGCTTGGTGGAGCTACCCATGGCAGGGGAGCTCCTGAGAAATGCCAGGCCAGTTGCCTCCCCAGTGCCAGGTTAGTTGTCTCCCCAGTGAAGGGCAGAGAGGGGTGCCTTAAAACCCCAGTTCCACACCCAGACTTAGGGACAGACATGGGAGCCAGGCATGTCTTTGGACACCTGATCCCCACAGGGGTGCCACAGTGAGGGGGCAGTAACGTGGCCTGGAGAGAGGGTAGGAGAGTGGCCCCAGAGCGGGGACAGTAACGTATGGTGGGCCCGCACAGAGTAGGGAGCATCATTACGACCTGAAGGACTGTGCGTAAGCAAGGTATAGAGTAGGGCTGAACAGATGGCCTGAAGGGCAGCACCTTGGCCAACCCTCACAACAGGTTGAGTGTGTGTTTGTGAGAAGATGCCTGGTGAGGGGCTAGGGGTGGAGTTAGCTTCCTGTTTGGAGAATTGCCTGTCCAGGTTCAGATGAAGGTCGCGGGAGAGGCCCAAAAAGCTTCACGCTAGTTGGCCATGAAGTGGGAATAGTTAAGCTCAAGGGCCTACAGAAGCCACTCCGAAGGGGAGCAGGGCAAGTTGAGAGTGACCCAACAATGGGCATGAGTGTAAGAGGCCCTGTGACAGAGGGCAGAGTGCAAGAGGCCCCAGTGAGAGGGAGATGGTATGTGTGTGGCCCATGTAGGGCAGTGTGCTAGAGTCCTAACAGAGAATTGAGTCCAGCCCAGTTCCGAGCCGGATTTCAATAAACATCTGGATGCCATCTGTGAGGCATGGGCCATGGTGTATGGAAGGTACGGAGCCATGGGTAGTGTCCCCTGGCATCGGGGCATATGGGCAGCATTCCTTATTTACCCCCAGTTATTATACTAGCAAAGTCATGGCAGGAGAGACTGGGCAGACTGTCCCATGTAGGCAGGTGAGTGGACCAAGGTTGAGACCTGGCCCTGGATGTGCCCCCTGTCACACCCGCTTTTTACATTTCATTACGCTGATTTTTCCATCAAAATAAGCTGCTTGTCCAAAGCAAAATGTCTTAAGGAAACATGTTGAATGTGATAAAAAAAATTGTGGGGAAAAATTCATGAATCCAGAGGAGAATGTCTAGTATGCGTGCGAGAGAGAGAGAGAGAGAGAGACAGGCCGCAGTTGCCTCAAATAACCTGGTGGCTATAAAACTTCACATTTAAGTTCTGCTCTCTCTCATTTGGGGCAGGGACTTGAACCCCACCCCAAGACTGCGACTAGGCTATTTTGGAGGTGAGTCTTATTTGATGTCTGTCAAAACCTCAAAGGCTTTCATGAAGAATGGTTCTTGTTTTGGTTTGTCCTACCCATATCTCACATCACCTCCACCCGCCAACCCCACTGTAAAGCAGTAGAGATTTGAATCTGCTTCTGAATCAGGCTAACAGACCCAGGCTCTTAGCTCAAGTACTAGATTAGTGGGGGCCAAACTTTTTGGCACTCATTCTACAAATGAGGGGGGAAAGCAGTTGATATGATATACTTTGACATTAGCAAGGCTTTTGCCATTGTCTCCCATGACATTTTCATTAGTAAATACAGTTAGACAAAAATACTGTGAGGTGGTTACACAACTGGTTGGATCATTATGCTCAACAAGCAGTCACCAATGGCCCAATGCCTAGCTGGAAGCTGGTATTGAGCAGTGTTCCCCAGGGGTCTGTTCTGGGTCTGGTATTGTTTAATGTCATCATTAATTATTTGGAAGATGGGATTGAGTGACAGCAGCACAGTCTGGAGGGCAGAGCTAGGATTCAAAACAACTGTAATAAACTAAAGCAGTGGAGGCTAAACTTTTTTGGAAAGCATGCCACAGATTAGCCCCACACCCTTCCCCAGTAGCATTCTGATCCCTTTCCTCTACCCAATCTTTTTTACCCAGACTCACTCCCTGACCAAACTCCTGCTCTGCTTTCTGGCCTATCTGACACTGAGCTGCTGGGCCCCTCACCAATCTGTCATGTACCACATGCAGAGGCAGCCCTTGCCACTTGCGGCACTCGTGTTATAGGTTGGCTATTCCCGAACTAGGTAAAAGATCGAGTCAATTGGATAAAATTCAGCAAGAACAAGTGCAAAGTTCTGCACTTGGGATGGTATAACTGCATTCACAGAAGCAGAATGGGGAATAATTGGCTAGGCTGTAGTACTGCAGAAAAGGACGTTAGAATCACAGTGGTCCAGAAGCTGAATCTTATCCAGTGGTGTGATCTTATTGCAAAAAAAGCCAATGGCATACTGGGCAGTAATAATAGGAATCTCACTTACAAATCAAAGGAAGTGATTCTGTTGTTCTATTCAGCACTGGTGAGACCTCACCTGGAGTACCGTGTCTAGTTTTGGGCCCTTCACTTCAAGAAAGATGTGAGCATATTAGAAAGAGTACTGAAGAATGACAATAATAATTATAGGCCTGAGAAACATGATTTATGGAGATAGGTTGAAAGAAACTGGGATGATTTAGTCTGGAGAAAAGAAGACTAAGGGGGGATTTGAAAACAGTCTTAAAATACTTGAAGAGTAGCTACATGGAAGATGGATATAGATTATACTTTGTGGCCTCAGGGGACAGGAGCAGCAGTCTCAAATTGTTGCAAGGGAAATTTAGGTTAGAGATTGGGAAGAACTTGTTTACTTGCTGAATGGTTTAGCACTGGAGCAAGCTGCTTGGAGAGATTGTGGAATCGCCATCCTTGGAAGTTTTTGGAAGTTTTTAAGAGTTTTTAAGAGTGATGAGATGGTTGACTGGGATGGTATAGCCAGCAGAATCCTGCCTTGAGCAAGGGTTTTGACTAGATGATATCCTGAGGTCCCTTCCAACCCTACTATTCTGTGACTCTATGATCACTGAAGGCATATGTGTTGATAGGTTATCTGATGGTTCTCTGCTCAGGTGTGGCTCTCACCTCAAGGAAGTGGGCTTCACACAGGGCATTAAGAAGATATGATTTTTGTTCCCTCATTCCATGGAGCCACTACTTCAGGACATACACTGTAACAGTGACAACTTCTGTCCTGAATTCTCTGTGCCATTCCCCGTTTAGGGCTGGGAAACCACTCTGTTTATGATGTTCATAGGGCATAAAAATCCACCCTTTACAGGCAGTTTACCTGTACTTATTTCCTTTTATCCTGCTCCACTGTTTTACTCCATTGTAAAACTTCAGTGCAGAAACCCCTCAGCATACGAAGACTCACATATCTCTCCCTATACAAAGCCCAAATGAACAGACTATCCATGAGTTTTTGCACTGGCACCAGACAGCAGTGGGGTCTTTTGCCAGCTTTTCAAGACAGGCCAAAGTATAGCATTTGGAACAATGCAATTGCCTTCCACTGTCTTCCACTAGGACATTTGCATACAATTGCATCGTTCCAAATGCTATACTTTGGCCTGGCTTGAAAGCCTGGCAAAAGACCCCACTGCTCTCTGGTGCCAGTATATAAAGAGTGCCTTAGCCATTCTTAAAGAAGCAGGGGCTGCAGTAAATGCAGAAACAGTTGATAAGTGTTACAGAAGTGAGCTCACATCATTCCCTGCATAAGTCTGCTATGGAATGGAAAATTATTATTCTGTAAAGAACATCATATCAATTTCCAAATCAGCCCATATCTATGTATTTTTTATGATCATTTAATTCACTTATAAAGCCTAAACCTAATTTATTGGCTAAACCAGACATTTTACATTCTATAATATTCTTATAAAACTCAGATTTTGATATCTTATTGACAGTGCCTTCCTTGTTTCAGTAAAAAAAAAAAAAAAAAAAAAAAA
>NW_017728992.1:188156415-188165081 GCF_001723915.1 Gavialis gangeticus | reverse complement strand
TTTTTTAAAAAAAAAAAAAAAAAAAAAAAAAAGCTTTCAAGGTGGACAGAGACAAGACAGATTTGAAATGAACTTAAATAACTGTAGGAATTCACGTATTTAAAATAACAACAAATAGACGTAGACTCATAGAAAAGCAGGGCTGGAAGGGACTTCCTGAGGTCATTTAATCGCATCTCCTATCTGAGGCAGGATCATCGTTATCCAAACCATTTTCTACAAATCCATAATCTAACTCTTTGTAAAACTAACATCAACCCTGACACAATACAAGTCATAACACCCTAATCTGCCCCAGGGAAAGCAGGGGTACCACAGCAGCCAACATCCCACTTCTATAGAAATGTTGTTAATATATGCTCAAGACATGACAGGAGGGCATGCAAATATGCAGTTTGGATGGGGGTGGACTGGAATTTCAGATACGTGACGGGGTGCCTAGTGGAGATGGTTCTTGAATTTAGAATAATGAAGCACCTCTCTTTGTCCTACAAGATACCTCAATACTGTATCTGCCACTTGATGGGATGCATCTTGCCCTCCAACATCTATAGCTTCTGCTGGAGGCCTAATCTACCCTGAGAACATCTTTAAACATCCCACAATTCAAGGGGTGTTTGTGGAGATGGTCTATAATCTTGAGGCAGCATTCCCTATACAGGGATCCTCTCTGGGAGTACCATAATGGGCATTCCCTATTTTGGGTGGGGCAGGGGAGGGAGAAGGGGGAGGGCTTCTCTTAAGCAAATGAAGGCTGAGGTAATAGCCCTTTGGCCTTCCCCACCCCCACATGTGTGCCCCTGCTTCTCCCTTGGTTTCCCATAATAATAAAAAAATGTGTCTGTTTTCTATCCCTGCATTGTTTGCATTAATGTTAGTACATCAACTCTTTGATTGGGTCATTCTGTGTATCCATCAGTATGAATGACCAGTAGATCAAGTCTCTGCAGAAATAGATTGTAAGAAAAAGGTCCCCTTCTCATGACTGCAGTGGAAGGGTATGGACCTACATGCTTGTGTTTAGTGCTTGCTCACAAAAGTCAGTCCATTGGGTCCTTATTGGTGCAATGAAGGGCAACAGGTTAGGCATAGACAGGTAAACCTGCGTGAGGACATCAGTGATTTCGTATTTTCCTGGATCCTGTTCAGCTGAATTACTGAAAACAAGGAGCAATGGTCTCACGTTACAGCAAGGGGAGTTTAAGGTAGATATTAGGAAAAACTCTAAAAAGGAGGGTAGTAAAGCACTGGAAAAGGCAACCCAGAGATGTTGTGGAGTCTTCATCCCTGGAGGTTTTCAAGACCTGGATGGACAACGCCTTTGCTGGGATGATCTAGTTGGGGACGTTCCTGCTTTAAGCAGGGGGTTGGACTAGATGTGACCTCCTGAGGTCCCTTGCAATCTTAATTTCCTGGGGGATTCTATGATCCTACATGACTAGACATTATGAAGTGATGGAAACTCTGTTTCTGTGGCAGTGCCATTATCTTTGGCCCACTATATCTTTCCACCCCAGCCCAGCTACTGATGCAAACAAAATCAACTAGGTTTGCAGTAAATATGATTTAATTGCATATTGTGATTGAATGATGGATGGCAGTAAAGTCATTTAGAACAAATTAGATATTGTCATGTTGAAAGCTTAGGAGCTGTGTTTCCCCAATGGCAGTGGCAGCCAACTGCATTTCATTAACTACTAGCAACCAGACCACTTGTTGCCCCTTTTGAACTATCTTGTTTATTCATTTCTTGGTTAAGCTCATGATATGGGCTATGGGATCACACTGGAGACTGTGTCTTCACAGCTTTTATCCAATGCTACTAACAATAGCTCAGAAAGAAATAGCATCATCCTTACTGCAAGCACAGGAAACTAAAGCAGAGGGGATAGTGCCTTGTGAAAGTTTATGCTTCCAGGTTCACCAGGACAGAAATGCGCAGACTGTCTTATCGTCTAGAACAGGGGTGGCCAACCTGTGGCATGTATGCTACAAGAGACACGGGCAACCTCTATGTGTGGCACATGGCAGGCTGGGGAGGGGACAGGCAGCACCGCTTCAGATGGAACAGGAAGCAGAAATCAGAGCAACAGCTTATGCAGAAAGCACAGGGATGGGAGCAGAAATCAGAGCAGCAGATGAGCATGGAAAAGGGAGCAGACTGGCACTCATAGAGGGTAATTGGTGGCACACCAGCCAAAAAGTTTGGCCCCCACTGTCCTAGAATAATGCAACATGCTCCATTCTGGGGTGCTGAGCCCAAGCTTTGTGTTGGTGGGACAAGAAGAAACCAAATACCACTTCTTCCCTGACTCCGCTGGGATAGATTCCAGCTCGGGGGGCAGAGATGATAGGGAAAGTAGTCTGAAAGCAACAGGTCCACTGAGATGCTTATGGTTGCACATACTGAGGTCAGAGAAGCCATCCATGCACTCCTCAGAGCAGGAATTGTTCCTGTAATGGCTTCCTATGTACTGCATGAAAAATAGGTGGGTCCCCTGTGCTCTGTCCCCTGCCCCCACACAATATCCAAGGGCTGACAAAAGTCTGCCCTAGGAAAGTCATTTAATGTAGCAGACCCGGCGCTCTGTGATTTATAACTTAATACAACCTTCTTCAAGTTTTATGCGAGACATGTCTTTACATCTAAAAAATGTATGTATGGGTGGGTCAGTTATATATAAAAAACAGATGGTCTATATTTTCTAGTCTAAAATTAAACCACTCCCCCCAAAAAGGACTTTGTGTGTCTCAGAAATGGGGGAAAAAAATAGATTATGAGGAGCTGTACTAGCAATTTATTTGTCACTAAAAATAAAATCAAAATTAAAGACCAAGGTTGTTATTATGTTTGAAATCAAGTGAAGGATATTTGCCAGGGCTTTCACTGAGGATTTGCTTATTTTCTTGTCATTTCTGTGACCAGATTGGGTTTCCAGAGCATCACTGATGCAATTTCTTATTGAAGACGTGCCAAATGGTTCTAAAGTCATCAGGGCAGCGGGGAATTCAGAGCCTTCACCGGCAGCGTGGAGTCTAAACACGCTTGTTTTTTGCATTAGCTCTCCTGATAAATTCAAAGCAGACGCTGTCTGTCTGATTCCCCCAGCAGCCTTGTATGTGTGTGTGAGAGAACTAGGAAGCAAAAGGGCCCTAAGTAAGGAGCAGAGCTTGTCTGGAGAGCTTTCATGTGCTTCCAGAAAAGATGCTTGTTTGTCTTTGCTTGCTCAGAACAGCTGTCTGATGTGGAATCTGCCCCTCCCACCCCACAGATCATGTCTCCATATAGGATACAACTCAACAAAAGCCAATAATTAGAGGGAGTCAGAAAGTTCCTTTGAGACAGGGAGAAGAGGGGAGTAATAAGATTTGCTAAGTGATTTGCATGCAGTGCAAACCCATTAAACATGTGAGCTACTTCCACCAAGAGTTCAGCTCCATTAAAGGGCATTTATTGGAGACAACCATATTTCCTCAACTAGCCAGGCTATTTCATATATTAATTTACAAAGAGTAAAATTCTGATATCTTCATTCAGTTGTTATGCCACCCCTGCTCAGGACATTTTCCCATTCATATATGTCTCCCCCACCAGCACCATACTAGCAACCATCCGGGCCTTAGCATAGTAACAATGGCTGTCGATACAACCGTCGTTGTTGATGGTTGTAAATAATCATGGAGTAAGAACAGTGGAAGCACCCCCAGGCGCACACAGAACAAGAGTGCTGGGGAACTGTACACGGCTAACCCGTATGGGAATGATACTGGACACAATGCCCAGAACACAGCTAGCAAGGTAAATATAATTGTATCTAAAAAAAAAAAGGGAATACATTCCAAAAAATAGAGTCTGGTAAGTATGAGAGGCCAGCCATTGTCAGGGATATCCTGCCACATCTAAATATTGATGGAGGGCTTGTTGTGGATGTCCTCCCAGAGGCCCTGGATGTTCTCGCCAGAACTGATTCACTTAAGAACAGAGCTCAGGAACAATCCAGCTGATCTCTGATGATATAGATAGACACAGGGATTCATACAGTTTGAACCTAGATTACTGCTAAACATTAAAAATGAAGGTGCTGAAGTGGATAAGAATTACAGAGTCTTCTAGTTGGTGTCCTAGGCTGTATAGAGATGTTCTGTGCTATATATTTTCTGGTGCTTCATCCAGTCTAATTTAAGATGACCTAAGTGCCAAGACTTTTACCACTTCCTTTGAAACTGGTATAATTTAATTCTGTAAAGCACCTCGGGGCTTGCAAGAGGTGTTATCTAAAGGTATTAATAACGATAATAACGTTAGACTTATGTAGATTTTAACCTTTTTAGGCAATTCCCTTTTAGAATACTTTTCTCTTTTTCTGCAAAGTGACCTTATTGGGAATTCTTATAAAATGAGCACATGCCAAAGCTAAAATAGGTTTTATTTTAAGTTTGAATGAACTTGGGATTTCTGGGGGACATAAGCCTCTTCTACTAATTATGAGCCAAATCCAGTAATTCTTCTCTGGCCAAGCTCCCGCTGACTCAAAGGAACATTTGGCTAAACACTAGAATGGAACTAATACTGAAAAAGTGATCATGAACACTCAGTTCAATAATACGTTCACTAGCACTGTATCTCTATTGATTTTCTGTGACTATTTATAAGAGTGAATCTTCATTCTCCAAAATATTTATGGAAAGGGGAGATTTTGAGTATATTTGCAGAACTTTCTGCTTGCACAAGTACTTGCACTGAAGTGTTCACCTGAATGCCCTGAGCCCTCTTTGTCAGCTGGAGCTTTTTCCAAGTAAGAAGCAAAAACATATAGTGAAGAATTATACCATGTGAATATTTCTAAGCAAAGTAGCGCTGAATAGATCTTAAGCAGTGACTTGGGTGGATGGAAATGTATTCCCAGGAACCTTTCAGAAGATTGGACACACTAATAAATATTAAAGTCTGAGGTTAATTCTCTAGCTGAAAAAGTGGGTGAATCAGCTGCAAGAAGTGTCTGGTGGGTGTGAGCATGCACAGGAGTGCACGTGTATGTGTATGTGTACACACTGCCTTTTCTGAGTTCTGGTACAGACTGATGTCTCAGCGGCCCCCATCTGTAGAGAAGACATATGGAAGTAGGATGTCCTTTTTTCTCCTTTACTTGGCTGGGGCAATCACCCATCCGCTTGCCAGATTCCCCAGCATTTTAGAGGAAGCAGAGACAGTCCACACCGAGTGCTTGGGCATAATCCAGCCGCTGCCACCAGAAGCCCGTGTGCTCATGGTGGTGCAGTGGACCTCTGGCTGGGAAGGAGAGACTACAGAAAGGACCACTACTTCATATTCTTCAGGAGGAGCAGTGGGACCCTACTAAAGTTATTGTACTGAGGAGCCATGTGATGAGTATCTGGTCCGGAGGCAACACCTTACGAAAAGCATTTTTTCATATGGTTAAGAAATGCTCAAGTTCTTTATGTTGACTGTCAGAAAAAAAGTTCTCAAGACAAAAAGGGTTAGTTTAATGCAGTCTGTAACCCAGGTTTCTAAAGTAGCCGTGGAATTGTGACACTTGTTTTCAGTGTCATGAACCTCAGATTTTCCAACACCCAGCCTGCCTGCCTGCCTAGTCTGATAGCATACATTTTGTTTTCAGACTCACACCTCTTACAAGGTGAGTACTGGAATTTTTATTTCCAGTGCATTATAGCAACAAGTTTAATAAACCTGCAAAATTATGAACTAAGTAACAGTTTATATTATTCTAATAAACCAGGAGGGTGCTACACACAAACTCACTCATGAATGTATATACAAAAACTACTTTTAATATAAATGTATTGTTAACAGCTGTGTTAGGTTACTTGACTCTGTCTCACACACACGCTTCACAATTTTACTTTCATTCAATTAGTAGTTGAGAACTTTTCTTTAAGATCCCCCCTCTCCACTCACTCAGGGTTGCAGAACAGAATAGCTTATCAAATAAGTAATTACTTTTTTTGAAAGAGCATTTCAGAAGTAACAGATTGTAAATGTAATTAAAGTAATCAGACTAATTCATTAAGAACACATTTTTCCCTTTGAATATTTATATTGTACTGGTAATGAACCAAATCTTTCAAAAGTATCTGTTGGAAAACACACATTATGTAAACGAGGTAACTCTTACAGGCTTTTAATCACTTTGCGTGAGTTTTTGAAATGGTGATTTTTCACAAGCCTTGGCCATAGTATTTATGTGCAACATAATAAGATTTAGATTCTTCCATTTCCTCTTAATCATTGGTCTCATTCCTCCAAGCCTCTGGTTGTAAGTGGCTTCAAGATTCATTCAAATATGCTTGCTCATGGTTGACTTCTGATGGTCTCTCTGTTAATGACCATCGTGGTGGTAGTCCACTGACTCCTTTATCCTTCCAGCCCCTCAGTCTCCTGTGGTTATCTCCTCTAATAGTTTTTTCAGCTTTTCTTCCCAGTGGTCACCTATTTTTCTTTCTCATGCATAGATTTTGTTGCCACCAGATGATTCCATGTCTATAACTTTTCTTGGTCAGATGTGCAGCTGTAGATCCACCACTTTGCACCATCACTGCTTTGTTGCACGTTCTTTGCACCCTTAAGTGAATGGATCGTGGACATTACAGTGCAGATTTTTTTCAGCTCAGGTGTGTGTGTACTATTAGGGAGCATGCAGTGAGCATACTTCACCATGCAGTGATCCTGTCAGGCTCAGAGATTCCAGTTTGCATTCACAGTTTAATTTTAGGACTGCTCCTTCCTTTCTAACTGAACACATCTGTGTGATAACGACACAAGTGTTTATGTTCTAAAACTGTGCCGTAGATCAATTGAATATGTTTAAAAATAGCATACGAGATTACCAGTAGATGTATTTTACTACTCAAAATGATTAGTTTGGTACATATTTTTTATCCTGATATTCCAGAAGTAACTGTGCTATATCTCTGAATAGAGTTTGTAAAAGCAAAAGAATGGAGAAGAGATACATTTCTTAGATAACTCTTTTTAGGTTGAACCCCCTGCCCCCGCTTTTTTTTTGGTTCGTGGAATCTTGGTCACTCGTTGAAATTCATAGGCATTATTGCTGTTGTTATTACTTTTTTCTGATACGTGATGAGGCTTTTATTGTAGTTATATAACACAGTAATGCTTTAACTAGAGGCATGGCCAAATGTAGCCCTATTAACAAGATTGTGACATTTAGAAATACAGCCTGATTTCTTTGTTGAGATGTTGAGTCCTCTCTTGTATAAACCCATTAAACAGTCATGTGCTTTTTTCAGCTTTTCCTTGTTACTTAATGAAATGTTTGTGTCTGTATCTTTGGGATCAGCAATGATGAGAAAGGAAACACAGGAAAAGTGCCTGACAGTTTAACAAGGTTTGGGGAGCACTTTTTATTGAGGTGACCTCTATGTATTCCTGCTTGTGTGAGCTCCATCTCCGCTTTCCCTCCATGCTACTGTCCATTGGGAGCCTTTAAGAGAAAGAGGCCCATTGGGATGGCTTGAGCACATCTCTGCAGCACACGGAACAGTCACCAGGGTCCCAGACAATGAAGTCAATGGAAGTCTTTCTTTTGAATTCAATGGCCTTTGTTTCAGGCCCCTGCCACATGACAACATACTTCAAGCAATAGGAAGGAAGATGGGTGATTGCTTGATTCAGACTAGCATTCTTTAAGCACTATAATAATTTCTGGGAAGAGCAAGCATCTTGAAGATTGGACATGAAATGAGGGAAATGGGAATACAGACTGAGGCTATCACCTGCAGGGAGGAATTTTTGAATGTTTACTGAGTCCCATGTTATCCTGAAAGAGAGCCCTTAAAGGTCAGTGAGACGCTCACTTTGTCTGAGGGATCTTTTCCACATACCTGATAGCTTGTTCCCAACTGTGAATGCAACAGTGGCAGCATGGTGTGACAGCAAGTGACCTCGTGAATGTTGGGCCCCCTCTACACATTACAGGCATCATGCAATAGGGCTGTGCGAGGCTTCAGATTGCGCTTGTGATCCAGAGAAGATTCGGATGCTTCGGATGCCGAAGCAGCATGTCTGGATTGAAGTGCTGGCTTCGTTAGGCTTTATGAAGTGGTTTGGAGCTTCTGAATCACTTCAGAAAAGCTTAGAGCTGCTTCGGAGATCTGGTCATAGGGTATAATGAGGAATCAATGAAATATCTATAACTTTGTTGTTTTTCATCTGATTTCGATGACGTGCTGGGGTGGTAGCCTCTGCTGAGAGCATGAAGCCTGCCAAGTTTCAAGAAAATAGGTGCAGGAGTTTGGGGGAAAGTGCACCCCAAATTCTTGAAAGCAAAACTCATGTCACGTGTATGTGTTACACCACAAGGGGGTGATAAACTGCAGGGGTGGTAGCCCCTGCTGAGGCCACGAAGTGCGCCAAGTTTCAAGGAAATAAGTGCAGAGGTTTGGGGGAAACTGTGCCTCAAGCTGCTGACAGGCAAAACTTTTGACATAGATGACCCTGTGTGTGTTAAGGCGCAGTGGGCTGAAAACTGCAGGGGTGGTGGCCCCTGCTGAGGCCACAAAGTCTGTCAAGTTTCAAGGGGTAAGTGCAGGGGTTTGGGGGAAACTGCGCCTCAAGCTGTGGACAGGCAAAACTCGTGACATGGGTGGTTGTGCAACTGTGTCTG
>NW_017728992.1:188137029-188155824 GCF_001723915.1 Gavialis gangeticus | reverse complement strand
TATGACCAGATCTCCAAAGCTTTGGAGCCGCTTCAGCCGAATTGAAGCAGGAAACTGGCAACCACAATTCCCCAGAGTCAGGGGTGTATGAAACCCCTGGGCTCACATGGGCAGCCGGGACCAAGAGTCTCGCACCAGACAGGGTTCTCGCTTCCAGCTGTATCGCACGGGCAGTCAGCACTGAGAGTCCTGCACCTGCCGGGGCTCTCAGTCCTGGCTGTGCCACACTCTCGGTCCTGGCTGCACGTGGCCCCCGCAGTTGTGCCTCCTGCCATACAAGTGTGGTGTGGCAGTAGGTCCAATTGTGTGGATTACACATTAGCTCCACTTGTGCCTTTACCTGCATGTGTTGAGGTGGCTCTGGTGACACATCTGTCCCCTCCGAAGTTCTCAGGTCCCTCCTGAGGTGGGAACTGAGGAACAACGTTTCTGGAAGGAGTTTCTTTCAATCCTCCATTCAGGTGTTCCTCAGGCATTGATGGTAGTCGTGGGACCCGATCTATCTTCTTTTAATGTTTGCCTTAGTAGCACTTGGATGAAACACGCTAATTAGTCCTTGTGTTATATTTTTAAATGCTTTTTATTTTTTTTATTTTTTCACAACATTATTTTTCAAGAAAGGGAATATGGGTTTTAATGTTTATTCTTCTTTTTGACAAATTGGCAATTTTTTTTTTTAAATAAGGGAGTGGAAAAAGCATTTCCACTTCCTTCCCTTTGAAAAGCCATTTTTCAATCAAAATCATCTAGCTTGGAATTTTGCCAGCTCTCCGCTTTGCTGTTGTTTCCCAGTGTAAATATAGAACTGTTGAGTACTAGAGCTACAGGCTCCTCAAACACGGATGGATGGGTAGATAAGATATGTGTGGTACTGTATTACAAACATTTTAACATTACAAATTATAAGGCCCCATTTTTCCCCCTGTGGCGCCCTGTAAAATCCATACACACAAACATCACTATTATCATAGCCATATGGCTTATTTTGTCACCTGAAACTCGTGATGAAAATGCCACCAAGCCATATATCATACAGTTGCATGAGTTTGTTCTGCATGGTAAGTAAATGCTCTTTCAGCTCCAGGGTTGTTGGATAACTGTAATTATATTTGAGCTAACGGTGAATAATCTGTTCTATTATTAATGGATTTGTGATAGATGAGGCTCCACAGGCCTGCTCATATGGGTTTCCTGACCTTCCAGTCTCTATCATGTGGATCCAGTGACATATATTAGGGCACTATTAGGCGAGTTCTTTAGAGTCCTCTTTGAGATAAAATATGAGGGAAAAACCTGTGGCTTTTACACTTTGCCTTGCAAGTACTTAAAAGTTGTCTTATCTCTTTTGTAATTTCCTACGCAACTGCTCTTCTCTAGGAAATGTTCTGAAGATGCATTATACAAGCATTATTAGATGACTATTCAGAGGTACCAGGCACATTCCTAAATCCCTAAAACAAGTTTTTTAGTGGTACGTGTTATTGAGTGCCTCAAGTTTTGGGTGGCTGCCATGAGACGCCTAAAATTTTAGATGGCCCACCTATCCGCACCCTGAAAATCAAGCCCCTTTAACAAATGACAGCTTGGGCACCCAGAATCACCAAAATTTTATTAAATCTTGTTTCTACTCTAGTGTGTCTCTTCATCTGTCTGTACACCTGCATACTTGTATATGCATATGTGAACACACCCAGATGTGACATCTATGGAATGATGCAGCATAATGTACTTTTTGGAGTGATTTATGTGTTTCCCACATGGGGTCATCACTTATGAGTAAGACAGAAACATTTCAAAAGCATCTAATTGAATTAGGAGCCTAAAGTGAGTGCATCTATATGTTCATTGATGCACTTTTGCTAATGCACGTTAAATTTAGTACCTCCATTGTGAGGTACTAGAAAAAGCTGCATTAACCTATTTTAAAGCACATTAGTGAAAGCGCACATTTTTTGTGACACAATACACATTAAAATTAGCTAATGCTCATTGACGTGCACCTGTAGACATTCCTAGTGAAAGTCAATGTGTGAACCTGTAGTGCCAGCAGTCAATGGGACTTAGGTGCTTTTGAAGTTTCCCCAGTATACTCCTCCTGATCTCCTGCTGATAGAAGTTGTATATCTTCCTGCCTAATCTTTTGCATCCTGCATTAACACAATAAACTATGGGTGACATTTGCAAATTTAGGAGCATGGAATTTGAGTCTTAGATCCTTATTCAGGGACTTAAATAAAAGTCACCTCATTTTTGTAGTTGCTGATTATTTACTGGTCCCAATTTTGGAATATATTGTCCCTCTCAGGTACGGGACCCCTGTTAAATGGTCTTAATACTTCTAATCACACTAAAAGTGCTACTGTTTAACACCCAAGTCATTCAGTTCAGTCCTCGGAGTTGAAAGTTTTTTGCAAACATGAAGGAGTTATCATATTTCCCTGTTAGGTAGACAGATGAATATTACTTTTCCTGTATTAAAACTGTGGAAGACTAAATTGGAGGATTAAAAGCTAGGTATTTCAAAATCAGTCAGGGATTTGGGGGCCTCTGCTTGTAGCTGTCTAGCTATAGCTACTTCGTTTGAAAGTTGAAGGTACCCACCATGTAGACAAAATCATGGGAGCTGCTGGTACTGAACCACTTTGAAAATCAGGCCTTGCTCTGACTTCCAGGGTCGCAAGTGGCCACTGGTCTCTTTGAAAATGCTGTACTTTGTGATTCTTCCCAGGTTACTTGGAGCATCTCTAAGAGAACAGGACTAGAATCTATAGGTCTCCAGGCCCCTGAAAATTACTTGCTTTTAGGTGCAAGTACAAAAAATAAATCTAAGTAGTTTGAATGTGTGCATAGCGCACAGATGCAGGAATCTTCATTGGGTCAGCTGCAGCTTCTCCACAGATGAACTATGCAGGAGTTGTAGCTTTTGTTATTTGTTTTCAAAATGTCATGGCTACTTCCTTTCCAAGCACCATAGTGGAGCTTTTAAATCTTGCTGTAATGAAGTGGTAAATGCTACCATCAAACTTCATGAATATTCACATTAGAATAATTCAACTAAGTCCCAAGGCACCAGAAAGTCAATTGAAAATACATATATACAATTGTCTGTTTGCATGATGGATCTCCACCATACTTCAGCATCCAAATAGCTCAACATGACATGTAAATAATTGCTTGTGATTGCCAACATGCACCAAGAGTTTAGTTATTGATTCTTCAGTCTGACTGTCATTAACAGTTAAATATTATAGGAAGCTGTCACAACAGATTTCTTGGTGTATGAGCATGTATGCTTGTGTGTATGTACCTATCATTAGCTCATTTTCAGGTCCTTATAATTATAATACCAAACTGCGACTGCTTGCAGAATAAATGCATGTGAGGTTATTGTTGAATGGATGGAGTGACTTAAAATCAGTGCATTACTACTTTACTCACAATGGTATGAATATAGTTTTCTATCAATAGAACTTGCCCCGGTTATAATTAGTCAATGAATCATACTCTGCCATAGCCAGTGGATCAGGATACTATCCTGTCTTCCTTGAAAGCTATGGAAATAAGCTCTTTCCAAAAGGAATAGTCCTTTTTGAAGTACTCTTTTGGAAATACTCTTAATTGCATAATTCAAGACATTTTTTTTCCAATATGGCTGCTCTGTTTAAAAAACACAACCATATATAAAAGAATATGTAATCTGTGCGTATGCAAATACAATTTCAGAAAACGTCTCCATTTAAAAGCAAGACACATACACATCTCCCCGTACATTATTCATGCAGATTAATTCAGTGAAAAATGCCAGGCACGTTACAACACTTATCTTACCTTAGGGCAGAATTAAACTGCTGTCATCTCTTTTCTTTCCTTGGTGGCTCCTAAAACCTTGTATTTTCATTTTATGCCTGTACAAAGACAGGATCCAGTCTAAAAGTTCGAGCCATTGTATCACTTACAATGCTAACAACTCCTCCTCAAAGTCTGACTTGGCAAAGCATTTAAGCAGGTACTTAAATCTGAAATCACCAGTGGTATGGTTTAATAAGGTGGCCTGGGTGTTTCTAGCATCTATACCAGTGGAGGAACTCTGGGATTTTCCAAATTGCAGGTCAGTATTTCCGTAGCTTTCAGGTAATTGCCTCAAATTATAGTACCCTAAACCTGCTTTACGTTATCTCAGGCCCTCTCTACATGTTGCAGGTATTGTGCAATGCACTTGTTAATTGCACAATCACCTTAAGATGAGTTGCATGTGCAAAGTAGCTGTAACGTGGTATAAAGCTCCAACCAGCTATAAAGTTAGACTTCGAACATGTGTACTAACTTTATAGCTGGTTGCTGCAGGGCAGCAGGGTCTCATGTAACTGTGGCTGCCAGCTGCAGGGGTACACCGTATCCAGCATGAAACCCCTAAGCCATGGAGATGGCAGCTCCCATGGTCCCCCAGCCACAGGGGTGCATGGGGTGCTCCCATAGCTGGGATCCCTTAACTGAGAAGGCTCCCAGCTACAGGAGCTTGCTTCTTGCTGGTGCAGGGGACACCTGGCAGGGGGCGTGGATCATACGTTTGATCCCACCATGCCTTTACCTGCACGTATAGAGGGGGCCTCAGTGTCTAACGATGGAGCCTATTGTACCAAAAAATGGACACGAGAAAAGTTTTCCTTTCCTCTCAGCTGTACCTGGTCTAGTATCATATTTTCCAGTTCCAGTAAAATATAGGGCCTCTTTCTCCTACCTTTTATGGGTTTTGCCTGTTATGAGAGCATTAATCCAGCATAACTTCACTGAATGCACTGAGGCATCACTGATGTAAAAGTCGTACAGGAAAATGGAGAATCAAGCCCACAGTGTCTTACTTTTTTCCACCAACCAATCTTCCAATGGTGTGATTCTGTAGTAACCCTATCTCTGTCCCTTTGGCTTCTATAAATGTGTTTCCATCTTACTGAGCAATCACCTGCTTGTGAAAATATGTATCCATCTCATAATAAGCAGTCGGAAATCTCTTAACTGCTTATTGTACAACTCTCACCTATATCCTATTGATTATAGCTGATGCAATGTACTAGTATTCTGCACCGCTCAAGGAAAGTCATTTATTTGTCTCCTCAAATTTAGGTGACTCCAATTTGAAAATATAGGTCAAAGATTTTCTCTCTTTTAAGGCATGAGGTCCCTAAAGTCCATATTCTGCAAGATACTTCAATACCTCACTGCATCTCTAAGACTGGAAAGTCTCTTGGAGGAGAAAAGAAAAAAAAATGCATGCAAAACTTGAAAAAAGCCATTGAGCCTGTAGTGGGGCACTAAGGTGCCTGCTACTGGGAGAGCCAGGACCACAGCCCAGGTGCTGGTTTCCGGGGCAACCAGGGGAAGCAAGTAGCCAAAACCTGCGTGGTCAGCTGACAGGAAGGGGGCAGGGCCTGGCTCTTATTATAAACCACAGGTAGAGGCCAGAAAGGGGCCCCTGCTGGTGACCAAGGGAGAAGGAGCTCTGCCCTAAGTGAAGGAAGGGAAAAGCCTGAATGTGGGCGTACCTGGTGATACAGGTGAGAGAGGGAGCACTTGTGGTGTGGCTCAGAGGATGTTTTAGCCGCAAGACCTGAATTTATGATAATGCAGGGGCTTGTGTTTTGTTGTATTGTTACTCCAGAGGACCAGGTGAGGCTATAAGGGGATGGGGGAGGCCTCATAGGGGAACCACGACAGTGTGGGAGCCCCAGCCCCTGAGAGTGGGCAGCGAGGAGACCCCAAGAGTGGGCAGCGGGGAGGGCTGGAGAGTGGGCAGCGGGGAGGCCTGGAGAGTGGGCAGCGGGGAGGCGAGAAGGCCCCAGAGATTGAGTGGGCCAGAGAGACAGACAAACGTGCAGTCTATCAGCAAGGCTTGGGGCATGGTACAGGGGTGGTTTGAGCCATGCATAGCTTCTGAGGTGGGGGTGTACCTGAACACCTGTACCGAACACCAGTCTGGCATACCGCAGGAACCGTAGCCAAAAGGATGAAGGGCAGCCTCCCTATGATTTAAATATAAAATCAAAGACATGGCGGGCAAGATTCAGAGGGTGCTTGGACCACACTTGGCACAGTACAGAGAGGGGACCTAGGGGCAGCACGGCGACCTTGCCACAGAGCCAATCCAAAAAAAAAAACATGTTGAATAAACCAACACCACAATAGTGTTGTGTCTCCTACTAACGTTTTCTGATGGATTTGAACAGTTCTTCTGAGGTAAGCGTTAAGCAAAATAATATTTTCCAGATTCTTACTAGATGTTCCTAGAGCCTTGGTTTTTGGTTTTTTGGGTTTTGTTTGTTTGTTTGTTTTTGTTTTTTGCTGGGTTTTTTTTGCATGGAAGTCTTTTAGCCCTTCTCTGTCACAAAGGGCATTCAACCACACTGGATAGAGATAGCAGAGCTGTCATCTAACTACTGCAGATGTTCCTATTGCCTGCTCTTTGTCTCACACAATGAGGCAATTCATTGAATCTAAATTGACTAGATTAATGCAACTAAGATGCTGCAAGCATGTTCCCACTTGAAAGTGACTTTTTCCCTTTGTGCATCTGAATAGATCCAGATCATCAAGGTTAGATTTCTGTATTAAAATACATTATTCACTTAAATGATGCTGTGGGATGGAATTGTTCCTTTGAACTTGCTTGCAATAAGATATACACACACTGGTTTTTAAGGCATTCACCTGTGATGGTAATCAGATGATAATCCTATGTTAATTTCCCTCTAAAAATGGACCAGACATCTACAATACATTAAACACTTATTGATAGTCTATTTCATTTGGAACTCAACTATTGCTGCAAACATCTACAGCAAACTGTCCTTATGGACCAATCTATCATTTTAAAGAGTAGACCAAAGAAAATAGATTAATCAAAGAACTTGCAGTTATTGTCTCCCCCTGTTAGCTCCAATTCATACATCATTAGAAGAAAAAGAAGCTGTCAGCAACTGTGGGATGTTATCTCTTTGGAAAATATATTTTCTTTGGCTCAATAATTCATATTTTTTTTATCTGATGACAATACACAGGATTAAAATACGGATTTCCTTAGTATTTCGGTATCAAATGCAGCCAAGCCAACACTGCACTTTTAAACCACTGCGATAGTTTGCTTATCTTACACCACAGAGACTGCAAGCACTTGTGTCCCTTTAATGTGGGATTTCTAATTTTACTGGTATGGCAGGGTATAGTTAGATGTACTGGGCTCATTTAGGTAGATGTGTGTCATGGAGATCCATAAGTCATTGGTATTTTAAAGAAAAAAGGGGGACGTTCAGTAAAGTGTTTCTATAACGTCCTCAGTTTTTCTCTCTCTCTATCGTGTGTGTGTGTGTGTGTGTGTGTGTGTGTGTGTAATCTGAGTTTGATCTAAAAATAAAAGCCCAGTGACGTCAACAGAACTCTCCTTGACTAAAGTGGGCTTCATTCCTTGTACCATACGTAGGATAATAATGTTAGAGAACTCCACGTTTCTAAAATTAAACTCAGTTCTTTATTAAGCGAGGTATTAACAGTGTGTTCTGTAACTACAGCCATGTGCACACAGCATGGCTTCCTGCTGATGCCCATCGAGACTGTTACCTTATGTCACGCTCGGTGTCCTCCCCGCTTACTGTTTGATGTCACTATCGACTTTGTTAGGCAACAGACCTGTGGTACGGGATCTGGAATTCCTTGGGTAGATGGAGTGCTTGGAGATCTGAACTGTCGTGATTATATCTGTCTCCTGAATATATTGATAAAGGAAATGCAGCAAAAGAGCGTTTACCTCATTAGAAGTACTAAACAATTCAATTTTGTAAGCCAAAACCCAAGCGTAGGAAAGTCTGTGACCTCTGATCCTTCCATCATTCTAGAAGTTAGTTTTCAGTGTTGCTGACGAGTTTACTTACCTAGACAGCACCTGCCATAATGCTGGTGACTTCAGCCTCTGTAGGACAAACTAAAGACAGTTGGAAGTTACAGACTGATCCAAACTTCTGCATTTGTTGTAATATTTTATTTGCCTCCATTCAATTACTCCACCATACTGAGTCATTCAAACTCAGTCAGAGCAGTAAAGGAGATGGAAGAATTATTGAACTCCCACCTGCAGCCACTCCGGCTTCTTGCCTCACTATGATTCAACTCTAACAACTTCATTGTTTGAAACAAGAATTTGAAATTTGGTACCATTTTTTATGGTACCAAAAAAAATGGATTCAGAAAGGAATATGTTTCTGTCTCATAAAATCCTGGTCAAGTTTATAAACTCCAAATTAAAAAAAACATTATTTGCAGTTTAGAACATGTTAAAGGATTTCTTCCAGTTAGATGTGATTAACTGGGGATATTTTTCATTTTACCTTTTAAATCCAACCTAGAGAAAAGTACAGTCAAACACATCCTGTGCAGCAATTTGTTCTCAAATATAGGTTCAGTGTTCAAGTATGCAGACTTGTGTTTGCACGGGACTTGCATTTCACATGGCGTCATGTGAAAGCATGAAAACCATTGTGTTGGCAGTTTTTCATCCTTTTCTAACAAAGCCCAAGTTGGTTAGACAGTTTTTAAACTTTAAAAAATACTTTCCAATTCAGAGTTTAGTTTCAAATATCTAAAGGGATGGTAAACCTGGAGAGCTTTATGCTGGAATCAGAGATATACAGTCGGAGGATTTATCTAGATCTGGATTGAGATATCATTTACAGTAGGAGCCTGAGGCCAACTCAAGATTACCAAATGCCAAAATTTCATCAATGATTGTTATAAGATAGCCTAAAAATAGCACGGTTTCATGATCCCACCTGATTTTTATGATACATTTGACACCTGGAAGTTGGACATCTTGCATGCTCCACAATTCTTACGACACTCTGTTCACCTGCGTGTTAAACTTCATGTGAACAGCTGTTCTCATGAGTGCCAGCATCATCCAAAGGAGAACAGCAATACAGGCAATTCCTGGTCTGGGATCCAACTTGGAGCTAATTTTAAATGGGCAGGTTTGGATCTTAATTTCTTTCCTTTCCCTTCCATCCCAGCTGACATTTAAAGGCTAAGTTTTGGATTCAAGCTTCAGGTTTTGGCCAGTCTGTAGATGGAACTCTGTGAAACCTTGGAGTTCACTTTGTTTCTTGAAGCAAAATGATAAGTTGTCATGAGTTCATTCACCACTAAGCCCTTGTTTGATCAAAGGGCTTGAACCTTTTGACAAATGTGGGCCAAGTATCCCATTTGTAATGAAATCTGAAAACAGCTGAGTTTCACATTGCTTTGAGTTTCATTACAAACATTTCACGCTGCTCTAATATAGACTTTTCAAGAGACAGAGGGATAGGTCTTGAATAAAGGTTAAGGGAAAGGAGATTATATGACAAGCTTTGTTACCTTCAGCGATTTGTATTTCTTTTTTGTACTCAGAGGCTAAGGAGCAGTTGTAAGTGATACAGTAAGAACATATGGTTTCCAAAAGGAATGCATTTTAGAAAATAATGTATTAGTGAAACGGCACTGCATCTTGCCAAAATGGCATTATTATAACATCATCCCTTACAATTACTAGCACAGCTGAATCAATAATGTGGATATTCTAAAGAAAAACTGGCTACAATGAGGCTATAAATTCTGCAAAAATTATTGTAGCAATTTTCTAGTGGTTTAGAATAGGCTTCCTGAGCCTTTCAGCCATTCCAGCATGTTGTCTGCTTCATGAAACCAGTCTATTGAAGCGAATGGGTGCAGGTTCTCAGTGGGGCTGGACCTGAGGAATTTACTTACTGCTTGAGTGCAGTTAAGCAAGAATCTGGCTCCTTTCAGCTGCCAAAATGTACCTCTTTGCTCTGAGCTTTCAAAATGGTTATTCCTAATTTCCTGGGTAGCTGGGTTGAGTGAGCATTTCAGACCAGGTCTGGCTATTATAAATTGGCCAAAGCTATTGAAGTCACTGTAGTAATGCCACTTAATGCCAGTTGTGGAGATACCTTGTTTTTTCAATAAACACCATTGCATCTCCATTTTTCATGCCACTGTGGGATTTCCTGAGAACATACCAAGAGCTAGGTGTACAACAAGATTTATCCTAATGTGTTTGATCAACAGAACTGGCTTGGAAAGCTGACAATGCTTCCCAACATATTCCAGCTATTTACAGGGATATTCATAACCTCAGAATAGCTTTTCTTCTAGATGATGTCTCCATTCTCCTACAGACTGAAAATGAGCACACACAGAAATAGGTAAGGACAGTGTCTGATTCTGGCCATTTTATACCATCAGGTGAAGTCTCAGTTCATTTTTTTTATCCACACATGCATGTGTGTTGCTTGCTAATAATATGTTGAAAAGAAAAGAAAAAATTCACGTGGAACAGATTGTGAGTAATGCTAAGCACTGGCAGCTTCGATTTCTTTCAATGGATTGCAAGTCCTTAGCACTGCTGTGTATTGAGACCAAACAAATGTTGCAATTTAAAGGGACCAAACAGGTGAATACTCTTCATTTACTTTAGGCTCTCAAGATCTACCATGTACCTGTGATTTTTTTCTGAGATATTGGTGCATAGTGTTGACCTTTAGATGGATTCTGAAGATAGAGAAAGGTCCAAAGAGCCAGTCCCACCAAAATTAAATACTCAGACAAAAGACTATCTAAATTTTTAAATGCAAATACAATAACAAAATACAGTATATATATAAATGACCAAGCAGTACAGATAAGGCATATCAACAAAATGATTAAAATGATAAAATACACATTTATCTCAAATCATAATATTATCAGTATTTGAAAAGCCATCTAATCTCTACATTTCTAAAACTTAAATCTTAAACCTCTAACAGGTGGCCATCCCGTTAGGGAAAGGAATTTCTTATCCATGTTTCAAAAATGAAGTTGCTAAATACTGTTAACCAGGTACACTTGCAAGCAGGCAATCTGGCAAGAACCATCGTTCAAGACTGAAGAGCAAAACCTCAAAGTGGACCCAATTTTTATACTCTATTACTAAACTAAAATATAAAAAAACACTAAGTAAATAAGGAACAAAGTATAAAAGCATAATGATATGTGCTACTCTAATTCATATTCATATGGCCATTCTTACTTCCTAGGTAAGCTTTATTTTATCTAAAATTAGCCTTGTCTTGTCTATTATCAAGCCACTAAATGTGGTCAAGCCCTTCTGATGTTGCTCTTTAAATTATGGTCAACACTTAAAACCAGGGTTTTATTATGTAACCTTTAGTCATGACTAGTTATTAATTCAATAAAAGTAAATCTTCTTGAAGATTATTCTAAAAAATGCCCATATTTTGTTGCTTTGATTAGTTTCCACTCTGGCTGATATCTCTTTGACTTTTGATCTGTCGACTTGCATTATGCTTCTTTCATTCATTGAGAAGTGAGTAGAAGCAAAAGTGTTTATTTTAGTCAAGTGTTTGGTATTATTTCATTCTTACTTTTATATTGTTGCACCATGAGGATTACCCTAGATGCGCTTTGCTCAAAAGCAGGCTGCCAGCAGTTGAATCACTGGAATCTTATGAGGGTGAGAGGCTGCATGCGGGTCCCTTGACACTTCGGTGGGCGAGTGCTGCCTGTATGTGTGTTGGGTGTGGGTGCAGGGGTCCATATGTGAGGGCAGCATTGGGGTGAAAGGGTCAACAAGGAGTATGTGTGTGGGGGGGTTTGTAGGGATGTGGGGGGGCTGGGTGCGGGGGTAGGGATGAATAGGGGGTGGATGTAGGGAAGGGTATAAGGAACATGTGTGGGAGGGGGGAAGAGGGGCTGTTGGGAACACCTGCAGTAATGAGTAGGGAGGTGTGAAGGGAGCACATATCTTTGGATAGGCTTCCCTAGCGGTCAGCATGAAAAATGGAGATGCAATGGCGCTTATTGAAAAAACAAGGTATCTCCACAACTGGCATTAAGTGGCATTACTACAGTGACTTCAATTGTTGCCATCAGTCTTTGTGTAGAAAAGGGCAATTTATTTTAAGACTGGATGGTGCATTAGGATCCCCAGTTGTGGCTGGACGTAGAGCATCTCTGGGCCGGACTCCTCCTGCCTCCTGCCCAGTTCGGCTCCGGCAACCGCACGCCCCACAGCCCCAGCCCGGCCCTGAGGCACCCCCAGCTCCGTGCGGCAACTTACCCATGCCTCCATCCACCATGCACATGGGCAGAGTGCGGGCCATGCTGCAGCTCCCCCGGCCACATGCCGGGGGCAAGGGGTGGAGCTGCACTGTCCTCAGCTCGTCTAATCAGGTGTGGCTGGGGCAGCCCTGCACCGTGCAGCCCTCGGGGCAGTGGCGGCAGGACTCGGCTCACTGATGAACCCGGCCCCATGGGGGTAAGCAGCTCCCATCCCCTCACTGCCGGCTGGGGCCCATGGGCCGGCCCTGCCCGCTTCGCTTCGCCTTGCCTTGCTGCTGCCCCGCCGCCACTGCTACTGTCATGCCTCCACACTCTGCAGTGGTGGTGCCTAGGGCCAGATAAAATGGCTTGGAGGCCATATGTTGGACAAGCCTGGTCTATGTTATAAGCAATGAACAGGTTCATAACATCTAATATCTGGGTCTGGTCTTTGCTGCTCTTGAATCCTTGTCTGCTCAGTGTAGAAGAGGATAGAACTCATTTCTTCCACAATCAAAGTTTTACTTGTAATGCAAGTGAAAACAGACCATTGTGAACTCTTGAGGTCAGGCTTTCTCTGCACTTTCCTGCCGTCACATTAATATGACTCTTGACATTGTAGTAAAATGAGGTGAAAATGTATATTTTGAAATTAAGAAAAAAGAAGAGTTGACTGGGTGGAAGGGGAAAGTCCATCAGTGGAACTGATCTCTAGATTAATTAACCTGTATCATAATGACATTTCCTAGTCAGGCATGCTTCAGTCCAGGGCCTCAGAGTTATGTAATCCAGTCTCTAGATCTCCCAGTACGTCTGGAAATTTGGCAATGGGGGAACAGTGGCACTTAACACTGTGATCAGGTCCCAGCTGGGCCTTTCCCACATGGCTGGATTGGGCCTTGGGTGTGCCAGCACTGTGCATCAGATTGGGCCCATGGACTGGATCCAGTCCACAAACAGACCTGGTACTGATCATCCAGCCTGTGAGCCTAAAAGGTTGGGCACAACTTTTTTAGATCACTGATCAGACAATGATATGCTTTGTATGTGTCTGCACACTCCAAAGCAGTCAGGTTAAAGCCAGTGGTGCCATAGAGCTCATTCACTTGTGAATCGATGAAAAAAATATGTCTTCATTAGTCCATTTAACTACTCACTCCCCCTATCCCCATAAACGTTTTATCTGAATATTGGGAAGTGGGTTCAAATGGGCTCATTAATCCTCCAGGTTACAAACCCAATGGGAAGTGATATAGTGCTCCACTTTATTTGACCTGTTAGCCCACATATTCAGGTCATGAAATGTAGAAAAATATCCAGATATGAATCGTTGAAAGACTAACTGGGTGCGTCTACATATGCTATCACTTCAAAGTAAGCTTACTTGCCCCACACCAAAGTGTATGTTCAGGCACGTGTACTGAGGCACAAATCCTAGGCACCCTAGGGTGTCTTGAGATCCTTTGAAGGGTGCTACATAGTGGCTGGACTGGTAGGTGTGCAAACATGATTCACAAAATAAACTCAGAGATGTGAGATAGGAATTCACAGGGTTAAAACCATTCTTTCCTGTTGTGGGCTTTCTGAGGTCTTTGCAACAAGAGAATTGCTCTGTTATTTTTCTGTAGTCAAAAATAAGTGAAAACTAAGAGCTGGCATTTTCTGAAGTGTGCCTCAAGTCTAAAAAGGTTGAGAACCACTGGTCTAACGAGCCTAATAGACATTTTCTCCCTCTAATTTCTGTGATCTTGTGAGTCTCAGATGTGCCTGTACTCCACTCCTTCTGACCAAATGTCTCATAGATGTAGCTCTCATATGTACTCCTGCAATTAAATTGGAGCTCCCATAATTCCTATGTAATACTTAAAAGACTAAAAACTTACTGTTATTAGTTTAGATGTGTCCAAAGGTGTGTGGTACCTATTGCTGTCCAGTACTCTGTTGGACTGAAAGGTAAGATATCCTCCTTCACAATGATGAGGATCTTTTTCTAATACATCTTAAACATTACCAGATTATTTACAATGAAATGCATGCCCAAGGTATATCTCTTGACTAGAATCCAGCTATGTTTCTACCCAACCCTGTAGCTGAAAAGGCTTTTCAATTCCTTTTTTTTTTTTAAACACAGAAGACTTTGCTGTCATGCCATAGGTGACTTCTGAACTCTGTTCCAAATGAGTAGAATCGATGGGGTCACATCTGTAAGGATGTGCCCTACCCCGAAACACGTGCCCTTCCCCAAAATATCACTGTGATCATTCAGGTCTTGTGCAGATCCCCAAGCACAATAACAATGCTTTCTCCTTGCTACACACACACACACACACACACACACACACACACACACACACACACAATTTGACCATGATCAATAAGTATTTGTTGCATTGATTATAGTTTTATCTGAGAATCTCATAAGACAGAAGCCCTGATATCACATTATGCTGTCCAACAGTAAAAAATGTACTACCTCTCTTTCTATAAGCCAGGTCAATGCCAAAATGCCTCACTGATTTCAACAGGGATTGTATCAGGCCCTATCTGGATCAAGACCGAACTCTGTAAGGAAGCTTTTGGATATTACAGCAATAGGTGAAATGGGCAGATTAAATTAGGGAGAAGTTGAGGACTCTCTAAATTTGCTCATTGGTGGGTGGTTGCCTTTGGGATCTGTATACCTTCTTAGTAATTTTGAAGGTTTTTGTAGTAGAATTTTGAAGGTTTGTCTGTCACTAATCAACTGGTCAGTATTCCCTGCCTGTAGTCCAGGGCTCAGTTTATGTCCATTCATTCAGAAAGATTTTTCATGTTTAGAAAAAATCATTTTCTTTCCTCAGAATGAGACTTTTCAGGCCTCTGTTCTCCATGATTTGTCTGTCAGAGTAATTCAAGAGAGACAGTTGTGAGTCTTACCGCACAAGTAAACCAAAATACAAAGGAATTTCATCCTATGATTTCTGTATCAAGTCCATTTCTTGCTATCTTTGGTCAAACGTTAATCCCCAGTTATTATCTGTCAGTCATTCAATCAAAAGGGCCATGGAAAGCCGAAAAGTTGTCAGTCTCCCCAGGGCATAATGCAGAACTGGCTACAAGCTCTACACATGAAGTGGGAAGGAGTTTTGTTGGGCAAAATGATTTTAACAAAGTCATGATCTTTGTTAAAATATGTCTGGCAGGTCAATAATGTTTTTTACAATTGATAGTCAAAATGATTTCACCAGGCTGTACTTACTTATGCACCAATTTATTAAAAGGGCATATTGGTCTTGTCCTGCCTAGTCTTTTATTAAAGTAAAATTAAATAATTTCTGAACTCAATTATTAATACCTTCCATCTATAAGCCATGTCTCCATCTATAAACCATATTGACATTCAGTCTAGACATCTCAAGAGAGGATTCATTTCATGAATATCAATAAACAGGTTGTAAGACGACTAGGGATATGAAATTATTTCAAAGCATTTGACAGTTGACAGTGCTAATGCAATAATTAAAAGTTCACAATCCTTTTTAAAAAAATAAGCTCAGCATTTCTCTGTGGGCAGTGGCAAGATTCTCAGATGGTGTAAATTTATTTTGCTCTGCTTTCTTCAAGGGAGCTATGTGAAATCATATCACCTTTGAATCAAACTCTTCCACATCATTTTAGAATAATGAGATGGGCTTCTTGCTCTGAAGTAGGATCCATGAACTGCCTTAACCTTGCTTTGTGCTCAGTTTGGCATTAACTTTTCAGCAAATGAGGAGAAAAAAATAATTCCTTTGAAACTGCAAATCCCATTTTACAGGAGACCTCTGCTTCAAAAAAGGCAATTGTGGGTAACCCTGTACAGAAGACTTGGCTCCCCGCAGAAGCTGGAATTTAGAAGGCAACGAGTCAGAGAGGAAATGCAAGATCCACAGCAGGATCCTCTCCCAGTACCCCCATGGTAACCTGTGTAAAACTTCCCTCTGTAGGAACCCATCAGTTCAGAAAGACTAATGATGGAAGACAGCAGGCTTCTTCCAGACATTTGTCTTAACAATGACCTTCTGCAAGAAAACAGAGCAATTGACCTACAGAGCACAAATCACGTTGAGAGAATTCTTCTAAATTGCTTGTGGAGGTTACTCAGACCTCACATTGATGTCCCATGTGATCTGATGAAAGGCCAGTCAAAAGAGTGTTATATAATAGTTCATTTTCTTAAAAAAGTGCTATAAATTTCATAGGACATAACAGCGAGGAGAGCCGGCAACACAACACTAGATTTTATGTTTTCATTTCTGCTATCAATACACCACCAATTTTTAAGTCTGAGTGAGATGGCCGAGTAGTTAATGTGTCTCACTGCATCTTGAAGGGTGTAAGTTTGAGCCCTACTTCAGACTTATCCCAAGGCCAGCCTGCTTTAGATAGAGTGGATCTGCTCATTTAGACTGAGGAGTCAAAGATGATGGGACATGATGCTAGCCACATCACTTTGTGTGCCCTTGGCTACAGAAAATGATGTGTTCTAACCCTTCAGGTGTAGGGGGGTACTATACTTGGAATGACCCTGACCTTGATGTTTCTTGGAGTCCACTGGCCATTTACTTGTACCAAAAGGCTGGCAGTCTTGTCATTATTTGCTCTTCCCCCCTCCTTCATGGTCTTTAGCTATGGAGAATGGGTCAGCAGTGTTGCTTCAGTACTTTAAAATGGAGCAGACATTTATAAGCATAATGGGAGCAGACAAAATTAGAATAGTTAACCCTACTATAAACTTTGAAACAAATATTAAACCTCTTGTTCCAGGTTAAACTGATCTGTATCTATGTAATATCTGCAAGTTCCCACTTTCAGGGGCAGACTGCTCAGTTAGGTGAACTATGGGCCCAATCCAGTGTGTAGTTTCTATAATCTTTAAGGGCCAATGAGGGTGGGGAAAGTGGAAGAATATTTCACAGTCAGCAATAATAGCTAATGTTGGTTGATGAGTTGGTATCATTGATCTTTCAGTGACCTTCTCAAGTGACAGCATGACAGTAACTCTAGCAGCTTGGCATCTTACAGCCCCAGTGAAAAACTTGTCAGTGGCATGTTTCTAAGGTGCCTTTTATTTCATTGCCATATCTAAACCTGGGTGTGAACATAGAACTGAAAGGGGCTCCTACGTCCAGTCAAGTCCAGGTGCCTGTAATTGCAAGCCACTGTTAACCAAAGCATAATTCTGATTTAAACACCATTAAGTTTGAAGGCGGGATCTAGATCCAAACCTTATGTCTGGTCCTGGCATAACAGTGGAAATAATGTATATGGAATAATTATTGGACCAGGGTCTGCAAAGTAGCTTAAACTTTATGGAATGAACTGGAACCTGAACTTCTGTGACACTGAAATTCTTCTATCCTTATTCAGAGGAACATCAAGGAGAAAAGTAATGCATTCTGGAGCTTTGGCATTCAGAAATGGGCTGTTTGGCTTATTTTGAGAGCATGTGCCAGTCGACATTGCATTTTAAGCAAGCAAGTTTGGCATTGGGGAAGCCAGTTTGTCCAGAGTAGATTAGCAGGTCATTTTTTAGTTTATAATCCAGTTAAAATTCCACATTGTATAACATAGGGGTTAAACCTGACTTTGTGACTTGTGATTTTCCCCATATTTGAATTAAACACATAGACATTTTTTAGTATGCAATTCTCAGTCCTTTTGGATTATGGTGTATGTGTGAGAGGTCACTCGGACCTTTGTTGTGTATGCCTAGACAGAAGTCTGGATGAATGGAGACTACCCAGATCTTCCATCCCCCTTAGACCATTCAGACAGGATCCAAAGGCCAGACTCAGTTTGGATGTTCAGTGCCTTTATGGCTGCAGTTATGTGCATGTCTGGGAATCAAACCTGGGTCACCCATATGGCAGACAAGGAGTTTACCACTGAATCACAATAGCAGCGTATAGAAAATTTAATGCCATACAGAATTATTGAATACTTAACCTACAGACACATGAGAAACATCCCTAACAATTTCATTGATAGCCATGGAATGCACCAAATAAATCTGATCATGAATCTAAAATAGTGATGGCTTAATAATGGCAGGAACACAACCTGACGTTTGAGCACGCCCCAAGCATGGAGATCGAGTTCCAGACATGAGGTTGGGCTCATCTCTTTCATTAAAGCAACTGGACCACTTCTTCTCCATTACTCCATTCAGTCTAGTTCAGTGGTTCTCAGCCTTCTGGCCCTGTGGGTCTCACGAGTGGCACGGGGTCAGTCTGTGGGCTGAATCCGGTGTGTAGTTGGTGGGCAGGGTCAGTCTGTGGGTACAATCCAGGACACTGGTGCAGCCCTGTGTGCTGGATCTGGCTGCAAAGAGAGACTGCATGCCACTGCGATTTGGCGAAAGGGGCTCTGTCACCCAGCCCATAGAGCTCCTTACAGGTCCAGAAATTCATCTGTTGGGGAGACACAGGAATTCATGTGGTCACAGCTCCCCTGCCACCAAATTTCCACACTGATGGGGAGCTACATAGTCCAGATTTGGTATGAATGCCAGAGACCAAACACTACTGATCTCATCTAACACATTCATGACTGCATTTGCATGATTTGATAATACAGCCCCAGCTTCAGCAGGGTTTCATAGTTTCATAGATTCTAGGGTCAGAAGGGACCTGA
>NW_017728992.1:188135462-188137018 GCF_001723915.1 Gavialis gangeticus | reverse complement strand
CCCCACCTCTCTTTCTTATCCTGTCCCTCCTGTACAGCCTATGTTTAACTATGTGTCAGATCTTATGTATGTGAGTTGTCAGTGAGATCCTCATAGTATTATTAGTAGGGGACCCGAACTTGAGGTGGCTGCCGGCTGATTTTGTGTGCAGTTCATGGGACTGGCAGCCACTTTTGAGGCCAGAGCACAATGCTCCCCCCACCCCCATGCCTCTGACCAAGGGACCCCCGTGGCCCTGCCCCTTGCCGCTGATTGGCTGCAAGGGCTGTGTCATGCAACCCCACCCCTCATCACCAATTAGCAGTGAGGGGCAAGGGTGTCAGCCATTTTGCTGTACCAGCAGCCCCCCCTCCCCCCGGTGGGGCTGCACAGCTGGGCTGCAGCGGCCACAGGGACTGCAGGCTTCCCATATGGAGCCTGCATTTTATTTTTGCTAAGTTTTTTGTTTTTGTTTTTGTTTTTTTTCAGGGAACCTGCCAAAAGCATCAAGCCTGTGCTTATTTGTGGAGCATGCGCAAAAATGCTGTTTCTACGAAAATTCCAAAATCACAATTTCAGTAGGTCCCTAAGTGCATGCTAAAGTGCCTTGCTGATGTTTAATTCCTAGACATGGCCTTGACTGTGCATGCAGATGTATCACTGACTTGAACAGGATAAGTCTGCTGCACACATACGATTACAGCAACTGACAGCACAGATCTCATCCTCTGATATACCCCCTCCGATATGCTATGACAATTAGCATTTTACAAAGAACACCTGACACTTCTGTAATGCTAATATCTGTCTTTAGAATGGCATATGGGGAAAATTGCATTTAAGCAAATCCTTTTAGTTTGCCTGGACAGGGCATGTTGCTTCTTTTTTCACTCTTGCTAGGTCATGTTGCACTTGGCCTTCGGCAGGGGTCAAGTGAATGTCAATCCAACATGGCCTCTTTCAGAGGAGTACTCTATTAACTATTAATACCATTGTTGTGTATGTATACACACATGCATGTATGTGGCATTCTTGCTGGGCTAATTTGTGTGCTTGTCTTAATGTCATTCTGTATGTAAGTAGGGTATTTGCATGTGCAAATTGGAATATATGTCTAGGCAAATTGAGCATTAGATTTGTAATGGGCCATTTCTGCTCACAAGGAGTTTGTGTATGCTCATGGGCACGAAGCATGAGATTTAGGTGTGCAATTGCATAGGCCTACTGAAAAGTAGGCCCTGGGATTTGTCTTTACAGTTTAGTATATGGTACTAAATGGTAATCTAATGGTGCATGTTCTATACCCATTATAATATATAGAAAATGATAATATTGAATCAGTTTTTTACATATGGCAAATCCTTTGCCTCCAAATCTGGAGTTTAGTTTAAACAGGGCTAGTAAATAATTGTACAACCAGGAGTCAATGCGGGTATCTTGTATAGTCAAACAGTTACATGCTCTGCTGTGCTGCAGTAATGCCAACTCTCATGAAAAAATTATGAAACTCCTGATTTCCTAGTCAAATTAACTCTGATTCATGATCTCCTGATAGACTGATCAAATCTTTGGGATTT
>NW_017728992.1:188127147-188130462 GCF_001723915.1 Gavialis gangeticus | reverse complement strand
CATGCTCTGCTGTGCTGCAGTAATGCCAACTCTCATGAAAAAATTATGAAACTCCTGATTTCCTAGTCAAATTAACTCTGATTCATGATCTCCTGATAGACTGATCAAATCTTTGGGATTTTTTTCTTCTGGCACATGTAGAGAGTGCCAAGCTGGTAAGTCTGTGATGGGGAAGGGGCAGGAGGAAAAGGAAGAGTTCAGGGGGAGCAGATTAAGGCCCCCATGGTGAGGGTGGGAGTGGGGCAGGAGGTGACATAAATGGGGTCCCGGGGCTGGGGCGAGTCATGCAACAGAGCTACAGTGTGTGTGAGAGCATGCAACAGAGTGGCTGTGGGTGTGTGTGTGTCTGCCCCTCACGCCCAAGCCACAGCCCCCCCAGCTCTGCTGTTCTCCCCTCACTCCTGACCCACAGTATCCCACATCCTGCCAGGGTGTGCGGGGACCCTTCCTCCCCAGGCTCCAAACCCCACACACACTCAGAGCCCCCCAGACTTTCACAAATAACTCCCCCACACACGCACACGCACTTCAAAAATAGTATCTCATAATTTACATTCCAAATCTCTTGATTTTTAAGAGTTTGTCTCATGGGTTTGGCACAGTGGGGTTGGCAATGCTGATGTTGGCATAGCCGATGCCTCATGAGGGTCCCCTAGCTTTTACCAAGCTGCTGTGGTTCAGTTAGTGTCTGAACCAGCTCAGTGTCCTGACAGCTGCTGGGGAAGTGACTGTTTTGCATAGTGGGGGGAACAACCTTGCCCTTAATACTGTAGTCACTTGAAATGCCTTTCCTAGTCTTTGTACATTGTTTCCTTTTGAAAGAAGAGAAAAATTCCCGAATAGCGTAAATCAGGTTGTCTCCACTGTGGCCAACGGTGCTTGATTGATTCGCCCCCATTTGAGGATCTGGCCCTCAGCATATGTAAATATCCTGTTAAGAAGAAGAACGGACCGTGACAGTGCAGGGCGCAGGGGGGAGTTATCAGCTTGTACGCTGGTTTTTATGAGCAGAGAAAAATTTACATGCTCTGCTTCTTTTCCATTCCTTCTTAGGAGGCACAGCTCTTGGTGTTTGTCTATGAGACGTGGCAGAACATTCCTAAAACATCAAATGCAGAGGCCTTCCTCCTTGTACTGCTGCAATTTTATACCTACAAGATAAAACCCTGACTATGCAGAGGCAAAATCCTGATACACTTCCAGATCAAGAATTAATTATAAATCAACTGGCCTAAGAAATAAATCTTATCATTTTTAATGTGTCAGGTTCCTTCCCTACCCCATACACTATCTGAATAACATATTTTGATGTTAGAGAAATAGAAGTTAACTTCTGAAAACCTAAGGCATATAACTACATCACTTGCAAGGATGATACCCTGTATCTTGGAATTAAGAAACAGGCAGTAAAGGAAGCTCATTATCTTGGAAAGAGATGGCAAGGGCCAAATGCTTTTTCAGCTCCATATGCCTAAGCAGCGTCTCCCAATGTCATGTGACTCCCATAATGCAAGACCCTATTTCATGAGAGGGAAATCCACATTGTCTTATGGGAGATGCACTATTTCAGGATGTCCAAACTACAGGAGAGAAGTGGGGTCCACTCACATAAGCTAATGTATTGGGTCATTGCATGGATTCAACATGCATCATTTTAGCTCTATTCAAAGGGGGAAAAAATGACCTCAAGGGAAATATTGCACTTTGATTTTCCAGTTGGAAAATAAAAAGGCAAGAATTAATATTTTCCCATGAAAAAATCCCAATTTTTAAGAAAAGCATGCTCCCTTAAAACTAGGCCAGTGCAATTCAGGTTCAGCTTCAGCCAATTCAGATGCCAGCAAATCAATTTGGAGCTCTGAATTGGTTTCCTGCTTCTATTTGGCTGAATTGGCTACAAAGCTTTGGAGCTGATTCGGAGATTTGGCCATAGGGTATAATGGGGAATAAATGAAATATCTATACCTTTGTTGTTTTTTGTCCAATCTGGATGAAACTTGCAGGGATGGTAGCCTCTGCTAAGAGCATGAGGTTTTCCAAGTTTCAAGGAGATAGGTGCAGGGATTTGGGGGGAAGCTGCACCCTAAATTCTTGAAAGTAAAACTCATGTCATATGTATGTGTTAAGCCACAGCAGGGTCAAAACTGCAGGGGTGGTAGCCCCTCATGAGGCCACAAAGTTTGCCAAGTTTCAAGGAGATAGGTGCAGGGGTTTGGGGGACACTGTGCCTCAAGATGTGGACAAGCAAAACTTGTGCCATGGGTGACACTGTGTGTTAAGACGCAGCAGGGTGAAAGCTGCAGGCCTGCTAGCCCCTGCTGTGGCCACAAAGCTGCCAGCTGTCAAGGAGATTGGTGCAGGGGTTCTGGGGCCCTGCACCTGTAGCTGCTGACAGACAAAACTCGTGCCATGGGTGCTTGTGCAACTGACTGTCTCTGTCTTGGAGAAGTTGATTGTTTGTACTGATTCTTTCCTCTCCTTAGTCTGTGGTTTTGTAGGTGTTAATCCTTGCTCATTAACTCATTACATTAGCTAGCTACTGTGTAATTGAGCTGGTCCCTGAGTGAGTCATGATTGATTGGTAACACAGTAGCCTAGCAGCCAGGCCTGCAGTAGCTTCAACCCCAAGACAGATGCAGTTGCACAAGCACCCAAGTCACAAGTTTTGTCTGTCCGCAGCTACAGATGCAGGGCCCCAGAACCCAGAACCCCTGCACTGATCTCCTCGACAGCTGGCAGCTTGGTGGCCGCAGCAAGGACTACCATCCCTTTAGCTTTCACCCTGCTGCGCCTTAACACACACAGGGTCACCCATGTCACAAGTTTTGCTTGTCAGCAGCTTGAGGTGCAGTTTTCCCCAAATCTCTGCACTTATCTCCTTGAAACTTGGGAGGCTTTGCGACCTCAGCAGGGGCTATCACCCCTGTGGTTGTCACCCCGCTGTGGTGTAACACATACAAGTGACATGAGTTTTTCTTTCAAGAATTTAGGGTGCAGTTTCCCCCAAACTCCTGCTCCAATCTCCTTGAAATGTGGCAGGCTTTGTGGCTTCAGTAAGAGCTACCATCCCTGCAGTTTTGACCCTGCTGGGACCTAACACACACATGTGACATGAGTTTTGCTTTCAGAATTTTGGGGTGCAGTTTCTCAGAAACCCCTGCACCTATCACCTTAAAACAGGGCACACGTCATGCTCTCAGCAGAGGCTACGATCTCTGCAAGTTTCATCTGAATCAGACAAAATACAATAAAGTAATAGATATTTCATTGATTCCCTGCAAGAGGCAACCCTGACCGCATTATGAGGGACTTCGA
>NW_017728992.1:188112737-188127136 GCF_001723915.1 Gavialis gangeticus | reverse complement strand
GACCCTTAATCTATGAATCTATGAATCTATGAATCCCCATTATACTCTATAGCCAAATCTCTGAATCTTTTCTGAATCAATTTGGAAAGCCTAAAACTTCCTGTGATTCAATTCGGATTCGTAGATTCAGCCTCTGAATCATCCAGATCATCTCTGAATCTGAATGATGATCCGAAGATTTGCACAGCCCTACTTAAAATCATTTTGGCAGAAACTTTCTGACCAGCTCTGCATAACGCCAGAGAACCCTGACTCCGTCTCCTTTGACTTCAGACTTCGTGCTTCCTCTTCCTTCCACCGAGCCACACACTTTGAGGCCACTTTGCATCTGACAAAGTAGTGTTGTGCACAACAGGAGCGTGTCACCGTTCGGGGTGTGGAATCCTCCAGGCAAACCCCATACACAGAAATGGCAGAGAACAGAGGGTATTCGATTCATCTATTTCTTATTCTTGTTAAGACACCTCCTTTTGTTTGTCTGCTTTCATCCTAGATGGTGGCTCTTAGTTTCTTTTCACTGGAGGCAGGGAGGAGGCTTTTTATAAGGGAATAAAGGCATGAGGAACTGGCATAATTATGCCGACATAATTGTTTCACAGCAGTGAGCTTAGTGATTCACTTTGTTGCCAAGGGCTTGGAGTCGGTACAAAGCAAGCTGAAGCAATAGCCTTGCCTAGAACATTCCTTGTGTCCTCGTCACTACACGGCAGCATCTTTTGAAAACACAGATCCCTGAAGCCAGCACAAGCCACGTCAATGCAGGTGTCTAAGGGCTGTGTGGGTGTAGGAACATTGAGCCCCAAAGCTAACCCGCCTGGTGCCTTTGAGACACTTGGCTCTTGTTGATACCCACTTCATGTCCACACATCTTCAACTCATTGTATAACACCAATTTATGAGAATTAAATAAGAAGGATCCCACAGTTCCCATACCTTGCAGAAATACCATTCAGGAAATGATCCCATTGTGGTGCTGACTCCGCCTGAGGAACCCACACCCCAGGAGCAATTAAATTGCGGTTTGTCATGAAAACTTTATGAAGATCAGGAGACTCACCAGGAGAGGGCTCAAGCCCTTACTGTGTGGGTCCCCCTCTACCACAGATTTCCCTAAATTACTGCTACTTAGTTGATATCTTATTAAAAAGCCTGCCCAGAGGAGCAGCCAATCTATTTACTCTTCTGTGAAATATGAAACACCATAACCAGAAGGAAATATGAATATATCCTGCTTATCAACAAAACAACTTCAAGGTAAACCAACTATTCCGACTTTTCTCTGGGTCTAATCTGCATATAAAATGAACTTTTCCAAACAGGAGATTTTAGCACCTTCAACTCTCGCATGAAATATGAACTTTCATTTCTACCCCAAACTTCTACAATCTTTTCCCTGATGGCTGATAAAGGGTGTTTGTGCCCGAAAGCTTGCAAGTAAAGACTTTTTTTTTGCAAAAAATTATTTGGTCTATTAAAAGATATCACCTCTACCATGAGTCCTGATTGCTTGATCATGTAAAGCAGTTGGAGCATGGGACCACTCCCACTGAAGTACTGTCAGTAAATAGCTGTGCACCCAAAAGGCAAAGACACCACTTCAACATACTCAGGTTCAAAGTGGAACCATATTGAAAGTAGAACCAAATTTTAAAAGACCAGAATAATTTTGAACCCGTTACCCCTGTATCGATATACAAATATGCCCACAGCATGTAGGAAGGACAGGGACGTCTTGTAATCTAGAACAAACAAAATAACACTCAAGACTATTTTCAGCATTGCCCTGAGGCTGTTTTGGCACCAGCTAATGCAAGAAGTCTTAGGGACTGGCAATAACCCCCCCGCCCCATTTTCCTTTCTGGCATCATTGTTTGTATCTTTTGTGTGCTAATCTGGGTGAAGGAATTTAATCGGCATTTTACTGGCAAAGTATCATTTATCTCAGTCCCATCTTAGCAGGGTAAAGGAATCACTGCTTGAGGACTCACCTGTACAGACAGCAAGTGTACAGTAGCCAGTAAATTCACAGCCCAGCTTACTGGGAACTAGCCTGCCTGGACACTCTTGCTGTGAGGTAACCTAGCCTGCTGTGCAGGTGCACAACCCCAATTTACACCCCAGTTTCCTGTTGTGACTTCCATGTGTACGCAAGTCTTGAATTGTAGGGAATCTGCAGCCCTTGCGCTCACCTAAGCAGTCTGAAATCTCAAAAGGGAACAAGCACCTGTTGCCATGACATGTGAAATGTGCCTTGCCTTGTACAGGATGCCCAGCTGAAAGCCGCTGTACTTTGTATCAGAGAGCAGTATGTTCATGGAGCCCGATCTTAAGTTAATAATCATGTCGCACTCCTGCAAAATATCAACAAGGAGACTTTTAGGGTAGAAACAAAAACAGCTCTTCATGTAAAAAAACAGGTTCCATACACTTTCAGAAAATAGCTCAGAGCCTGCTGTGATTCTTTAATTCTCAAGTGCGTCAGCAAAGAGCAGGTTCATCATTCCCACAGAAACCATAGAGGCTACAGAGTTATGGGTTTCCCCACCCTTGGAAACAAGGAGTTGACATGTTCTGCTCCAGGCACTTAAAAGCTTAGCATTCTTCTTTTTTTTTCATTTTTTATTTAAAGGAAGTGTTTCCTGTCGAATGAATGTTGCCAGCTACAGGTGACTCTAATCCAGGGTGGTTACCTGGAACAAGTACTGAAATATGACTGTTTCCATTCTGTAAAGTGCGGTGAGAACTGGAGCATGGAAGACAACGAGGGCCAAAACTTTTTTCAGTGTTGCTTGCTGAAGTGGTTCTTTTGTAGCCTCATGAGTGTAGTTGTTGGCACATAGACAACTTTCAGATACTGTTTCTGCCCAGAAAACTGGAAAAAATCCCAGAAAAGAATCTGCCTTTTAGGCTAGTGGTTAGGTCACTTGCCTAAACATGGGGAGACCATCTTGGTCCCCCCTTACCAAGGGGATGTTTGAAGCTGCACTACCCACATCCGAACAAAGTGCTATAGCCACCAGGCTTTGCCCAATGTGCTCACCAGCCCTCTTGAAGCTGAGCAGTGGAAGAAGAAAATGTATGTGGGCCAGATGACAGTGAGGTGAACACTGTCCTAATGCAAGAGAGACCATTCTATTGCATTTATCCTTTTCAGCCAATTAATATTGAATGCAAGGTGCAGAAAAGCCAGTGCGGTCAGGAAAAACTCCCTCTCTTCCAGGGCAGTATCTACTTCACTGAGTTGCATGTTCTCTGGCCATGTCTACATGAGATGCTGACTGCACAGTAGCCCCATACTACTGCACAGTAGCGTCATGTTGCAACAACCATGACATGATATTACTGTGCAGTAGTGTTAGGCTACTGCACACTAGCATCACAAAAAGATGTTCATTGGCGCTACTGCACAGTAACTCAGGTTGCTGCACAGTCATTTAGTACTTGTACTGCGCAGTTAGCGTCTTGTGTAAATGCGGCCTCTGTTGCTTGCTTCTTTTCTCCTCCTGATTTCACATATATCACCTCTTGGCTGCTCAGTGGGCCAGGTTCAAGAGGGCTGGAGAGTGCTCTGGGCAATGCTTAGCCTGCTGCTCGGTGGTTATAGTGTCTGGCTAGTAACCAGGAGCTGTAGGCTCAAATCCCCACCTGCATGAAGGGACCAAGAACTTGAGACTCCTATTCCCTGGGAAAGTGTCCTAATCACTTCCTTGACGGGCTAAAAGGCAGACACGTCCCTTCCCTCATCTAACCACAGTTTTGGAGACTTATATTATGTACCTGGGTGAGTTGATTCCACCCAGGAGCTTATGCAGCCAAAGCATAGCCCACAGAGCATGTTCACAGGGCACATCTACACAAGATGCTTTACTGTGCAGTAGACTAATCTACTGTGCAGTAAGGCATCATCATGTAATCATGTGCAGCAGCTACTATGCAGTTAATTAGGCTAATGCACAGTTTTCTGCCAATTGTAAATATGGGTAGTAGATGAACTGCAGATTAGCTACTTCATAAGAGCACATAGGTAGATGCTGACCGGGAGCTATTTGCGGGGAGGCCCGGTGCTGCCTGACTAACACCAGATGTCGGGGAGAGCTGTATCAGCTGCAGGAGCAGCAGTTTCCCTACCTCATGGGGTTTAGGACCGTCCTCATCCCTATGTGGCCAGGAGGGCTGTCTCACCAGCCAGGCCTGCTGCATTCCAGCCATGTGGGGAAAGGGAGGGTCCCGATCCCCATGTGGCTGCTAAGCAGCATCCCTGCCTGGTGGAGACCCTACCTGATCCCCACATTGTGGGAGATGATCAGCCATGGCTTGTAAGGGAGAAGGGGAATATCAGACTCCCTGACTACAGTTACTTCAAGTTATTGCGCCACTATGAGAAAATGTTTTTTAATATTCAGTTGGCCTCAGATGATGCATTTTCACTCAGTTCAATAGAAAAGGGAAGCACTTCAATTTTGGGTACTTATTTAAGATGTTTTGTTTCAACTGAAGTTGTTGAAACAGGCAAATATACTGGCAGTGCCAAATTAAATATTAGCCAGAAATTTCACAGGGTAATAACCTTCAAAAATGCAACTTCTCGTTCTGATTCCAGACACCAAACAAATGTTCAGACGCTCCTGTTTCTTATGGGACAACCTTCTGATTTTTGTCTTGCTTTAGTGTTCTTTTGATCTTTGCTGATGACTGAGTGGAGCATAAGCTCCAGCAACCCCCACAACTTCTAACTGTCTAATCTTATGCATTTATAGAATGGACGCGATTAAACTTAACTACCTCTCAGTGAGCATTGGTCTTAATTTATTAAGACTGCTACTTAATTAACCATTTGCAAAACAATTTGAGATCCTTGAAAAAAAGGTGCTATTTAAGTTTGGCATCTTGCTACTGATTTTCTAGCTCATCAAAATAAACTTTTGCAAGGGTTTTCTCAAACATAAAAAATCATTTCCCTTTTGAATCTTCCATAGGTTCTAGAACAGCCTTTCTCATGGATGGATAGCACCCATAGAGTATAAGCGCACTTCCTATTCTAGCACCTATTCTACAGCACAGTTACAAATATGGGAAGCCAGCTACAATATGGTTGGGTCTTAGCTCTGTTAGCACATGGCTTGGTTTTATCTGAATAGACTAGATCAAATTGTACGGTAACCTTGTTAAGGGATACAGCACCATAACAAGGAAGTTTGGTGCCCAGGACAAGTCCACAGTGGCAGCCTACCCTCACCCTGTGCACAGATCCGGAGGGGTACATATCCCCATGCTTGCCTGGGAGTGTATGCAGCAGTGGGAGTGTGGCAGAGTACCATCTCTGGCTCTCCCTAAACTCTGATATCTGACAATTTGGTTACCATGGTCACTGCAAAGGGCAGACTCCTCTGCCCCATCTGCTTCAGGTAACCCTGAGTTGTAACCTGAGTTGGATACATTCCTGAGGGAGGGGGGAAACCTGCTCCCTCTGCCTTCCTGACTGGCATCACATACCTACCTGGGTGGGGGGCTTAAGTTCCCTGTTGTTTTAAGTAATACCAACATGACTGGGAGGGGCTAGAGACCCTGCCAGTCTACCCGGCAACCAGTGATGCATTTCAAATTGGTTGGCTGGCAGCCAACAGTTGCTGGCCTTCATTGGACCAGGTAAATGAGGTCATAAGGGCTGAAGGACTGCCCAGGAGGAGGGGCATAGCCATGATGAAAACTCACAGAGAGAAGCTGGACCATCTGAAACTTGGTTTCTCTTGAAACTCATGATCAATGAACTGCCTGCCTCCAGAGGGAATCTCCACCTGCCTCTGGATGATACTTGTGAGTAAGCTACCTGAGATCTAACTAGATATATAGTGTTCAGTAACTCAGATGCATGATGAAAAGCTACCATGCCACAGTTTGCTCTAAGGTATTTCTCTGATATTGCTCTACCCTGTACCCTATTCCAGACCTACTCCTTGTAACCAGTGAAGTTCTTCTTTGTACCTAGCATGGGAGACTTATTGGGAGAGGGTCTAGATTATGCCTTGAGGGTCCCCTTGGTTCAGCTAAGGGAGACCACTATCGTGCTTCAGACTGAGGGAAGCACCCCAAGTTCTGGCAGTAGGTCAAGTACCCTCAAGGACTACTAGGCCTATGTTTCCCAGATGGTGCAGGTCCCAGATCAGTCCAGACTCTGGGTGGTGGCGGTGTTACCCCCAGGCTTACAGGTGTGCTCCAGGAAGGGGTTTGGCCAGATGTGAGGTACCCCCAGGCAGGCACTTGGAACCTGGAAGGTGGTCAGGCACAGTGAGGTGGGTGGCTAAATGCAGGAGCACCTCTTACTGGCCCACCACAGGAGCCCCTCCATTCCTGCACCCCCCCCCCCCGGCCCCAAATAAGCTGCTTGTGGCTCTGTCCCACATCCCACCCTGACAGAGCAGCACCTGTTGGTGCCCCTTTGCTTCAGCGAATGGATTGGTCACACCACTTGCCCCCCCCCCTTGCTATGGTACTGAAGAGATCCTTACAACAGTGTTAAACAATTAGGGCTATAGCTTGGTTCCCTCTGTCATGATTATGACATGATTTGGTTTGTTACGTACCGGAAAAAAAAAGCCATTTAAAGGCACCGTGTTGTAATTTGATTTGTAATTATAGCATAAGCAAAGCCTAAAAGCTGACATGGAGAAGACAGAAAAGAACTGTGCTGGGATTAGAAACTAACAGTTCCGTAACTCAATGGAGATTCTAGATATTGTATAATGAGTACATTGAACTTGAGTTGCATTGAAAAGTATCTGTAGCTATTAATTGCTTATACTACTGTAGTGCTCGTATTTTGCTACATGCGTGTGAAGACAGTCCCTGTACTAAAGAACTTAAAAAAGGAAGAACACAAAAGATATGTATTATATTTAAAGAGACTCAGCAGTCTCTTGCCATGTTTAACAGAACTGGAAACTAAACCTTGCAGCTGAAGCAGAGTAATAAAGCCATAGCTGTAAAGGCATTATTGTATTAGCATACAAGAGTAATCTGCATCTTGAATATGAACATATATGTTGCTTACACAAAAGAAAAGTAGACTAAGATAACAAGCGTGTAGGATGTAGCCACGTTGGTCTAAGGACACAGGCAGACAAGGTTCTTTGGGTAAATCTGATACCTTTTATTAGACCAACTCAAATAGTTGGAAAAAAATCTTTTTAGCAAGCTTTCAGGTTGAAAAACCCTTTGTCAGGCTGAGGAAGCGTCTGCAGTTGGTGTGTACTCTTCCTGGATGGAATGAATAGTAAAGTAAAGTAAAAGTCTAGAGTGACTAAGATAATGCACATTCGTACAAATGAATACTGGTTCCAAATCTAAGGTGTCTAAAGTAGGATCAAGGACTGACTGAAAATAACCGGATGTATAAGTAGAAATCTTGGAGGAATAACTTGTGATAAATGTAGAAGGAGTAAGACCATTGTTGCAGAGGTCATTTTCTGTTCATTTGCTGTATGAATGTGATGTGAACAAAGCTCGCTCTTTCTGTCCAAGAAATTGGGATGTTTAATACGGATAATTAATTGCACTGTGCTTTAGCAGTGAATAGTCTTTATCTACTTAAGCATCAGATAACCTTGGAGGAAAATATGCTTATTACAACAAAAGAAACAGCAACCGCGACAATGTCTTTTATTTGCATGGACTGTTTATCTGAATGCCTACATCTTCAGCCGTTCGCTGGCTTTGTTATGCTTTGCTTGATAGTATACTTCATACAAGCTGTGACATTACCAAAGGGTTCAGCAGTCAGGTGACAGACCACTTAATTATGAAGGACACAGTGTTGTTTCTATGAAGAGACTAAGGAGAAAAAAATACCATTTTATTATAAATTAGCAATGAGATGTTAAACATTTGCTCTGCCTAGAAAAGCAGCAGACATACCAGGAGGCATATTAAATAGACACCACCCATGCTTAAGCAGACCTTTAAAAAAGGAAACGGAAGCTACCATTCTCTTCCAGCAGTGAATCTAGCTAGGAAACATAAATGAGAAAAAAATGCCACATTCATAGTAAGACTAAAATTTGTGTCTCAGTTTATCGTCCAGGTAATCTAAAACAGATAGTGCTTGTATTTCCTTTTTTATGTATTTATATTTAAAGTACCTGATGCTCATTCAGGCTCTAGATGCTTTAACATTAGTAATTATACAAATATAACAAAATTAAACCAAGAATTGATAGGTATGAGCACAATGTTGCAAACGCTTATGTGCCCAGTTAACTTTAAGCATGTGAGAAGTCCCAGCAATATCAGAGGAATTATTTATATGCTTAAAATTTAAGCATGTGCGTAAAAGTTCAGTGGTTTGAATGTGATAGTAAACTTGGAAATGTGGATATAAGGAGAAACAGAGAGAGAGTTTACGAAGTCTTCCTGAGACTGGAAAGAAAGGCAGAAACAACAAAATACAGTTTGAGATGGAAAAGTGAAAGCTACTTAAGGAGTAACTTAAGCGTGTGATACTCTGAAGTCCAGAATTACTGTGGAAGACCGTGAACTGGAAAGAAATGATTATTGGTTAAGTGGTGACTGATCATTTTTCTTTCTTTCTTTCTTTGTTAGGCGTCATGTACCAAAGATCCGAGAAATCCAAAGAGATTCCAGTCTAAAAGATTAAGACTAGATTAGTTTACCCGAACACATACAAGGATTTTATCTGTGTTTCACTGAAGAAGTTTTGGGTCATAGGAGTTAGTGCATGTCTGTAATAGGATTGTAAAAGGTCCAGGCAGCCAGTCTGAATGTAGCTGTGGATGATCAGTGTGTCATGGGGCCACAGCAGAGACAGTCCAGAGGATTCACTGAAGGTTGGGTCTGGAAGGGAGAGGTGGATTGGGAGGAGAGGTGGACTCCCCTCTGGGAAGCCAGCTACCTGTGATTGAGGGGACAGTGACCCCAAGGGATTTTCATAGAAATGTTATAAGGGCTAGGGGGTAGTCTGAATGTAGGGTAAGGATTTTGTCAGTTTTGTTTGATCATACTTTGTTGCCAAAGCGTTTGATCACTTCTTCCTGTGCAATCTTTTTTTACATAATCCACAAGGAATTATGTTTTTTCTTTTTCCTGTTATCTGACTAGAGTGTCCATGGGAAATTGTGATTCTGGGCAAATTAATAACCTTAGCATACTCATTCAGCAAAGTGGGGGACCAATAAGCTTACATAAACTCCAGGTATAGTCTGGGGCACCCCAACACACAAGGGATTTATCACAGTGTCCAATGACAAACACTGGTTTGGATTAATAGTGTTTTTCTGAATATATTTCTCTCAGCAACGTCTGAGCATATGCATAATAAGCCTTAAAAATTAGATCAACAGAGCTGTAACACATGTATTTTAAAAATATTTTCTCATCACTCTAGCCACGCACATAATTTAATCCCCCTTTATAGTGATAAAATCATTTGGGAACAGCTCATTTTTCCCCAAGGGAAAATAAATTCCTATAGATTTATATAATTGCTGCAAAATTAGCTCAGTCTTCTTGAAGTTTACATCATTTGGATTTCGAAGCTAAGGAGTTTTAATTCCCAGATACCAGCTGTTTTATAAAAAAACAGTACAAACACACATAGAGTAGGTACATATAGTTCATCTGAAATCACTTTCTTAAATTATTTTCAAAATCCCTGAAGGATGTTTTGCCAGATCCACCCAAGATATAATTTCTGTCTTCAGAGGCTCTGGAAGCAATCCAGCCTAATGTCTACCTCCTATTGAATGGTATGAAAAAAAGCTGAGAATCTTTGAACTTGAATACAAGGCTCTTCACTCTCCTGTTTTTCACCTCCACCATAGCAGGAAGTTTCTGAAGATAAACCACAGGCAATCACACAGCTTCCTCAGAAACTGGATTATGTAAAAAAAGAATTTGGTTTGACAAGAGGGGAGATCTCCTAATGCCTTTAATTTCCATAAGATCAGCACTTAGCTTGGACTACACAGGTCTGTGGCAATGAAACCATTGTGCCCTTGTGCTCTCATTTAAAGGAGATCTCTTTGGAGTTAAAATCTTGTAATTTCTTATTGCAGCTACACAGAAAAGTGGCTGTCTGAACTATTGGCCTGTGATCTGCCATTTTCTTAGGTACATCAAAGCCTGCAATATCATTCTGATTCAATTTCCATTCTAAATAATAAGTTCACATACAGTTACATTTGCTACTTTATGCCTCCTGGGTGGTGGTATTTTTTTATGGGATCAGCTGTTGTAGTTAGAGCTGACTTCTCATCCCGTTTGCTGTCAGAGCTGCGATGAAAGATTATTCCTTACCTTTTCTTAGAGACTGTAGAGGCATAGATGAGTATGAGCCTCATGTTGATTTGATGGTCTGCCTACAACTCCCTGGATATTGGCACTTCTACAGTATAAAGAGTTCTTTGTTGAATGCCAGGCCAAATACTTAGCCAAGAGGTAGGAATGAATCCTCCCTCACAGTTAGTTAATTCAATGTCAGATGTCCTGGGACCACTCAAGTTCCCCCACCAAAGAAGCCTGCATAGTGCAATTTTGTTTGAAACTTTCAGTGGTGAAAAAATAGTTTGGGGTTGGTGCAGCTGCTTGCCTGAGCTATCCTTGTGCCTCTTAAAAGAAAAGATTGTGCAGTATTTGGGGCACTAACATAAAATGTAGGAGAGTGCCTTCTGTGCCACAGATTTCCTGTGCAACCACTTAGGGTTCTAGGTGCCTCCATGTAGTTGTTGCAGTGCATAAAATTTAGTCATCTTATCCAAAGAAAGCTGTCTGAAACCATAGAGCTGGGCAGCTAGAATATCTGTACAGTCAGTGGACACCATTAGCTGCCTACAAAGAACAAACAGGAATGCTGCAGGCCAGGAGGAGGGTGGTGCTGACTCGGCCTGGCATGGTGGCAGGAGGTGGGGGGAGAGGGGGCAATTGAACCTATCTGGCCCATGGTCTATCTGCCTGGCACCCAGCAGTGGGGGCACCAGATAGAGTGGGCGGGTGGGTTGGAGGGGTCTCTACGGGGACCCCTGCACGCAGGGTATGCATAGCTGGATGGATGGCTTGGGGTCATAGGTGTGGCAACCGGGAAATACTTCCAGTTCACTTCCACATCTGCCGCCAAGTGCACAGGGGACCCCCCCCCCCCCCGCCGGCTCAGTGGCTGGTGCCTCCTGGGTCTGGGGGGTACCTGGGGTCCCCCCGAGGCCGATTGCTGAGCCGGGCGGGGGGGGGGGGGCTGCACGCTCCACAACAGAGCTGGAAGTGGACCAGAAATATTTCTGGTCCACTTCCAGCTCTGTTGTGGAGCGTGCAGCCCCCCCCCCCCCGCCGGCTCAGTGGCTGGTGCCTCCTGGGTCTGGGGGGTACCTGGGGTCCCCCCGAGGCCGATTGCTGAGCCGGGCGGGGGGGGGGGGGCTGCACGCTCCACAACAGAGCTGGAAGTGGACCAGAAATATTTCTGGTCCACTTCCAGCTCTGTTGTGGAGCGTGCAGCCCCCCCCCCCCCGCCGGCTCAGTGGCTGGTGCCTCCTGGGTCTGGGGGGTACCTGGGGTCCCCCCGAGGCCGATTGCTGAGCCGGGCGGGGGGGGGGGGGGGGGGGGGGGGGGGCTGCACGCTCCACAACAGAGCTGGAAGTGGACCAGAAATATTTCTGGTCCAGTTCCAGGTCCACCATCAAGCATGCTGGGGACCTCCCCATGCTCCCGTGGGATGCTTCATCTGCCCCACCATTTCACCATTCATGAGCCGCCTGGTACCTTGAGGTATGTAGAAAAAACATAAAGCTGTGTCTATGGCCGAATCATCAAATCTTTCCAAACCAATTTGGAGGGTTCTGATTCGATTCAGAGAGATTAAAGGGTCTCCTGATTCAATTCGGTTTCGGCGATTTGGCCGCCGAATCAGGCCAAATGTCCACTGAATCGAATCAGTGACCGAAGCTTCACACAGCCCTAGTTAACACCACTGTCACTACCCCTCCCCAGCCCCCTAGCCTTTTCCCCTGCTGCCAATCTTAGTTGCCAGGGGTGACTAAAAACCCCAATTTCAGCAGCAGATAAGGAGAGGAGGCAAGTGGTGTCAACTCCCTGGTTACAGAGCACTGCTGAAACAGCAGCTCTGGCAGATGTGGGTATTAACACTGCTGCTGCAGTGAAGTCCCCCAAGCTGGATGACCTGCTTCAGCAGGTCAGATCTAGCCCACAAGCCATACATTTGACACCCCTGCACTAAGCTACAGGCTTATTCCATTGAAGATGCTTGACTCTGAATAAAAGAATTAAAGATCCATTGCATCTGAGGGAGAGCATAACTCTTTATCCTTGTGGTCGGAGCAATTACCTGCTGTAGAAACATATGTTTCAGTCACTGCTTCTAGGATGGCTGATGCATTTTACATTAAGCAGTCATCAGATAAAATACATACATGACATAGGGAGCATCTTTCTTACCAAGGAGAAATGAGAGTCTAATAAGATCATATGGGATCATTGAAAACTTGAACATTTCACTGGGTTTAACCCATGGGCTCCTAGACTTTGCACTGGTGGTAAAAGTCCAAGTCTTTCAAAAAAATGAACGCTCAGGTAACACAAAGGGAGCTCAGTAAATGTAGTGTTTTTTATAAGAAATGCCAATGGAAATGCCTGAGGTCATTGTAGCAAGAGAGAAATGTTTTGCAAAATCAAGGTGCCTGAACCTGTTGCTCTTTCATGCTATAATGTATCCAGCATTAAAGGTCAGCTAATTTTTATCTGCCAGGGATAGGAGAGGCACATGCCAGTTTAGTGGTATGTTCCCTTCTTCTGTGGCACCTATGGAAGCCCCTTTGCCTGATCTCTTAAAGGCTGGGGTCTTATGGAAATTCAAGGAAAGGGCAGGGTCTGTATTTCTGTAAGTGGTTGGACTCAAACTTCAGGCTATAGGTTGGTATCTTTCTGACTGTCTGGGTATCAAAGCAAGAGTTGCATCTCCAAGCAAATTTTCCTTTGTCCCCAACAATGTCTCATGCTGTAATATAGGGAAAGAGGCAGTCAATGGCATCGTACTTCCTGAAGGGACAGTGTCTTAAGGTGGAAGAGGCAATTCATGTCCCTCTGAGGAGAAAACTACGGGGGAAGAAGCAATGGCAGGCAGAAAACAGGATGCCAGGCACCCGGTTGCAGGAAAATGCCAAATTCTGTGGCAGAAATTCTCTCTTCCATGGCATAATGGAAACATTCAAGATGACCCTGGAGTCCTCGTGTCCCTGACTGAGATGATGGGGGCAGTCCAAACCTTGCTGAGCTGTTGTTTTAGCCTGGTTAGACTCAATTCAGGCAGGCAATTCTGCCTCGGGAGATGCCACATTCACATGTCAAGGTTATTTCTGATGCCACATGAGTGATGCACATTTTTTAAGAAGAAAGTAGGGAGGGAGAGTGAACTCCACAGCAAGTTCTTCAGCTAAAGGCTCACTAAACCCCTTTAAACCTCTGCCCTGAGGGAACAGAGTGCTATAGATGGAGTCTCATCAGTGCTTCCTTGGCTGTCTCCCTCCTTCTCTACCTGGAAGCACGATAGTGTCCAGAACTTGCTTATTAGAGGATCAGCTCTTCAGGTGGCAAAAGTTATCGTGTCCCCCTCCTGCCCCACACAGCTGCAACAGCTTTTATGTGCTCAGTGGGATTTGATATTGCTTTGACTGCTAGAAGTAGATTGCGCAGTAATTATGCAATGAACGGAATCTTTTAAGGAGAGGATTTTACTCATTTTGAACAAATACAGGGTCAAAACAGCAGAATCTAAATACTGGGCATTGCATTGGAGAAGCATGCACAGAATGGTGCTTGTGTCATGTGAACAGATGTAGTTAGCTATGCCAGTCTGAAGTCAGGCAGAAGGTAGGGCAGGGTCACACCTTAGGGTGTGAACAGACACAACGCTTGAGCTGTTCTAAAAATGTCACTGATTGGGAGCTGGCTCACAGTCGTCCATGGTCAGATGTGTCTGCTACTTGAACCATCGCTTTTTGTGGGGTTGTAGTGCTGCAGAAGCCCCACCAGGAGGTGGTAGGGTACCCAGACCAGCATGCTTTCCAGGGCTCAGTGCCCTCAGGTTCCCCAGGCTTCCCTGAGACAAAGAGGAAAACCTGACTTGTATGGACATGAAGAAGGAAAATGTCATTGTCCACAATTGTAGTTTCTGCTTCCCTCTTCTCACAAATATTGAGATTAAAAAAAGAAAAGAGTGACTTCATATTAGTAGAGGTCATTGCAGGACCCCTGGCACAGCTTTACGAGCACTCATGGTGCTCTGGCGAGGTGCCAGAGGACTGTAAAAGGGCCAATGTGGTCCCCATTTTCAAAAAAGGGAGGAAGGAGGACCCAGAAAACTATAGGCCCGTTAGTCTTACCTT
>NW_017728992.1:188112004-188112597 GCF_001723915.1 Gavialis gangeticus | reverse complement strand
GGAAGGAGGACCCAGGAAATTATAGGTCTGTTAGTCTTACCTCAGTCCTGGGGAAGCTTTTTGAGAAAATTTATCCAGGTGAACATCTGCGAGGGTCAAGCAGCGGAGTGTATGCTTAGGGGCAACCAACACGGGTTCATTAGAGGCAGGTCCTGTCAGACCAACCTGGTGGCCTTCTACAACCAGGTCACAAAATCCTCGGATGCAGGTGTCGTGGTGGATGTAGCTTTTCTGGACTTTAGGAAGGCCTTCAACACTTTCTCTCACCGCGTTTTTGTTAAAAAATTAGGAGATTGTGGTGTCGATGCCTACACAGTCAGATGGGTCACTAGCTGGCTGGAGGGCCGCACCGAGAGAGTGGTGGTGGATGGGTCATTTTTGACCTGGAGGGATGTGGGCAGTGGGGTCTCCTAGGGCTCAGTCCTTGGGCCCGCACTGTACAACATCTTCATCAGTGACTTGGACGAGGGGATAAAAAGCACCCTGTTCAAATTTGCAGATGACACTGAGATGTGGGGAGAAGTGGGCACGCTAGAAGGGAGGGACAGGCTGCAATTGGATCTGGACAGGTTACAGGGGTGGGCAAATGAGAA
>NW_017728992.1:188105616-188107004 GCF_001723915.1 Gavialis gangeticus | reverse complement strand
AGGAGGCGCTACTTCCCAGTCAGGGCGTCTAGGATCTGGAACCAACTTCCAAGAGAAGTGGTGCTGGCTCCTACCCTGGGGGTCTTCAAAAGGAGGCTAGATGTATACCTTGCCAGGGTCATTTGACCCCAGCATTTATTCCTGCCCAGGGCAGGGGATCGGACTCGATGATCTGCTCAGGTCCCTTTCAACCCGACCAACTATGAAATAGAAAACGTTATTACTCTTGACCAAAATCTATGTGGTGGTACCATGACTGGGGGTGTACACGTGTGTGGGAGAGCAGCTTGGACCTCCTGGAAATACATCTCCCTCCTCAGGATCCCAGGCTCATTTGGGGCAGGAAAGGGGGGTTGCCAAGTGTTGGGGCAGGGCTGTGTGGCTGAGTGCACCAGGACTCCCCCAAATCTCTGCAGCTTTGAAACCTTACCCTGGCTACCCTTCCACCCCACCCCACATCCCGAAAAAGCCTGGGACTCACTACTCTATGTCCATAGCAAGGAAGTAAAACTGACAAAGGCTTTCTGCTCCCCCATCCCTGCGGACTGTAGTCTGGGTAGGCAAGATGCTTGGACAGTACTGTTCTGACTGCATCCCAGAGCAGCCTATTGCCTTGTATGGGTTTGGGGGGAGTGGGTGAAGAGCTGCATTGTACGGGATGCTTGGAGGACTGACCAGACACTAGGCACAGAATGCTCTATGTCTGCACAAAACATTGAACCATCTCACAGAGGCCTGGTTCAAAATAGTACTTGATTTCCCTAATGTACTTTTGAAGCGTTCCAGGTCGTTTACATCGTTCTTAAGTGGCACGTGCATCTTGGGGTTGAGCGTGTATTTGGAGCATTCTAAACATTGCATCTGTCCATAACAAAAAGTCCTTCTTCAAGTATATAGGTAGCAAGAAGAAGTCTCGGGGTAACATTGGACCCCTACGGGGCAGGGCAGGACAGTTGGTGATGGACGCGCGAGAGAAGGCAGAACTCTTCAACAAGTTCTTTGCCTCCGTGTTCCTGTCTGCTGACAATGGGGTGCTCTCGGGTGATAGTGTAGAGAGGCCCGGGAAGGATGTGAGTCCCCCAACTGTTAGTTCAGACCTGGTTAAGGATTACCTGGAGGGCTTAGATGTGTCCAAGTCGGCGGGCCCGGATGACCTTCATCCCTGGATGCTGACGGAATTGACTGGTGTCATTGCAGAGCCATTGGCATGGCTGTTCGAGGACTCCTGGTGCTCGGGCCAAGTCCCTGAGGACTGGAAAAGGACCAATGTGGTCCCTATTTTCAAGAAGGGGAGGAAGGAAGAGCCTGGCAACTACAGGCCAGTCAGCCTCACTTCTATCCTGGGGAAGGTCTTTGAAAAAATTATCAAGGGCCACATTTGTGAGAGC
>NW_017728992.1:188097361-188100616 GCF_001723915.1 Gavialis gangeticus | reverse complement strand
ACCTGGCTGGGGTCTTATGACCCCTGCTACCCCCAGTGCTCCTTCCTGCCCATGGCAGGGGGTTGGACTCGATGATCTCTCTAGGTCCCTCCCAACTCATTGATTCTATGACACCCATAGTGATGAGTTGCTTCCACAAGTCACGAGCTTTTGTAGGCAACAACTTACTTCGTCAGATGCTGTGAAGCATCGGATGCCTCCATAGCATCTGGCCAAGTCAGCTGTTGCTTACAAAAGCACATACATCTCTGAACCAGTTCTTTTAAGGTGCCACCCCATTCTGCCTTCTGAGTTACGTGAAATATATCCCCAGAGATTTGAGGGATTGCCTTATTTAAATACAGTTATGCAAGATGCTCTTTTAAAAACCTATCTGACATGCAAAATCTATTTGACTGCCTTCAGAATGTAGACAGATGATATTTAACACTGAATTGTTCTATACACAAAGTATATTTGTGCTCATAATAATATCACAAGGTACTGGAAAGTCTGGATATTTTACTAGCTGCCTGTCTTTACTTATATCTCTCAACCCATAAAGGCTACATTTACTACTCTTTGGTTTTGAATGTTTGCTTGCTTTTTGCCTTTGTCACACAAGGAAAAATACTAGTTTAGGAACTCATTGTGCTTGAAGAACATAAAGAGATGTCCCAATCAATATTTTGCTTGTTCACAGTCATTAAACATTTTATGTTTGTTGTCCTCATAGTTGTCAGTTGTTTATGTGCCAAATAAAGCATGTTTTGCCTGTCAGATATTCAAGTTAGGTTTGAATGGTGTGTGTTACCAACTGGTCCTGACTGCTTTAAACTTGTGTAGTAATATGAGATTCTTTATTATATCTAGTACACATCCACGTGTTCCTGAACTCAGTGTTTGTGTGTGTGTGTGTTCATTTTATTTGGAAAAATAACAAGATCAAAATAGTTTGATACTAAATAAAAGGGACATATCAGCACATGGTCATGTTCTAAGAGGTATTTTAATTAGGTGCTAGTAAACATTGCAAAGAACAAATGACATAGACACAGTCAAGGAAGAGTTTCAGTTAGAATATGGTGCCAACTCTAATTTATTCTTTCTTTGTATAAACATCTGAACTGATGAATGACAACAATGTGAGCTTTTTACATCTGGAAATTGTGCCACTTAACATGTTAAACACTCATTTAAGGCATATTCTCATATTACAGTTATGTGTAACGTTCACTAGACTGTCACTCACTGAGAATAATTAGAAGGATAAATGTGACCCATGCAATACCTGTTATCTTGAGCATATTTTTTTTAATAGTCCATTTGTCCACAACACTTTACATTGTCCTTTTGTGGTCCTTTAAGTCTGTGCACTGCAGGCCAGTATTTTAGGTCTATTGTGTCATGTGCTATGCTTAACACCGCATTGGCCAATATTCACTTTCAACACTGCATTTAAACATGTTACTAGACAAATTGGTGTCTTTATTAATATAGTTCAATCTGTGGAAAAATTGGTGCCACAAATGGATAACATCTTCATAAAATGCCCTACTGACTTCTTATATAAATCATAATTTATCAGCTTAACAGAATGGAAGCCATAAACTGAAAAATGTGATGAACTGATTGTTTTCATCAAAGTGTAAGTATTACCTATGAAGGTTACTTACCAAATCCAATTTTAGCTGTTCAGAGTGGCCTGGGATTTATGCATGTCACAACAAAATGTGATCTGAAGCAAATTTATAGCATGTGGAAGCTACTGTGCAGTAGCCAAAGAAACATAATGCTGTGCCCTGTTAAAATACAATAACAGAGGACCATTTGAAACTATTCTTGGATGCTTCTACTGTATGTTTTGGTTTTCCACATTCCAATTTGCATTGCAAAAATAACAGTAATAAGTTACTTGACATTTTTATAATGCCATGCTTCCTACATTAAGTACTGTTCTTTTCAGGTTTGCTTCAGATAAAACAGGTCCATACCCAGTCGATTTAAGATATTCAGGCCCAGACCACTCATTCACTGCTCCATTTTCATGTGTGTTCCTGATATTATCAGTAAGCACACCGTGGTAGCTTCACCTGCTCTTAATTCCTCTGAGTAAATGAAGCAAAAGAAGTATTTGGATTGGATGAGAAATGGCACTTAGATAATATGCTCCTGTTCTTTTCTCAGTGTTGTCTTTAATTTTCCATTTGCTAATAGCCGGTCTTGTAGGCTAACAATCTTGCAAAGAGGAATCCTGTTAAGAAGTGGAATGTTAAAATAAACAATAGTTCAGAAGCTATAAACCTATCCTTGCTCAAACAAATTACATGTCAACATCAGCAGTGTCTATCTTCTGCGGTGTGTGCATGCAGCACCTTTTGCGGTACAAGTCAGAAGAATGCTGGAATGCTTCAAACATTTCTGATTGAACTGTCTGACCCATCTGCTTCAGAAATTTGAGACAGAAATGTGTGACATGCAAAAGGTAGCACTTTCAGTATTGGCATAACTCTCTTTCCATCAAGGATAGGAGGAAAAGCTCCTATTAGGGCTATGCTGAGGGTCTCTGACAATCCCACCCTTTGCCTTGGAATTGCTTTGGGATTTGAGGAAAAATAAGCCATTTTGTTCCATTTATATGGTTTCCCATTGCTTTCCGATTTGGCTTCTTTCAATATGGTAAGGGTAACAGAAACAAACGTAGTACTTTGTCTAACATTCTGTGCATTGAAAAAGGGCTTGGGAGGTTTGGCAAGGGATCTGTTAACTGGCAAGGCCTACAGTGAGGCTAAACATTGTGATGCTGACTATCAAATAGTCTAAAAAATTAGGTGCCTCCTATGCACAGCAAAAGTACTGTAATTTCTACTCTATGTAAACCCACTCTCAGTTATGGTGGATTCTTTATTAGATCTCAAATCATCTGGAACTTCCCTGACCAGAAGGGTACAGATCTACCACTTCTCTCCCTGACACGTAAAACATGATCTTTATATAATTGCAACCCCCTTAACCTGACCTTGTGGCTGTGTCTGGACAGGCCTTGGAAATGGTCAAGCCACCGATACAGAGCCTCAGAGAAATCCCAACTCTGACGTGACCCGTAAGATGACAAAGGGTATGTCTACACTACAATCAAGTAGGTAAATGTGGCTCGTGTAGACAAACCCAAGCTGCCTGGCTTGTCCTCTCTTGGAAGTACAGCTGTGGTACCTTGGAGATGAAGTAAGGCTACTCACCAATTACTTGGGCAGGTTGTGCAGCCTGTCTTGGGCA
>NW_017728992.1:188088712-188092361 GCF_001723915.1 Gavialis gangeticus | reverse complement strand
GGCTTAAAAGCAGTGATAAGAGGAGGTGCCCCCGGAAGCAGTGCACCTGAAATGGTTGTGCTGCTGGTGGTGGTGGCACTCAAAGACGAAGGCACATCTCATGCAATTTGTGGGTTAGGAAGCTGGACCAAGAGCAAGTTTCATAAGGCAGCAGAACCTGTTGAGGGCAGTGAAATGATGTTGAATAGACCTTTGTGCATGAGAGTTTGTGGGAGTTTCCTGTCTGCTAAACAGGTTTTTCCTGCAAAGGGAACAGTCTGACCCCTTCCTACAACTGTCTCCCTTTCTCTTAAACTTCCACATACAGGAGATATAAATACTGTTAAACAGATACAACTGGAGTTTGTGACATGAAGATGAATATTCAGTAGTGTCTATGTGACAATACCTGGCCTCAAGACTTTATGAGGCCAGGCATTGCCACATACACAATACTGCTTAGCTACAGTTTGCTTAATCTGTGAACTGCAAGGGTTTAAGATTTGCACGTAGCTACCCTGACTTTATATTTGGAAGCAACACATTTAAAAATGCAAGGGATTATTCTTCAGTAAAAGGGGACATAATCACCCAGAGGTAAGTATGCAAAAAGGTACAGGCCTCGTGACACAGAGGGTTGAGCCACTTGGCCCCAGGAAGGAACTGCTGTGGCCAGTAGGACAGAAGTGCCCTCTTACTGGCAATTAGGTACCTTGGTCTGGACTCTGGGGAGGCTTCTCCCTCCAAGCACAATTCATAAATGCTGGAGTCAGGAGTTATGCCCTTTCCATCACAGACCATGCCGACATGCGAGTTTAGATCCACACAGCAGATTTAACCTTTCTTTCCTAGTCTGGGAGTAGGTTCTTGGTCAGAGCCATGTAGAGGGACTTCACATCTTCCTCCTGTGCTTTGTTTGGAGCTTCATCTGCTGAGTGCATACTGAGAACACCTGCCAGATTGGGCTGCTCAGGTGATAGGTTGGGGGATACCTAGTTTCTGAATCCCACCAGAGTTTAGGCTTTATTCACATGCTTCATTTCCTGGCCCTGTCATGACAGAGCAGGTCCTATACCTGGAGTAGAGGGTTTTAAGGCTTGCAATTATGGATTAAAGTGGGAATAAAGCAGAATCTAGGCAGCAAAGTGCTCTTGTGAAACCAACCCAAATACATGCATCAGTTCCCACACACATAAGAGGTACCCAGTGGAGGCATCTGAACGAGAGAAATGGAAAGACTCCCTGGCTGGTTCCAAAGCTTTTGATTAGTTATAATGGGATTCAAAATAAGGAGGACATTTTTGCAAGCAAGCTAAGGAAGTACGGGTTGGATGAATGGACAGTATGGTGGATAGAAAACTCATAGTTTCATAGTTTCATAGATTTAGGGTCAGAAGGGACCTAGTAGATCTTCTAGCCCGACCCCCCGCCAGGGCGGGAGAACAACAAAACCCCAAAACAAGAAACGGGACTCAAATGAGTCCAGCCAGGTAGGCATCCAGCCTCTTCTTAAAGACCCCCAGGGTAGGGGCCAGCACCACTTCCCTTGGAAGTTGGTTCCAGCTCCTAGCCGCCCTAACTGTGAAGTAGTTTTTGCGGATGTCCAATCTATACCTCCTCTCCATCAACTTGTGCCCATTACTCCTTGTTATGCCAGCGGGCGCTAGGGGAAACAGCGTCTCCCCCAAACCCTTCTGGTCCCCCCTAGTGAGTTTATAGACGGTCACCAGGTCCCCCCTCAGCCTTCTCTTGTGGAGGCTGAATAGGTTCAGGTCCCGCAGTCTCTCACTGTAGGGTCTGCCCTGTTGTCCCCGGATCATGCGGGTGGCCCTCCTCTGGACCCTCTCCATGTTGTCCACATCCCTCTTGAAATGGGGCGCACAGAACTGGACACAATACTCCAGCTGTGGCCTGACCAGCGTCGCGCCACTGGCTGAAGCATTGGGCTCAGAGGATAGTAGTTAATAGCTCACTTTCTAATTGGCAGCTGGTATCAAGTGGAGTGCCCCAAGGGTTGGTCCTGAGGCTGGTTTTGTTCAATATCATCATAAATCACCTGGAAGATGGCACAGAGTGCACCCTCAACAAGTTTGCAGATGACACCAAGGTGGGAGGAGTAGTAGATACGCTGGAGGGTAGGGCTAGGATTCAGAAAGACCTTGACAAATTGGGGGACTGGGCCAAAGGAAATCTCATGAGGTTCAATAAGGGCAAGTGCAAAGTCCTGCACTTAGAACAGAACAATCCCATGCACCGGTACAGGCTCTGGGCTGACTGGTTAAACAGCAGCTCTGCAGAAAAGGACCTGGAGGTTGCAGTGGACAAGAAGATGAATATGAGCCAACAGTGCACCCTTGTTGCCAAGAAGGCTAACGGCATACTGGGCTGCATTGGTAGGAGTAAAGCAGGGGTACCAAACAGGATAGATCTAGACTCTTCTCAGTGGTGGCAGATGACAGAACAAGGAGCAATAGTCTCAAGTTGCAGCAAGAGAAATTTATGTTAAATATTAGGAAAAACTCTCTCCCTAGGAGGGTAGTAAAACACTGGAATAGGTTACCCAAAGAAGTTTTTGAATCTCCATCCTTGGAGGTTTTTAAGACCCAGCTAGACAAAGCCTTGGCTGGGATGATCTAGTTGGGGCTGGTTGTGCTTGGAGTAGATGACCTCTAATATTCTACGATCCTATGAACCTTTAAGATGATTATCAGGAAATACCCTAGATAGTATGATTTATTAAGCAATGGAACAACCCTCCCAAGGAGGATGTCCAGTTGCTTGAGATGTTTAAAGGCAAACTAGACAGTGTGCTACTGCAGATACCGTGAAGAACTAACCTGCACGGTTTCCAGGGACATGGACTCTTGGAATCTTCAACTTAGACAAATCTACACTTCCCAGTGAACATCATTTTTTTTTCCCAAGTCATTTTAAATTCTTCTGTAAAATGAACCTGTGGAGGGGAAGTCAGATCAAAAACCTCATTTCTGTTGATGAAATCAGAATCAGCAGTAAAACTGAAAGGAGACTTATTCACTGGTCTGGTATTAGTAGGGATCTACCTTATTTGCGATTTCATGTTTTTCACAGAAACCACTAAAAAAACCGGTTTCTGCCAACCCCGTGAAAACAGCAATCCCTGCAATTTTCTCATGGAATCGCCAAGGAAAGCAATCACTTAACAGAGCACAAAGGGATGTATAGCAATCCCTGCAGTCAGAGCATGTGGTTTCACCGAAAGAGCTAGTGAAAGGCTGAGCCAGTGACACAGGCTCAGTAAAGGTGCCAAGAAGAGAAGCAAGAAGGTTTCGACACCATCTTTCAGACAGTCAGAGTCAGTGCGGGCAATAGTGTCTGCAGGTGATGAATAAAAAGAGTGCCGGTAAAGCTAAGAGGATTTTGGCTATGGATTGTGTAAGGCGCTACCCTATAGGAACCTTGCATGCAGGTGGTGGAAAATTGTTTGTTCATCGTGCAATGTGACTCTAAATGGTGATCAATGCTGTTTTTCTTCACCACATCAAGTGGCAGAATTGCACGTGAAGTGAAAGGCTGCTGCAGGGGCTGAAGGGCAGAGCTAAAGATAAGCGACCTCAGTGTTTAAAAGGGCCACTGAAAGCAACGTGACAAGAAGTCTACTACAGACCTCCCACCCAAAGTCAAGAGCTTG
>NW_017728992.1:188072379-188086639 GCF_001723915.1 Gavialis gangeticus | reverse complement strand
CCTTCCAGCCCTAATGTCTATGAAATCTATGAAGAGAGGCTACGTTTATGCTAGTCGAGCTATTCATGGCCATGAACATCCCTCTGCAGAAAATTAACAACTCTAGCTGAAGGGAGTACTTGAAGGCCAACACGGTAAATGGTGGATGTTTTCCATGTGCAAACAAGCTTCACCGAGATTATCTAATGGCCATGATTGTTTTGCTTGTACAATCTACAAAAGCTGCCTTGGCTATCTCAGTTGTAGCCGATGAAACCACAAACCCTCAAGATAACTATGTCCTGCATATCTTATTTGTGCCTGGGAGCTGGACAGACTGCAACCTGCCTGTTTTTCAAGTAGAGTCAGTTCACCTTGCGTCTGTCAATTTTTCTACCATAGGGCAAGCTGTAGTGAAAGCTGTCGTAAACTACAGTTTAGATTTTAATGAGATCTCAGCATTTCTGTCTGACAGTGCCTTGTATATGTGCAAAGCTTTCCCTGATGTGCTGCAAGAGATGGCCAGTGCAATTCATGTCACCTACAACGCACACATTCTGTCTTCAGTAAGCCACATCTGGTGCACACAGTTTCCTGATGTGGATAGCCTGATTTCCTCTTTTAACAAAGCTTTCAAACATTGTCCAGGTTGTAAGCTCCAGTACAGGGAGTCCGGTACTGTGCCACTTCCACCACAGCCAGTACTTACAAGGTGGAATTCGTGGTTTAATGTGGTTTGTTACCAGACTGGAAATACGAGGTACTACCAGCAATTTTTGAGTGAGGAGCTGGTAATCACACCCAACACACAAGCAATGCTTAACCTACGTGATCTCTTAAGATGGGGCAATATGGAAGGGCAGGTGATGTTTGGGCTGAAAATGTGATTCAGTTTATGGAGCATCTAATGTGGTTTGAAGGCTGTAATCCACCACGTGCACAACAAGCAGATGGATATGATAAATTGGGTTGAAGACATGGCATCTCAATAGCTTTCAAACTGTCAATGTGAAAACCAGCAGAGACAAGAACTGTTCCAGGCAATAGTTGCAAGGTTGAATCAGTACTACAAGTACAATCCATCACATCCCCCATGATTTAAAACAACCAGCTACCTCCTTCCTTAGTGCTGTTCTCATTTTGGACTCTGACTTAGAGCCTGTTTTGAGTTGTGACCCTCAGCTAGTGCGATCAGTCCCTGGATGGGGGAAAGAGCACGACAATGAATATGCTGCTTACATAAAGTTTGTCAAAGAGTGCCAGATACCTGCAACCTCCTACCCTGGGGGTCTTTAAGAAGGGGCTTGATGCCTACCTAGCTGGAGTCATCTGAGCCCAGTTTTTATCCTGCTCAGGCAGGGGGTCGGACTTGAAGATCTACAAGGTCCCTTCCGACCCGACTTCTACGATTCTATGAACTGTGTTTTGGGAGTCTGGACACAGAGCATGTGATCTCAATATATGGACGAGTGTTCACACTGCAGACAGAGGATGTCAGCTGCAACTGCTGGTGGATCCTGCATGCTAGCGTTTAACAAGTAGCATGACGAATTCTTTCTGCAGAGGGAAGCATTATTTAGCCTGACGTGGATCAATAGCGCATCCAAAATCCTTGGTTTTGGGGAAAAGAGCTGCTGTACAACATTTGGCATTCAGATGTATTGAGCTGCAGAATTAATGAGTGATTAATTTTATTCATAAAAATGTTAATTGATCATTGTGAGATCTTCTTAACATTCAGCGCTCTGAGTACCTTTTAGCTTTTTTTCACCTGCGCTCACATAGGTATTTAATATTTTCAGACATTCAGCTACTACCAATATTGCTTGTGATTAAACATACATTTCCTAAAATTGCTTCCTAAACTTGTTGTAGAACACCAGTAAAAAAAGTTAAGATGCCATTAGTTTCAATTCAGATTGTGTGTTATTTTTGTAAGGTATTTCAATGCAGATTTAATTGATTGCTTAGAAGAATGCATACATTTGTTTTTGTGGGCTTTCTGTGTAGTTATGTGGCAGTTTTGGCCCCTTAGCCAATCAGTGGTGAAGGGCAGGACTGCCAGGGCCCCACAGCCAGTCAGCAGGAAGTGAAGAGGGAGGGACCATTGTGAAAAGAGCACAAAAATGGCATGGGCTGCCATGAGCGGCCTGCAATTTTTTCCCTCACCTCAGCCAGAATTAAGTAGATCCTTAGGTATTAGAAGAGTAGTAATACTCCACGCTGGGAAGAGTCAAGATTTGACATTCAAGTCCAATTGGATTCCAGCCCTGATTCAGCTTAACATGAACGCAAACACCAGACTGATATCAAATGCAGATTTGACCCTTGTATCTTTTCTCATCCCTGGTCAAAAGTGAGAATTAATGTTATGGTCTCATCTCTTCTTGCAGGGGACATCTATCTATGTTTCAGATTTATGTTCCCAGTTCAGCAGAATTCAACATGTATACTAATGAAGTACCCAGAACTAAGATGGCAGACATGCTGTAGTTTGAGATGGAAGTGCATGGGCTGAACTTTGTGTAAAAATGTATCTAGCATTGGCTATTGGTGTGACTGTAGTGAAATGATTAAAACTAATGTTAAAAGGTTAACTTTAATCTTGCAGACATAGAGTGGGCATGAATTTCAAATGCTCATGTCTGTCTTAGACACTGCGCAATGGCAGCACATAGGTTAGCTAAGAAATCTCCTAGATCTAGGGTGCTCAACTCCCGGCCCATGGGCTGGATCTGGCTTGCAACGTCATGTGGTCTAGTCTGCAGGGCTCCTCAAGGGTCCAGACATTTGGTGGTGGGGGTGCAATGGCGATTAATGCTGCCTCTGCTCTTCTACCTTCCAATTTCCAAGCCCTGCAGGCTAGATGACATGACCTCGTGCACTAGATTCAGTGGCATGGGTGGGGCTAGGGCCAGGTCTGGGATTGTGGGCCTGGTCCAGTGAGTGTGGTGCCATGACAGCAAGCCTGATCCAGCACAGGCTGGTTTGGGGAAGTGGGTCTGATCTAGTGCTAGAGCTGGGGCAGTGGGTCCAATCTAGTGTGTATGGGACTGAGGCAGTGGGTTTGATCCAATGTGCACAGGGTCAGGGCCAGGACAGTGGGCCCAATCCAGAGCACATGGGGTCAAAAGATTGGACACTACTGCCCTGCATGATTTATGGATGTAGGAATATGCCACTAAAAGGGACTTTGAATCCAGTACCCTGCTATTATAGGCAAGGACATTGTAAAAACCCTCCCATGATATAATCCCTTTCATACCAATGTGATCATGTTCCAATGTTGTTCTTTCACTTAAATAGCTCTTCTATGTCCCTGGTGCTTACCCTCCATCAGTGTATTTAAACATCACAATCATATTCCCTCTTGGCCTCTATTTTGCTAGACTAAGTGCTTTTTTCCTTACGTGTCATCCAACAGAGATATTGCTCTAAAACTGAAATCCAAAAGTTTGAACTCTGGGGTGGACCAAGCCTGTGGTCTGGCAGGTTTATCTTACCTTCAGTTTGTTGACACTGACTTGTCTTATTCTTAACACTTAACAATAGATAGTCATACCAAGCTTAAGTAAATCTTAAATACGTATTAAGTCAGTGAGTAGTAGAATACTGAAACTGTCTTGGGGGTAAAATAGCATACAATATCTGAGATTCAATACATAAAATATATTCCCAGCCTGTCTGTTTTTCATTCCTACATGTACAGCATCAAAATACAATGGTAATCATTAATTCAATATTTTTTCTGTATGCCATAGAGAAAAAAGAATCTAATCATACGATGTCGTGTCAATAGAAATAAAGATTTCACTCATATAAATGCTATCACAGCACTGAATGAGCAGAGAGATACACTGTAAGGAAATAGAATAAGAAAAAACAGTATCTCCACAGACAAATGCGTATACCTTGTGATGTATGTTGTAAAATTAGCTACTTTTATACAGTCTGCATGTAGAGTTGTAGTATCTGACTTTGTAAGATACCCATATAATTGATAGAGCAAGGCAGAGCCTTTTGGTTGTGATTGATATACAAGATTTAAACCCATCTCTAAGGCGAAATAGTAGTATATTTTCTATTCTGGAGTATTAATTCATAGTATGATGTGTAAAATATATGAAGTGTTACTTTTTTGTACTAGTATTCTTATTTTCATGATTTGTAGAGAAAATAGTACATGAGCACCAGGGCAAGTCAATAGACTGTATTTAAATATGAGGGAACATAAAGTGTGGTTCTTGCTAACTAGGTATAGCCTAATGTATATGACATACCCATCTAATTGTTAGAGATGCCCAAGACTAATCGCATTAGGGTCTTGTGAACATTTTTATTTTTTGCTTTACACTACAAGGCCATGATTTGGTCTTACATTAATGTAATTTAGGAATAGCTACTGTTGTGTCAATGGGGTTATACCAGTGCAAAAGGGGAGCCTGGAGATTTTTCTCTGTGTTTAGGGTATGAATGAACTCTGAAAAAGCAAAACACGCCTAAAACCATTGTGTTTCATGTAGACTCTGTACAAGCACTATAAGGTTTCAGCACAGAACTTTTAAATAAGTTCATATTCACTTACCACTGACCCATTTTTACTTGAAACCTTTTGGGAAACCTGAGGTGAGGTGAGCTTGTAACAGAATAGAAAATGAGCATGTAGTTTGGGTTTTTATAACCTGCACTTACTAAGGTTCTAGGGGTTGATTAATTAGAGCAGGCCACTGGCTGAGATCCTTACTAAGCCATGTCCCCTTGGATGATGGAGCTATACCTGAATAAGGACTATTGAATATGTAAGGACTACATATTTGTACATTGTTGGCCACCTTCATCCTGTATTGTGATTAACACAAAGACCAGCAGACCTAGCCAGATTTCATACGCACAAGGACCAGGTAGAGAACTGTCCCATCTCACAGTGGCCTCATAAATCCATCCTAATAGCAAAACCTAGTACTCTTCCCAATAATGCACCAGGTGACAGCATCTTGAAGGTTTTGTACATGCGTAGTAGCTCTCCATAGCAGCATCTGGTTTGAATGCCTTGAGACTACTCAGAGAAGAAAGGTGCTGCAGTAACCTCAGGAGCTTCTAAAGACCAGGGAGAGAGTAGAGGAGCTCTTGGTGAGAATTTGAAAGAGGTCTTCATTCCTAATTATTTGGAGTTTACCCAGCCCTTAGTGTCCTGTAATACAGTTCAATACAGGATATGGCCTATCATTAGGGGTATCCGATCAATGATCCATTTTATTGAAAATTATACAAACTGAGTGTACCTACACCTACCTTGTCACTGTACTTACGGTAACTGATTCTCCCCTCAAACCTTCTATGGATACTGAACAGCTTGAATAAATAATAGCTCAAGCTAGTCCTGGCCTGTTTCTTCTTGTTTCAGTTGTTGCACTAATAAGCTCAGTTTCTACATTTTTTCTTATGTGTTTATCACTGATCTTTCTCCTGCCCAGCCTAGCACTTGTGCATGTGTAAAATTAATATGCATGGTAGGAGTTAGTCATGCTCCTTTTCCATAATAGAAAAGAAAAATAAAATGCCCTGCAGATTTATTAACATTCGTCTTGATTACATAGCATGCTCCAGCTGGTTTGATTTCTCTTTTCATATTTATGTTTGGTCTTTTGAGTCAACAGAGTAATTAATACATGTCTTTATAGAGATGTCGTCAGTGATGACAGTGTTGTATGCGATCTTCCCTTCAAAGGGGGGTAGTGGGCAGCTTAGTCAGAGTGATTAGCCATTTTAAGAATGGGAAGCCCTGCCCTGATTAAGAGACATCATAAAGGGAGAGAATCCTTCAAAGTAACTACAGTCATTTGGTTCAATAATAAATATTATGGTACACGGCTCTTGCAAACTCAGTGGGAGTTGAAAACTTTGTGAGATATACAAAGTTCCACTCTTCATACAGAATATTCCTCTTGAGAGATGATTATTATTTATATTAAATATAGCAATGTGCAGAGGAGCCAGCTGAGAGGGGGCCCCATTATGCTAAAGTATTGTGCAAACACAGAGTACCAGGCCGTCCTTGACATGAAGAGTTCACAGTATAAATAGACAAGACAAAAGAAGTGGGGGAGGGCAAGTAGAAATGCTTTGTCTGTAGTCACAGAGTAGGTCTGTGGCAAAACAGGAAGAGAACTCCCCTTTCTTCAGTCCCAAGCTAATGCACTAGGCATTGTCTTTTTCTGGAGCCCAAACCAAGTTACAAACTATTCTTCAGCTGTTTGTGCAGCATACGCTCCATCCATGACTGCAGTTCATCCATTCAGAAGGGAAATGTGGTATTTTAGGTCCAACAGCACGTGGTGGTTTAGAGTTAGGCCAAGACTTGATGAACATTTTGTTCAGTTGACATTCAAAAGGTGTTAGTGCCTCACAAGTAGTAATCCAAATGACTGGTTCAGCAAAGTTAAAGTGTCCCCACCCTCATTTTTCAGCATGAGAAGGCTAATATGCAAGTTGGCTGGAACGTGGTAATGACCAGACTCCAGCAGATTCAATTAATCGAATCTGCTTCAATGCACTGTGATACAACATGTCAGAGCAGCTTCGCTGCATGTGTATAGGTGCCCTTCAGCTCTCTCCGCTGTGCCAGTAACCCTGCCAGCAGGTGTGGCCAAACAAGGATCAGGTGCCGGTGCTCAGACTTGGGAGAACACTTCTCTCTGAACACTTGTTTCCAGAGGTGCCCAGAGAGTTTGGAATCAGAAATCTTCCACTGGGCACTTCTGCTATGGATGCAACAAGGTAGGAGGTAAGAGTGTCACAGGGTACTAAGGTGCCTGCTCCTTTAAGAGCAGAAGCTGCCTAAGAAGAGGGCCCTAAGAGCCAGGGGAAGGAACCTCCAAGGAAGAATTGCCCAGAGATGCTGTGGCGGCCTGATACGTTGCACATAGGCCTAACAGGGCTCCAGGAGCTCACCAGTCATCCTGGCCTACAAGGCACTTAGTGCTAGGGAGCAAGCTTGACTCTTTTAAAGGGACAGAGCACACCCTGAACTGCTGGTGTTATGTTATAGCCCAGGGGCTCATATTTTGGTTGCTGTTTATAAACCGGTGGACCAGGCTGAGGCTATTGGGGAAGGAGGAGGCCTCACTGGGGCCACTACAGTGTGGGGATCCCAGCGCCATGGGGCGCAGTGACAAAGGGGGTGAGCAGACCCCAGTGCCAGGGTGGGTGCGGTGACAAAGGGGGCTGAGAGCCCAGTACTGGGGGTTACGGAGATCCCAGTGCCAGGGGGCACAGAGACAGGGCTGCGGAGAGTCCAGCGGTGATAGGAGGCTTAGCTATAGCAAGGCCCCAGAGAGGCAATGGTTAAATACCATCTGCAAAGCTTGGGATGTGGTAAAGAAGTGGTTTTGGAGCCACACATCTAGCCCATAAGGCTGAGGGTGCCCCGTGAGGCAACCATTTTATGCCCCAAAAGGGGTCCAAGAACCCACAGGATTCAGTGGAGTCCATAACGACCATGTCCAAACAAATTCGAGGGCAGCCTCCCTATTCATGATAATTACCAACAAGACATGGTAGGCGAGGAAAAGGGTGCCCATTGGGCAAGACTGGTGTGGTCATGGAGCCCTAGGGGTGTCACGACCATCCCTGGGGACCCCTTCCCCTGGCAAAGAGGTAGCCTAAGGATCAGAGAAGACAAAATGTTTTGCACTGCATCACTGTCACCAAATTTATGTAGCTTGTTCTCATCCTTATGGAAGGCCATATTCTGATTTCCTTTACATCAAAATATATCTACTATAATTCTGTTGCAATGAATGGAGTTACTTTAGACTTGTAGCGGTGTAAATAAAATCAGACTATGGCCCTTGGTAGCTAGCCTTTGCATAGCTTGCCATAGCGAATGAATTGCAGAGAGTGAATCACCATGAAAATTGAGTAAAATGAATAGGTTGGCTAGAGCCAGCAAGCAGGTTTCTTCCTCTACGCTCCCACAGACAGAAATTCACAGATTTTTGGTGTGCAAATAAGCTTGGCTTATTTTGATTATAAAAGAGACTTAAGAGCTTAATAAAAGAAACCAAATTCTCTTAACGAGCATGCAAATGTGAAACCTCATAAATTACTGTCATGTATAATAAATAAAATAAGGCTCCAAACATAACATCAAAGGCAAAGTCCTCATCAAATTGGTGTTGTGGTACATATCTGGAATGACTCCACTGACTTCAGTTGGGTTTCTCTGGCTTTACGCACGTGTGAACTGATTTTCGTTGGTATCTTTAAGCTGTAATATTGCCATGACTGACCAGCAGATTTTTAAAGGGGCAATTGTATGTGTCCCCAGAACAGAATTTCTGGTACAAGTCTATGCTGGGGGCATGCAAAAGTTTTGCATTCCCTTAAAAAGCAAGTGGATGGACCGTAGAATGTTTTGGTATCCGCATGTCCCTGGGGTCTGTTTACATCTTTCTAGCTCTGATAGTTACAGGATAGATTTGTTACAACTATGCAATATTCCAAATGGCAATAATACTCAAACCATCATTTGGTTACTGCAATTCACTATTTACTTCACATAATATTCGAGAGAGATTACTAGTGTTCTGCCGCATAGTTAATACAGGGAACACTTCCCAAGGTGGTAAAATCCTTTTAAGAAAATTGCAGTAGTCCACTGTCCAACAGGTCTGTTATAAGATTTGGTATTCATCCCAGCATGCTGTCAAAATCTCAAGCTGACAAAGGTAGTTATTAAGCAAGTGCAAAGCATGACACTCCAGCCACCCTGGACCTTATTCTTCACATGCTGATGAGCTGAAACTGCAGCCCGGTGTGCAAAGTTTGCTTATAGTGGTGCAGCACCTCAAATGGGCGATGACATGGCCTCTAGCATATGCTTCACAAAGGTGGTCTACCAGTGGAGTTTGAGGCTGGCCTGGGAACAGGTTCTGTTCTGGATTCTGGGATAATGTTGTAGCCCACTCATAGTGTATTCTTCCCTTTCAAATATCAGATTGATCTTAAAGTTAGAGAACTATTGATTGGAAACGTTAAACATCAATCTCTGCCCTTATTTGCACAAAAAGACAAGGCGAATGCAGAAAGAAGTTATGACCAGAGTTTTGGAACTAAAGTCTCTGCTTATTGTCTCTTTTTCTCTGTAACACACATGAACTTATAGATAAGTACATTGTAATAAGGGCATAACACACAGGAAGGGTAGTAAGAGAATTAACTTCTTGATTCCCTGTCTGTTCTCTGTGGCTGGGGGAAAGTTATAAGTATTAACACAGAGGCCAAAATCTATTAACTCTGCAGTTGCTGCTGGGTTTGTGGGGCAGGGGGAGGGTGGCATGGGGTGGGGTTGGTGCGGGGAGGAGGCTCTAGGTGGGGAGTAGCTCAGGGGTTCCTGAGTAGGGATTCATGTTTCTGAATTGGGAGTGTCTGTCAATCATACTTGAGCATGTGGGTTAACATTGTTTTTATTGAGTTAACATTTTCATGGCTGAGATTAAACTATCAGAGTCCTAAAGCATGTTCTTCCCCAGGCTATAAAGCAGGAGTATTAAATTTACTTTGCGTGTCAGCCTGGATCTGGATCATGGGGCTCCTTGAGGGCCAGATTCAGCCTGGGGCACAGGGTGGCTCTGGCCTGGGTCATGCAGTGGCATCTCCAGCGCTGAGGACACAGCAGGAACAGCTACAGCACAGGAGATGACAGGGCCAGTGGCAGAGCAGGTAGGGCAAGCACCATGGTAGTGGCAGTGATGGGCCAAGTGGCCACAGAGTGACCGGGTCTGTATCACCCTCACTTGTCCTATTGTTGATCACGATGTCCCCTGGGGCCCAAGGGCCCTGGACACTGTGGCAAGTCACTCTCCCCAGCAATATCCCCCAACTTCTGATTGCCTGCTGGTTGCCTAGCAGGCTGGATAGAGTGGCTCCATGGGCCAGATCCATACATCTGACACTGCTGCTATAAATTTCATAGATTTCATAGACATTAGGGCTGGAAGGGATCTCGGAAGATCATCTTGTCCAGCCTCCTGCCCCAGGGGCAGGAAGTCAGCTGGGGTCAAAGGATCCCAGCAAGATAAACATCAATTGACTCTTAAAGGAATCCAGAGTAGGTACTTGCAGTTTTGTCTGGCAAAGAACATTGGGGGTGTCTTTTGGGGATGATGTTGCGGGGAGTAGGAGGGCAAGGAGGAGCAGGGGAGACTCAGGTGAGAGGAATTGAGTTTTCTGAGTTTAGGACAAGGTTCAAGATGGATGAAAAGGGAATCCAGAGATGAGGAATCTGTCTGGGAGCTCTGGGGCGTTCTCAGCAGTGAGGACGAAAACATCTGAGCCTCATAGTCAGGGATAACCTGGTATTAAGAGAACCAAAGGGGAATCAGGATTGTCATGAGCCAGGTGGGGTTGGGTTTTATCACTGCATTGTGATGAAGTAGGTTGCTCTATGAGCATTAGGGCTGCTAGGAGCTCTGGTCCAGTTGCTGAGAGCTTGGGATGTTGGATGGGTGGAGCTGGCATTGACAATGTGATAGGAGTTGATGCTGTCCCTACATCTCCCCTTAGCTTTCCCAAGTTTCCTAACTAGCTCCATGCAGTGGCAGGCAGACAGATACACAAGCAGCCCCACGCTCCCCAGTGTTTTGCAGTCCCTTTTGTAAAACCCCAGTTGCAAGGGAGGAGGGTAGCCTTATCATTTAACCAAGACATCAGCCACCACTGACTTTAACACTTATTTCCAGCGATAAAAAATATTTTGTTTTCTTGGGTTAGATTATTAGATCTGATTTAATGGAGATAAATTGCAGCCTGCTGAATAGAAAAGAGCAAAATGATTCATGTTTATCATCTCTCCATGGTTTCTTGATAAGAAGTAACTTAGAAGGCAACCCTACTCCAGCTTTTGGGCTAATATTGTTTTTAATGGGTTCATCTAAACATGCAATAAGTTGAAGCAATAAAATCTGGAGCATTTTGAGCTGGAGTAAACTAATCCTGAGCACAGCATCTACCCAGGACAGCAGCAATTTGAACCAGGGTAGAGCAGTTTATGCCAGGGCTGCTCAGCCTCGGGCTCCAGATGGCACTTTTGGGTGGCAGAGGGGCCAGCTGGGGCACAAGGATGCTGAAACTGCAGAGCAATGTAGCTCGGCAGCAGGCAGGAGTCTGGACCCTGACTGGGCTGAGGTTGACTGGGTGCAATTTATGCCCCTGGTCAGAGTTTATACATGCATGTGAAAACAGTAAATTACCCTGGTCCCTGACAGTACTATCTTACTGTAGCATTAATTAGTTTATTGTGGCCTAATACCATTGCATATGTAGATGGTGATGCTTTACTCCAATGCTAATTAGTCTGTTCCGCAGTTAATCACATGTGTAGATGTGGCCACTGAGTTTAACATTTTGAAGACTGATTAATAGTGTTTCAGAGCCACAAAGCACATTTCCCATAAGTTAGAAATGATACTTGAAGCAGATCGTTGTCTCAGAAAAATCCCAAGTATATGCTGCCAACACAAAAGTTCTGTACCTGACGTGCGCAGTTGAAGTCTGTGAGTGGAAAGTTCCAAGGCTCACCCAGCTCGTGCCCCCTGGGTGACCTGCAGACCTGTCAGTCATGTCTGACCTACTTTCCCCACAGACGCATGCTCAGCAACAGCTAAAGCATGAGGTAATCTGACTAGAAATTTCTTCCCTCTGAGTGTTCTGATTGGCCACTAAATTCAGATAAAAGTTCTGTGAGCCCCTCCCTCGGGGGGGAGATCAGGGAGAGATCAGGGAGAGATCGCGTTAGCTGGAGACAGAGGCTGGTGTTCCAGGGACTGTCTTTCAGTCAGGCTTCTGGGCCTATTGATCTCCTCCCTCGATTGGCATTCCGTGTCCTTTGCTGTTATTACTTTGCTGTTTGGATTTCCTGGCTTCGACTTACCTTTGGCATCGGCTATCAACATCGATTCAGATCGTTCCTCACCGGCTCTGGCTGTATCCTCGCTTCGTTTCACCGGCTCCTGACTTCTGCTTCGGACACCATTCCGGCTCTTCGTTGTCTTTACTGGACTGGTGTCACATCGTTACAGTTTGTTGTGTGTTACCAATTTATGAGCTGTTGACCAGCCCTAGGACTATCCAACAGGCAGCCGCACCTATCTCGTCAGAGGTAGAAAGCAAGGGCTTGTTGGAGAACCCTGTGGGCCAACAGACCCCTTTGTTTGTTCACCTGTTTGTTCACTGTAACTGAAGACATTGTTTCCTATGCATCTAAGCGTAAGTTAAATAAATTCCATCCTGTTTAAGGAACCATTACGCTTCCCATGCCGCTCAGACTGCATCGCCAAAACTCCCACCGGTCCGTATCCAATTTGCCACCACCCGGCCGCACCACCGTGACCAACACCGCGAGCTTGGCTTCCCAGCTCCGTGTTGCCCGACAATCATGAGGCAGAGAACACCTGAAATGGTGAAATGAAAGCACTGATTAGACTTGAGCTGCAGTGTGAATGGCACTGGGCTCTGCATTTTAGAGAAGATGTGAAGAAACTGGAGAGGATCCACAGATAAGCAGCAAAGATGATTGGGGGTTTAAATGTGAGTGATATGAGGAAAGATTGAGAGAATTTGCTGTATTCAGTTTTGAGCAATGGGATTTGGGGGGCGGGGGAGAGGGAGTAGGTCATGACAGTAGTTTTCAAATGTTTGTAAGGCTGCCATGAAGAAGATGGAGAACAATTGTCCTTTCCTGCTGAGGGCAGAGCATGAAGCAATGGATTTATACTGGAGCAAATCAGATTCAGATTAAATTTTCCTCAAAGAAAAGGAAGAAACAAATGCCTTGCTGTCAGGACTGTAGGACAATGGAACAAGCTGTTCAGGGAAGTTGTAGAATCTCTTCACTGGAGGTTTCTAAAAAGAGGCACCTGCCTGGCATTTAGAAATAGCCTATCCTGGGCACATCTACACATGCCGTTAAAATGTGACTGAATATACTCCAGCTTAGTTTGAGTAAACCAATCTCGATATCACTGTCTACATGTGCATTTAAGCATAGTCATTTACTGTGCTGCTGGATACCACTTGTATCCGACAGGACGATCTGACAATGTGGTAAATTAATCTACTACACCCTAATTGCTGCACACTTGTAGATGCAAATTAGTCTGCTGCTCAGTAAAACATCTCATGTAGATGCACCCCTGTGTCTGCTGGAGGTTGAATTAAGTAACTTTTGAGACCTCTTCCAACGGTATGACTTACGGTTTTGTGATCTGAAATCAGAGTTATGCTACAATTGAATGCATGGGTAATTGCCCTGGTATAAACAAAGCATTTCAGAATCAAGATCCTTAGCATGCCAGATACATCTACTGGGACCTACATTGTTGCACTGGCATAGTGATACTGTATTCAGCCTGTGTTTGGTGTAAATTATACCATGTGATAATGCACAGAGATTATTCTCTGCTTGTCTGCTAGTTGAAAGTCTCTTCATGGGGTTGAATGATTTTGCCTCTAACTCAAGGACCCAAACAAAATTGCTTGTTTGCTCTGTCCATCAGTGCAAAAGCCCCTCAGCTAGTGTCAGCAAGCTGAAGTAATGACTGGGTCTTTCAGTTAAACCAGTGTCAGCTTTGGCACTTTATATATGGACTATGACTATGGAATTAGTCAGGCAGGTGGAGAAATTCCATCTTGCTAAAAAAAAGAAGACATAACAGCATCAATATTTTCATTTAAACAAGTACTGGATACTAAACAGCTCACTCATGCCAGGAAACATCCATCATTTACTGTACTGTTGTAAAAATATGGGCATTGTGTTGGGAAAAGGAGGATAATGTTTGGTTTAAACACAACCGCAAATGTACCCGAACACAAGGTGTTGTGTCTTAAATCTGGTATCCTGTTATCAAAACAGGGGAATTATGATGGGGAAGAAATATTACTTGTATTATTGCCATTTTATTTTTAATGGAGTTTTTGCAGGCTAGACATGGGCATAACTGCAGTGCTTTTGGATTTGCAGCCTGAAAGCTAAATCCTATAAAAAATACAGTTAGAAAAAAAAAAAGAAACAGTTTGGGAAACCTTTAAAATAAGTTTCAGACCTGAGCTTTAAAAAATCGAAGTACAGTAAAATCACAATATACTCAAATGCAGTACCCTAAACTGCCCCTGCCCCTGCTAACCCCTCCATCCCAACTTGCCTTAGATTGATCTAATCTCCCCCTTCCCCTAAACTCCCCAAACGTACCATCAGGAGGAGAACTAAATGCTTCCTCCT
>NW_017728992.1:188065943-188072090 GCF_001723915.1 Gavialis gangeticus | reverse complement strand
GGAGGGGGGTGTATATGTGGGTGCTTTGCTCCCACCTTCATAGGCAGAAGGGCTGGGCAGGGTACAGTTAGTTGGGGTGGTGCCACTGGCTGAATGAAAGTGCCTGGTGGGCTGGATCTGGCCCATGGAACGTATTTTGCCCTCCCCTAAGCTAAAGGCTTCCACACCTGGTGCCCTGGCCCCTGCTGATAGGTGTATGGCTCTCCTGGGGCCTCAGTGCAGGGGGTGCCCATTGCTGTTGCTACCACTGCAAGTGGTGCATCTGCTGCCAGGCGTCCTTCACCAGTTGTGCCACCATGAGGCCTGGGTGGAGAAGGTGCGGTGCATGGAGGAGGCGCAATGTGGGCACCAGATGTGCCCCTGGGCCTTGCAGATATTATTCAGCATGCAGCCTGTGATGATGATCCAGAGGAGGCTGTCCTCAGTGACCTTAAGGTCTCAAGGTGGGTGGCGAGTGAGTGCAGGTGGCGGCTGGCATGGCGGGCTGGCAGGGGGATCATGGTGGCCAGAAAGAGTGCAGGGCACTGGCTGTTGCTGCCAGGGGAAGGGGCTGGAGCAACCATAGCAGGGGAAGACAGAGGGGACAAAGGGAGAGTTGCCGCATGCTGTCCTGGTACTTGGCGCACTGCTCCTGGGCAAGGAAGGGGCTGGCCAGAGAGCAGGGCTGCCTTTTTAAGTGGGCTGCTGGGTGCTGGCAGCTGCAGCTGAAGCCTGGAGTTCCCGTCAGTGGCAGCAGGGGCCCATTGCACGGCTGCAGGAAACTTGGTGCAAATCTGCTCCTTATCCTTGCATGTGTAGATACCTGCCCGAATGGGCTTACAACAGTGTAAATTTAGGGTGGAGTAAATGCACGTGTAGATGCTCGCACTGTGTGTGAGTGGGAAGGGGTGGGGCTTTTATATACAGATTTGCAGTAGTGAGGTTGCATTGTAAATAAGGGGGAAGGGTTTGCCCTTGCTACTCTGGAAAGCTGTTCCAGAGCCCAACAGTGCTGAAGGACAGATGCCACCCTCTAATTTTCAGGCAAACTTTATTTATTATATCCATTTGTTCTTGTGTCAGTACTGTCCTGTAGCTTTAACAGCTCTTCTCCCTTCCTGATCTTTACTCCTTGTATGTATCTCCAGAAAGCAAGTATATCCCCTATTATGTCTTCATTTTACTAGCCTAAACCATTCAAGCTTTTTTCTCCTCTCATGTGATAGGGTCCCATTCCTCCGATCAGCCTAGCAGTTCTTTTTTGCTCCTATTCCAATTTATGAATATGGGTGACCAGAATTGTATACAGTATGTCAGATGGAGGTCTCAGCAGTGTTTTGTGCAATGGCATTAATACCAGGACTTCCCCATGTCTACTGGAAATATTTCTCCTGATATGTCTTAGATATTTTTTTCTCATATGCATCATATTACAGTCTGACTATAGGTCACTCATCAGGTAGAGCAACTAGATGTTCTCCTCTTCAGTTGTTTCTAAAGTATACCTTTCCAGTTTACAGAAGTTTTTGTAATTAGCCCCCACATGTATAACCTCACACAAGTCTATGCTATTGAATTTCATTTCCTTTCTTTTACTCAAGTCCAGCACTCAAGGTAATCCAGTTCTTTCCATATAATATTCTGATCTTCATCTGTATTGACAATGTCTTTTACATTTGTAACATCAGCAAATTGAAGGAGCACATTGCTGCTTTTTGTGTCAGGGTCATTAATAGTGCATTTCAAGTTGTGGTGATCAGAAAACCTGTTGCCAACTGAATTTTTGGGCCTGATCTGTAACCTACTGAAATCAATTAAAAGGCTCTCCTTGACTTCAGAGTTGGTTTTGAATCGGGCACATGGTCCCCTCCTGGCCCCCCATGGTATGGACTCCCTCGGACCTCTGTGTTGCACTGCCCCACCCTAAGGGATGCAGAAAGGAAGCAGAAGCAAGAGGAGGAAGAGGGAGCCCAGAAACCCTGGGAAGGGCAGAAGGAATGGTGAGGGGAGCACCAGCTGGGCAGGAGCCTGTGGGTTGCAGGTTAACCCCTTGCAGGCTGCATGCAGCCTGTGGGCTGTGAGTTGGACAGCCTTGTCATGGGGTAGAGACAGACATAATCAAATGATACCTATGCAAGCTGTTACAGTATAATTATTATATCTGTATGCCTATATAGCAATACCAGTGTAACAAAACCATTGCAACTTTAACTTTGTTTAATTTGGGTTTAAAGGCCTAATGATTAAGCTTCTTTGTATCGCTGCAGGAGTATTCAGGAGAAACACCTGATGCATAGTATTGAGTGGCAGTTCCCTCTGCCCCTTTGAAGTAGGTATAAAGTAACTTTCCCCATAGCTGTAGTTGTATACTCAAATAGGGGCATTCCCCTATTCCTAATAGTATCACATTATCACTATCCGGTAATAACAGGCAAGGAGAATGATAAATATAAACCTACTAAGTTATATGTAATGTTCTGGATATGGATTTGCAATGTCTCTTCTCAGCATTCAGCACATACTATGCACACACGGATAGAACAACTTTTAAATAAAGGTCATTTCAAAGACCAAGTGCATTACAAATATCTGTGGTGGTTTTTGGCAAAACTGTGTAATAGCAAGATTTACTTTATGGATAGTCGTCTTCTTTTTGAACAGCATTCTTACCCCTCACTGTGGCATTGCACATCGCCTTGGAGAATGCACCATTAACATTACCATAAAGATACATATTCTGCTATTAATGCAAAAAGGGTAGCGTCTATTAATGGTAATAAATGTTGCATGAAAAAGAGACTGTGTCCTTAAAATGTTAGTGGTAAGTAGCTGGAGGATACAACTGTTTTTTGTGACTAGTTAGCCACCTCCTATGCTGCCTGAAACACTCTTTCTAGGCAGTTTATTTCATTAGGCTATGTTCCATGCTAAGCCATGCTGCCTTTTGGAATAGAAAACTATCCAATTAAGGATCTTATTTCTTCTGTGCAGTCAGCTATGGAGGGTTAACATGAACTGCTGCTGATGGCTAAACCTTTCTGGCTTTTGTAATATATTTTTACTGTGAGCCTCTGTGTGAGACAGAAATGCTTAGACTGGTAATGATAATAGGGCGATCAGGTATGTGTCAGGTGAAATGCTGAGACTAAACTCCAGTATATGGCAAGGCAGCAGGCTGAGACATTGTGAGGAAAAAGCTTCTTGTGGACTTGGGGCTTCTCAAACCAGTGTGCAAAACTGAAATATGAAGAAGCTTTTGCCAACCTCTGCAGCACAAAACAAAGGTGCTATCTGGTCACTGAACAAATTCCAGGAGCAGTTTAAATTCTTGGGCTGTGAGATCTAGCCGTGCTTTGCCATCACAGTTGTTGTCGATGTCATGATGACCAATATAAGGGTCACAGTTCTTAGTGAGTAATATGGTGATGACAATGCACTTGCTATTATGGTACAGGTCCCATGACATTAAGTGATGAACGTAGCAGTCAGGCAGAGGAAGACACAGAGTTGTATTTGTCTCCTTTCTTTAATTCTGCTGTTCATCTTGCACTGGCCACAGCTAAAACCAGTGGGTACAACTGTGCATGTTTAAGAGAACATAAAAGAACTTTACATATCATTCACAAACTCATCAAATCCTGATTCTGGCAAATTCAATATAAAACGAATAAAAACTCCAGGATTTGGCCCAGTGCACGTTGCGGGTGTTCTGCAGCAAGGGAGCTGTATATAGATCCATTGCACAACTTTCAGATTATGAATTATGTTTCATTAGGACAAAAACACAATCTTTCAAAGATCTGCATGGAATGGAATTACATTGTTGTTCATTCTCAAATCAAAAAACGTCTCCCTCCCATTCAAGTCCTCTGTGGACCTGATAAATCCTCCCATCAAAATTTCCATCAAACTGATATATTTTTAGAAATGTTCTGCTTTGGATAAAACAGCATTTTATTGACAAAGTAGAGTTCTTGTTACAGTTCAGTTTTCAACCTGAGTATCAGTATTTTCGTTGTATATGCAATTATTCATCATTTATCACGAAATTTTAAAAAGTTGTTCACCAAGCCCTTGATATACACCCCTGATATAGCGGTAAGCTGCTACCAAGTCCCCTCTCAGCCTTCTCTTTTTTAAGCTGAAAAATCCCAGATCCCTCAGCCTCTCCTTGTATGGCCCACCACACAAGTCTCTGATCAGATGGGTGGCTGTTTTCTGGACTCTTTCAAGGTTTACCACGTCCTTGTTGTAGTGCGGTGCCCAGAACTGGATGCAGTACTCCAGCTGGGGTCTCACCAGTGCTGAGTAGAGCAGAAGAATCACCTCCTTGGCTTTGCTGGAGATGCATCGATTGATGCATGCCAGAGTATTATTTGCCCTGCTGGCTACAGCATTGCACTGCCGGTTCATATGCATACTGTGGTCTATTATTACCCCCAGGTCCCTTTCATTAGTGGTGCTGGTTGATTTGTTGCCGCCAAGCCCATAGGTGTGTTGGGGGTTGCTCATCCCCAGGTGGAGCACTTTACATATCTCAATGTAAACTTCATCTGGCTCTGATCTGCCCAACTTGCCAGCCTGTCTAGATCTGCCTGTATCTATAGCCTATCTTCTAGTGTGATCACGCTTTCCCATAACTTGGTGTTGTCCGCAAACTTGGGCAGTGAGCTCTTCACCCCCACATCCAAATTGTTAATAAAGATTTTGAAAAGTACTGGACCGAGCACTGACCCCTGCAGGACACTGCTGAGCACTTCTCACCAGGATGACACAGATCTGTTCACTATGACTCTCTGGGTCCTATCCTGCAGCCAGTTTCTCACCCACCTGACTGTCTTGGAGTTAAGCCCACATTCTTTCAAATTTCTCGTGAGAACATCGTGGTACACCAGATCCAAGGCTTTTTGTAAGTCAAGGTATACAATGTCAATCTCCTCTCTAATATTCAGGTGGTGAATTACCTGATCGTAAAAGGAGATGAAGTTAGTAAGACAAGACCTGCCCCTGATGAAGCCATGCTGGCTGGCATTCAGAATCCTACCTTCTGCAAGCTTATTGCACAATGACACTTTAATGAATTTTTCCAAGATTTTTCCTGGGATAGAAGTTAGGCTAATTGGTCTATAGTTACCTGGGTCCTCCCTCTTCCCCTTCTTGAAGATAGGCACAACATTGGCCCTCTTCCTGTCCTCAGGAACCTCCCCTGAGTGCTATGAGTTTTGGAAGAGTTTAGCCAGGGTTCTGCAATGACTTTGGCCAGCTCCTTCAGCACTCTTGGATGGAGTTCATCTGGTCCTGCTGACATATATATGTCTATTTTTTTTCAACCCATACAGTTCTTAACATTGAATGACCTGTGGCAGCTCCAAGGTTGTACATAACCAAAACTGCCAAACTTGGATGGAACCAAACCTTCTTTCAGAGGCAGCTTTTTGATGGCATATTTTGTCTCCTCTTAGTAGATACCATGCATGTCTTGACTGGTAAAGTAATGCAGTTACTGTAGTCAACCTAGGCTTACTCTTTGGTCCTTGACATAATGTTCATAAATGTTCCTTTCTTGATTAATCACCCCTTCTAGGTCATTTCTCTGCATCTTCCTGTTACAACCCTTTGCTACCACTCAGAAGGACCAGAATCTGATTGGGGGAGGGTATAATGGAGAAGGGTCCTTTATTTGCTTCCTACTAACATCTGAAGGGTCCTACCAGTCTATTAGCAGAAGGGCAAGGGTTGGTAAGAAGGGAATGCTTTTCCTTTGCACTACCCAGAGAAAACACAGCGCGCTATACCAGGATTACTTGGATTGTAAACTCTTTGGGACATTAAAAAATCTTTTGGTCATGTTTGTGTAGAACTGACTCCGGTTGTGTCCTGTTCCCTGACTTGGGCTAAGGCTCATAGATAGTCCCTCAAGACTGATAAGACTAATAAGGCTAGCAGAGATCTCTATTTAACCAGTGCTCTCCAAGAGTTAGAGGGAGAAGTGTGAAACCTCCACTACCTCTGTTTCATTCAGTACAATGCATGATGGACTTCACTGCGAGTCCTCTTCTGACTGTTGTTGACAACAGCAGCTCTTCTGACTTGTTTCATATAATACTGCTAGTTTTTCCCTTGATACTGGGCATGTCTACACGTAACACTGTGTCATCATAGCAACAC
>NW_017728992.1:188058701-188060943 GCF_001723915.1 Gavialis gangeticus | reverse complement strand
GTGCTCTCCAAGAGTTAGAGGGAGAAGTGTGAAACCTCCACTACCTCTGTTTCATTCAGTACAATGCATGATGGACTTCACTGCGAGTCCTCTTCTGACTGTTGTTGACAACAGCAGCTCTTCTGACTTGTTTCATATAATACTGCTAGTTTTTCCCTTGATACTGGGCATGTCTACACGTAACACTGTGTCATCATAGCAACACACTATGGCGACGTAGCATTGATGGGCAAAAACTGTGACGCCGCAGCTATGTCACCGTAGCAATGTGCTTGCTCATTATAGCACGCTAGAGCGATGTAGTAGCTAAAAATAACTGTGCATGGCACAGTACAGGCTGTTACTGCACCATCATTTAGTTCTTCCAAAAGGAAGTATTAAATGATGTTGCAGTAATAACAGTGCTGTATGGCCATGTGTAGACACGCCCACTGTGTTCTCTTGTATTGCCACTACTCTGTTGCCTGTAATAATTGCTCCGATTATGCTTGTTCCTGTTTGTTACCTTCAAAAATGAAAATTCAAAAGTAAACTTGTTGTTCTGTGTTAGATGTCATTAGGCAGGGTTGTTGTATATTTCTTGGTGAGTCTTAATCAGTTAATTTGACCATTCCTCATAACCTCATAAGGCTTGTTTCTACTGCAGGAGCTGTATACCCTGAAACCACAGGGCCTGAGCCCACTTTACCCACATCCTGCCCACTTACGTACACTGACCTCCTTCAGATCCAGAAGCTTGCCATTAAGGCTTCTCTGGGCTTATCCCTGCCATGGTATGGATAAGTCCATAGTAAAAATGGCCATAGTAAGAATTCAGTCTTTCTGGAATGTCTTTCTAGGGGAAAATTCAGAAAATATTTGCTGGAATATTCATCTTAAAAATGGAAAGCCTGATTTATTTGGTTTGGTCTGTACTTAGAAACCAGAGGGCATTACACCAACTGCACATTCAAAATAGAGGATTTTCTTAATGGCTGTAGCACAGAATGAAACAAACTCAATCTGTGTAATATATTGGTAATAGACATGGTCCCAAAAATTGTTCTGGTGGTGAGTGCAGTAAAGGAAAGACTCAGGCCTACAAACCACCATAATAAAATGCATCACAGTCACTGATACAGAAATCAAACACAAATCTATTTGGGGCCTCTTTTCTTGTCTTTTCAGTGGAAAGCCTCTTATTGATAGCAGTGGGCATTGAATTAGGCCCCAAATGACAGGATCTGTGTTTTTAACCCTTTACAAAGATAAGTCATCTTGCAGACTGCTCCCCTTACTTCTGGTGTTGTGCATTGTGGGTGAGAACCCTTTTGTCATGGTTAGAGCATATCTAAGTCAGACATACCAGTACATACTTTCTTTTTTTTACTTGTGGCATAAACAGCTGGTATATGTTAATGTGGGGTAAACAGCTGGTCTGTATTAATTTGTTGGTTGATGGGCAAGAGAATGGTTTAATATGTTTGTCTAAAGGCTAGCATTTACCCTATGAACTAACTGTCTACTTCAGCTGGCAAATTAATCCACTAACCTTCATACATGAAATACCAAAGAGAACAGGTTCCCATCGATCTCACCTGTCACAAGGATTTTGAGCTCTTTAAAATCAGTATTGCCTGCAGCTATTGGGTCCGTCAGAATTAAGCCTATCACAAACGCTTTCTTCTTTCTTGGATCTTAGACATAATTACATGAGTTGCTTTCTTTATCTACTCTCACCACTTCTTCTTTGACCCATTTGCTTAATCTTTGCTCCCACACTAAGTTTTTCCCTGGCTATCTCGAGGTAGTAGTTTTCTGCTACCTACACATCTAGTCTATCTATAACCTGACTGCATAAGAACCGTACCCTAGACTAGATTTACATGTCTCCTACGATCTCCATTTCTGGGCTCAGAATGTGAGCCATATCCAATGGAAATAGTCAAAAGGAGTCATATGCACAGGCTTCTGAATAAGTTCACTTAGTAAATGGGGCATAATAAGTACTGTATTTATTCCATTCCAAGACGAGGTTTCCCCCCCATTCAATACAGGGAAAATGAACCCTTGTCTTAGAATTGAGTATCAAGTAAAAATGCAGCATCTGCAGACAGCCTTGGGTCCTGCACTGCTCTATGGCTCCTCACCTGTTTCTACCTAGCATGGAGCCAGGGAGCCATGAGGTAATCAATGTAGAGCCAGGGAGTGTCTCAGGATCCTGTTGCATAAATTGCTGATTTTATCCCCTGGAGGTTAGTCC
>NW_017728992.1:188053221-188058690 GCF_001723915.1 Gavialis gangeticus | reverse complement strand
ACAAAGAAACATAGAGAAAAGTATCTATTTTCACTACAGTCCAACGTGGATTCCTTCACCTCTTCCATTGGCAATGCATAGTGGGTGCACGTGCATCTCCTGAGCATGGTGGTACACCCCTTATGAAAAGGTACCACCAACACGATTGGTGGCACCTGTAGGCCTGTGTGTCTGTCTGTCCATAACACTCTGGGCCTTGTTTCCTTTTATGACCAGGTCACAAAGTTCTTGGATGTGGGCGTTGAGGTGGATGTTGTCTACCTGGACTTCAAGAAGGCCTTTGACACTGTTTCTCACCCCATTCTCATAAAAAACTAGGTGACTGTGGCATTAATGCCTACACAGTCAGATGGGTGGCAAATTGGCTCGATGGTTGCACCCAGAGAGTGGTGGTGGACCTTGCTACAGATGCATCACAAGCAGGTCCAGGGAGGTGTTCCTTCCCCTCTATGCAGCATTAGTCAGGCCGCAGTTGGAGTAGTGCGTCCAGTTCTGGGCACCGCACTTCAGGAGGGATATGGCTAACATTGAGAGGGTCCTGGGGAGGTCCACTTGCATGGTCGGGGGACATCAGGCCAGGCCCTACAAAGATAGACTAAAGGGCCTGAATCTATTAAGCCTCCACAAGAGAGGAATGAGAGGGGATCTGGTGGCCATCTATAAACTCACCAGGGGGGACCAGTGAAAAATAGGTGAGGCTCTGTTCCCTTGGGCACCACCTGGGATAACAAGGAATAACAGCTACAAATTGATTGAGTGCAGGTTCAGGCTTGCTATCAGGAGGCATTACTTTATGGTTAGGGCCGCCAGTCTCTGGAATGGGCTCCCAAGGGAGGTGGTGCTCTCCCCTACCTGGGGGGTCTTCACGAGGAGGTTGGATAGATATCTGGCTGGGTTATTATGATCCCAGAACTCGTTCCTGCCCAGGGCAGGGGGTCAGACTTGATGATCTGTTCAGGTCCCTTTTGACCCTAGAAACTATGAAACTATGAACTGCATGTATGCTGCCCAGAAATACACACAGGCGGAGGCAGTGGGAGCCAGGGTGTGTTCTGCCGCGTGGACAGAGGGGAGGGGAGGGGAGGGGAGGCATGGCTTGTGGCTCTGTGGGGGGAAGTGGCATGCAGCCATGTGGGGGTGTGGCACATGGCGTGGTGGGGGGCCTGGTGAGCAACTGCAGGGTGCTGCACGGGGCGCACAGGCAGAGCCCCATATGGCACCCTATGTCTGTGTACCACACCACACACCCCCACCACTGCGGCAGCAAGCTAATGCCCCCTCCTGCATGGAGCAGCAGCTGGCTGTGGCTGTGCGGGGGGAGGAGATGAAATGCGGGCACGTGGGGAGCTGGCATGGGGGTGCCCACCAGCTGCAGCATGTGACCATAGGGTGGGGCACGCCTGCTCCCTGTGCCGCACCCTGTGGCTGTGCCCCCACCCCACTTGCAGAGAGAGACTGCCAGCTGTGGCTGCAGGGTGCACTGGGTGGGTAGATGTAGTGTGGGAGGGAGCATGGCGTGTGGCCGCAGGGTGCCACATGGAAAGCTGGCAAGGGAGTACCAGTCAGCTGCAGCACATGGCTGTGGGGCAGGCCACGGCCCCCATACCCACTCCCCGTGAAGCACCCTGCGGCCATGTGCCATGCCTCGTACCCTCACCCTGTGCCACACCCCGAGGCTGCGCCCCATGCCATGCAGCTGGTGGGTACTCCCCCCACCATGGGTGCTCCCCACACCATAACCCTCAGCCGTGTGCCACCCCCCATACAGCCACGCACCAAGTCCCCCAGATGCCTCACACCACACCCTGGGGCCACTCCCTTTGACACACAGATGCAGCCAGCCATGTGCCACGATTGCCCGCTTGCGGAGCAGCAGGGAGTGGGGGTGGAGTGGGGCTGGATCCAGAGTGGCAGGGGGAGCAGGGCACAACCAAAAATGGTGGCAGGAGAGAGAGGAGTGGGGCAGGACCTGGTGCAGGAGCAATGGGGAGCAGGGCAGGACCCAGAGCAGCAGGGTGGGGCCAGGGCTGGACCCAGAGTGGTACAGAGAGGGTGTGGGGCCAGATGTGGGTGTCTGTCCCCACTCTGTTCCCCTCTCCCACCCATCATTCATGACGGGCATTTTGCTAGTAACAAATAAATGTTACTACAAATAAATGTATAAACTTCCATGTATAGAAGCTAACTGCTGGGAGGGGGGGTGTCTTACAGTTGAAGTCATTGTGGATTTAGGTAAATACAGTAACACAGAGATGAGACCAGGAGTGGATTTTTGGAAATTTTCAGCCCTCAGGATCTTGTAGTTCAGTTCAAAGCACAGCATTTGCTTTCACTGAATATGCACATAATTCAAGACTGAAACTCGTGGAATGATTCCAGTTTCAAAACGGAAATGGAGCCAGTTTTTCTTGTGGCTACTGTCTGCTTTTTAGTTCATCCCAAGCTCAAGCACCATACTTAGCCTATCTAGACCTTGACTTCAGCATCTGCCATACTGAGACTCTACTGCAGAACTGCAAGAGCTGCTGGCATGCAGCAATGAAAACAGATTAAAGAGTATGTAAAGATATCTCTGCACCAAACTGCGAAGAGCTGCAGTGTGCTGTGATCCCCTTCCTCGTCTTGTACTGATTTTACTCTCCTGATCTCCTTTAGTCAGGGTCACCTCCCTCTCCTGCTTTTAATTTGCATACTACTAGAGGAGGTTGTCGTAAAAACTAGCTCCCTGAAAACAATGTACCTGTTTGAAAATGACAAAAATGGAGGATACATTTCCCATCCCATCCCTGTTACTCAGAAGGATATGATGACTGCTACTCAGTCAGATCTAACTTGGCAGCTGCTTATTCTTTCTCCAGGAGGCCCAGAAAGCTCAAATGAAAGTTGCTGTTTCACAATTTCTTCAAAACCTTGAAGTAAGCTCTGGAGGAATATTTCTAATGAGTGCATGTTTTTTAAATGATTATTTTATGGATCCCTCGTCAATTAAACACAAGAGTTAGATTGTAATGTGTACATTTGCTGGGGTTTTTCACCCTCCTCCCATGTCAGTTCATTATAAATCATGCAGTTAAGCTTCTGAGTGATGCTGGATGAATGTTTATGTAGCTCCATCTGACTCGACTTCCTGGCATCCAGGAGATGCACAGACTGAATATAACATATGTGGAGAGGGGGTGGAAAGGCAAGGGTAGAAGGCTCAAGTAAGAAAAGTAATCAACTCTACAAGCTAAGACTCTCATTCCTAATCTAGTTTATACCCCTCTGTAAGCTCCACAGTTAGAGACTTGGCTCGTTCCATACAGACCTCGTGAAATCTTTGAGTTTCATTTTGAAAATCAAGTGTTGGAAAGCGGTGGAAGTGTTAGAAGATGTGGCTTGTGCTTTGTTTCTTTCTGTCTAAGAGAGGTGTGAACAAGAACTCAAAAGTTTTTTCTAGTTGCTTTTGGAACTATGGCAATGCTAAGGGCCTCGATGTTTTAGGCTCTGTACAAAATATGGTGTCGGACAGTGCCTGTCCAGAAAATTTAGAGCAACGATTCTCAACCAGGGATCCACAGTGCATTGAGGGGATGTGCGATCCTTTCAAGGGTGTTACATTAACACAAGATAAACCCAAAGATTTCAAAGAGGGATCCATGGTGTCAAACACAGTCTGACCTTTTGTGGTCTTTCTGAGTTCTTCGCATTAGGAGAATTTCGCTCTTATTGCACAAGACAGAAGCAGAATGAGAAGATGAGAGCTTATTGTTCTTATTTTAAAGATGCAAAAATGAGACACAGAGAGTCAGAATGACTTGCCTTGGGGCACCCAGGAAGTCTGTGAAAAAAAAGGGATTTGAACCTAACACTTACTACTGGGCGAGTCTACACAAGACGCTACATTGCTGCAGTGCCGAGCTATGGCAGCGTGGCTCACTGCTACCATGACACCGACACTACTGTGCAGTAGGGTTGGAAATGACCCATGTGTCACTGGGACTGTGCGGTAACAGCTGTCATTGGGTACTTGCTTTACCTAGTGCTAAACGAGTGTGCGGTAACAACTGCGCAGTTGGGGGCATGTGTAGACACACCCATTGTGTCCTCATCCAGTGTCTGTGTCATAAAATCTTTTTTTTGTCTGTTCATAGATTTGCATAATCCTCTACAATCTGCAGTCCCCAGCTCTCCTGGGATGGCACTGATCCACCATGTCCCTTACCTCATGCTATGTGAAATGGCTCAATCTAGTCCTTAACTTCTAGAGCTATACTTAAGGGACAACCATTACACTACTGACTTAGACTAATTCATAGCAGCCCATTATAGTTTCTTGTAAAAAATCACATTAGAAAGTTGGTGATGACACCACAATATTGCAACTATTATCATTGTTAATATGATTTTGGGTTTTTTTAACTTTTTAAAAGAACAGGATTTATGTTCTGAATTTCCTTACTCATACACCCTGTCTATCCCATTAGGCATATTCTGTTATAGTCTGAATGAATTTTTGTAAGGATTTTTTTTCCTTTTTGTTTTTCCTTTTTTTTAAAAAAAACAGTAAAGCCATAATGAAAAGGAAAAGGGAAATGACACAAGAGCAGAAATGTCAGGAGTATAAAGGAAACCATCGTCAGCCACCCCTGGTGAATAATAAATGCCCGTAAAATTCATTCCACATCTGGAATGCAGTCTGTAGGAAAAGCCACACAGAATAAATCACCACCCTTGATCATAATATAAATCCTACCCTGATGCAAGTAATGCATGGCTTGTATGTGTTTGTATTTCACTACAGTATCAGGAAAAGGAAGGAAGGGCCAGGTGACAGGATACAGGGAAGTTAGAAAATAACTGTGGCTGTTTCAGTAACAATACAGTGTTTCCACCGGAAGAAGAATATTCTGTAGAAGGGAAATATACTCTCTCCCCTCTTTCTCACTCCTCTCCCTCTCCCCTTTTACAGTGCCCTAAAAGCTCAGGGAGAAAATAAATTGAAATAGCCTTGAATCAGAAGGTCATTGAATGCCAGATGAATTGTGCTGGATATACTGACCTTTCCACTAGGCTGTGGGAGTTTTTTCCAATTTGATGCAAGTGCATATCCTCCCCCCACCTCCGAAGACTATTTCCCTCTCCTTCTTCCTTCCAGTTCATCACTAGGTCACAACAGCAGCATGTTGTTGCTTTTCATGATATTAGAATTTGCAAATAAGACCATGGACAGTGGCATTTGAAATGCAAAATATAGTCAAGTTACCAATGCTTTCTTTTTCCACAATGTTTAAAATGTTTTCCAAACTACTGAAAACACTTAGAAGTTACTTGTTTCTTCTTTTTTTTCCCAGGCTTTCCTTGGAAAATATCATCAAATATCCTGTTCCACAGGAATGATTAACCAGTTCATCTTCTTGATATTTGAGAAATCTGAAACAGCGATTAGCCACAAAACCAAATTGGATTGTTACAAATACAAAATGTAGA
>NW_017728992.1:188033308-188048221 GCF_001723915.1 Gavialis gangeticus | reverse complement strand
TTTTCCTTTTTCCCCCTTTTCCCCCCAAAACATTTCTGCTCAAGAGATTGATAAAAAAATCCAAAGCCTATTGTATCAATGGAAATGATCAGACCCTTCAAAAGCATAATCAGATTAAATATGTTGACAATGAAAATGTAGTGTAAAAAATGCTGCATCCTATCGCTACCTAGGACTGTAGAGATAGTATAACATCTCTGCCTATGCTATGTCCTTTATCCTTCCAGGGTATGAGAGTGTTACCTTGGGATACTTCCTATTCATGGCCTGATTCAGAGCCCACTGAAGACTCTTTGATGTCAATGGTCTTTGGAGAAAACCCACGCATTAGTGGTAACAAAAGACATGCTAATTGCCTTAGCAAGATGGTCTCCTGAAGTGATTGTCAACCAGAGTGCTGTGGCTCTCTGGAATGCCTTGGGAGCCTTTCAAGGGCACCATGGGCTGGCACGCAGTGTTAGCACTGTTAGGTGTGCTAACCCAATTCACAGGATAAATCTAGAGATTTCAGATAGGAAATCAGAGTGTTAAAATTATTCTGATCTGCTGTGGTCTTTCTGAGCCCTTTGCTGCAAAATAATGTCTCTGTTATTTTTCTGCAGTAAAAAAAGGAGGAGCAAAAACTAAGAGCAGGCATTTTCTGAGGAGTGCTTTGAGTTTGAGGGGTGCCACGAATCTAAAAAGGTTGAGAACCACTGTTCTCATGTCTAGGAAATTAAACTGGCACCCAGGAACTTGGTTTCATAGGTAGAGTATGTGGGGCCAAAGGGCCCAGGCCCTTCTTGGGAAGAGGCCTGCTGATTGGGCGGGACAGTCCCAAAATGCGAATATCAAGTCCCAGTTCCAGACTACATGACTTCAGCACAGCATTTTTCCCAGAGATGCATTTTTCTAGCATCGTGCAGAGATCCAGGTTTTCCTTTCATTGCAGAAAAGTGCAGGAAAGGACAAGGTTCCCCTTGCAGGCTGGAAGAGTTCCAGCCTGCAAGGGGCTGTAGGGATCAGGATGCAGGGGGTGCCACGTGCATGTGTGCTCCAGAAATACAGCCCCAGGCAGCAATGGGGAACAGGTCCCCCAGCTGCCAGAAGGTAAGTCAGTGGGGGTGGGGGGCAGATTGAGGCCTCCACAGTGAGGGAGGGAGTGGGGCTGGGGGCACTGCCCAGCCAGGGCGGTGCATGGGAACTGGGGCCAGAGTAGAAAGCAGGACAGAGCCATGGGCGGCTTATCCACGAGGTGTGGGGGGCTGGTTCGCGCCGCTGCATACACCCCTGGGGAGGGGAGAATGGGGGGGACACATGACCCCCAGATTTGTGTGCAGGGTAGGGGCAGATGAGAGATCAGCACTCCCTGCCCTGCTACCCTCCTACCGGGAGCCCTGCACCAGCAGCAGTGAGGGGCACAGCTCCATATCACCTCCTCTACAGCTTCTGGGTGGGCAGGGGATGCCTCCCCATGGTGGTGCGACTGGCACAGGTCTCCATGGAGGAGGGCAGCAGGGTGGGGAGGCCCGAGCCCACAACGGGCAGCCCATATCTGCTCCATTTGGCTCTGCTCCTGCTGTGCTGCTGCGGGGGTGGGGGTCATCTTGGGCACTTCCTCAAACAAAAATAAAAGCCGGCGCCTACGCTGGGTTCCATTGCTTGATCTTGTTGATCCATTGCTTGGTCTTTTCTTTCCCACCCTTTCGCTGGTTAAATTTTGAGCAATATGCTGTGAGCAGAGCTGGTTTCAAATTGCAGGAAGTAATTTTTCTACTCTGTTTAGCACTGGTGAAGTCTCACCAGCAGTACTGTGTCCAGTTTTCATCACTGCACTTCAAAAACCTGTGGAGAAATTGGAAAGAATCCTGAGGATAGCAAAAGAAATGGCTCGGTTTCTAGACCACATCACATGAAGAAAGGATGCAAAAACTGGGCTTATTTAATTTGGGGAAGACTGAGAAGGCATTTGATAGTAATTTTAAAATACAAGGAGGAATTGTTATAAAAAGAATGGCGATCAATTGTTTGGTTTACACAAGGGCCAGGATAAGAAGTAATGAACTGAAATTGCAACAAGGGAGATTAATTTTGTATTTAGGAAGAACTTTCTAACTGTGAGGGTGATTAAGCACTGGAACAAATTACTTAGGCTGTGGAATCTCCATCATTGGCAATTTATAAGGACAGATTTATAAGGACATTTATCAGGGGTGATTTAGACAGGACTGAATCTGCCTTGAGCAGGAGGCTTGGATTAGGAGACCTCCTGAAGGCCCTTCCAGCTCTGTTTTCTACAATTTGGGGAAGAGACTGTCTCTTAATAAGTGTCTGTACCTAAGAGAAAAAGACTCTGAACTTACAAAGCTCTTTTAAGTGTTAGCGCATTATACATTATCATGACGAGTAATATCATATTTAATATCTATACTTATAAATTCTCATATGATGCTACATAGAAGCTTTTACTCAAAATTCCTGGTTTTCCACAATTTGTGTTTGAGGTTTTAGAATTAGATTTTCAAAAGTGTCTAAGCGCGAGAGGTCCTTAACTTCTATTGAATTTCAATGGAATTGTGTGCCTACCCTTACATCCCTTGGAAAATTTCAGCATCTCCATCTCTTGAATAACATATTGACTGAAAATTACTGCTGAACAGTTGCATCCTTCATTTCAGAGTTTACTATTCCACTTTTAAAAATGTGTCTCAGAAACATACACAGACTGCAATGTGTGATAGGGGATGTTTATATATGAACTAATTACAGCTATATGCTACCGAGAAGGGGCCAGATTTTTAGATGTTGTAAATGAGAGTAGATCCATTGAATTTAGAGTAGCAGTAGAGAGCAGTAGTCAAAGGCTCAATGTCTAGTTGGCAGGAGGTATCAAGTGAAGTGCACCAGGGTTCAGTCCTGGGGCTGGTTTTGTTCAATATCTTTATCAATGACCTGGAAGATAGCATAGACTGCACCCTCAGCATGTTTGCAGATGACACCAAGCTGGGGGCAGGAGGTAGTAAAACACTGGAACATATTACCCACAGAAGTTGTGGACTCTCCATCCTTGGAGGTTTTTAAGACTTGGCTGGACAAAGCCTTGGCTGGGGTGATCTAGTTGGGGATGGTCCTGCTTTGACAACACGACCTCCTGAGGTCCCTTCCAACCCTAATTTTCTGTTATTGTTCTATTCTATTATATACATATAAATAAGTGATATTAAATATACAGCCTGTGGGCTGGATCTAGCCTTTGGAGTCACTGCATCCAGGTCTCCAGGCTACTGAAGAGCCAAGGACTTTGAAGGCAGGGCTATTGGGGGGCAAGGCTTGATGTAGGGCTCCATTGCACATGGTTTGGGTGACAGGGGAGAGAGCTTGGCCTGTGCTGATGCAGCCAGGGCCAGATTTATTCATAGGCAAACTAGGCTCAAGCCTAGGGCCCTAAGTGAAGAAGGGGCCCAGTTATGCTTATTTTACATATTATAATTATTGAGTGAAAAAAGGTAATATAAAAATCTTCAGCTGGGGGCCCATGAGTTTGTTTGTCTATGGCCCTCTAAAGGGTTCATCCTGCCCTGGGCACAGCTCCACTGTCCTTGAAGGTGCTTGCCTGTCCCTTTCCCCTTCCTGCCTCTCTTGCCATTTGTATTAACTCCACTGTGACCAGCAGCTGCTTTGCCTATGGCCACTTGTCCCACCACTTCCTTCATCACCAGCCCCGCCACAGTAACTGCTTGCCTTGTTGCTGCTGCCACCACTACCACCACAGCCACTGGCCCAGTGGGTCCAAGCCCATGGGGAGCACTGCTGCCTATTTGTAGCCCAAGGCATGGGGTGAGTTTGATACCCCTGATATAAATCATGTATAGGGGAAAGAGATTTGAAGCAGACTGTATCCATGTAAACACAGTAAGGCCACATCTGTTCAAGGGGATTGGCCTAAATCTGGAATAATTCTATTTCAGACTTATGCTGGCATAAATGAGAAGAGAATTGGGCCTGTTATCCACTTTTAAAGTGATTCTGAGGACTGCCCTCCTTTATATGGCAAAAGAAACCTACAGCTTGTTAGTTCTTTTATCCACAGTTATTTTTGATGTTAAAAGAAGTTGTACAGCATCATGAATTAAAAGGTAAATCAGCATGCCACAAGAAGGAAGCAGAATGGAACAGATCTTGGTTATCTGCCACTTTACATCCATTCAGAAGCTGCATCATCGCATATGTGGAATAAAGACAAGGTAACTTGGGAAATATAAGGTAAGCTACAGAGAAGTTGTATGAAGATGAAAGGATTTACCTCTCTCCCCAGAGGTAAGCCCTAGTATGCAGGTGAGGGAACATCCCTCCTATCAGCTCCTTTCAAGGCTTCCTTCTTCGATCTTGCTAAACCACATATTATTTATGAAAAAAAATACCCTTCTGGGATTTTACACCACAGACAGAAAATGCATGGGGAATGAATCTTCTGTTCCATGAATATGCAGGTAGGAGTGTGTGTCAGACCAAGGGGATGGCATATAAACCCCACCTCAGACAAAGGGCTGAGGAAAACAACCTTATTAATGAGACTATTGGGAAAATGAGAGTGTTCCTGGTATTTCAGGCACCTTGATACAGTCTCAGGATCTCTCCTGTTAAGGCTTAATACATTTCCAAACCACAAGCCAGTCTGAGCATCTGGTCTAACCACATTCACAGCATGAACCCTTTCTTGTACCTCAAAGGACAAATTTGCAGTTTGGGGGTATTAAGCTGCTGAGATTTTCTTTAACTGACAAAGGTAACATCAACATCATAATGCTCTCTTTCTTATCTGTCTTGTCTCTTTACATAGGGGAAGGGACTTCCCTTTCCTATTCCCCTGTACTTGTATAGTGGTAGCATCATGAGTGCATGACTGACCAGAGGTTAAGGTCACTAGGTGCCCTTGAATACCAGGATCAATAAAGTGTGGAAATTCATTGTGGGCCCATTTTTACTTATTCTATATATAAACTAACCTGACACCACAAGTATGTTTTTGTGGCCTTTCATTGGTAATTCACTTCTGTATCCTGTTTTCCCTGAAATAGTTTATGAGGACTGGACAGTAAGTGGGATTTCATATACCAAACAATTCCCTTGTTCAGTTGGAAGGAAAGGTATTCTTTCTGTAGGCACTTTGGGCTTTAAAGCTCTCTGGGATTTTATATTTTAGCTATTAACTAATTCAAGGGTCCAATAAATATTTGGAAGAAAAGTTTTCTTTGTTAAAGATTGAACACCATAAATCATTGAACTGGAAGTAGGAATTACTGATGCCATTATCTGTCTTTTTAAACAGGAAATTAAATTATCATATTGGTCCTTTGAGGCCTCAATCTCTGAATCTGTAGCCTTCCCCACTTAAATTAAAAGCTGAAAAAGGTTTTAATACACTTCTTTGAATCTATCAAGAATGTTACACCAATGTGAAAGGCAAGACTTAAATATTGTGAAGGCTATAAAAATCATAGAACAAAATTCTGGGTTTTTCTGTGGGATAAGTACATTGCAGGCCTCCTCCTACACCATACATGTCTTTGCAAGTTACCTTTAAATAATGGTGGATTTAGCATCATATCAGGTGGACTCCCAGAAGTACCTGCTGTATCTAATCATTCATTAATGTTTCATTTGTAAATTAGAGTTCTGCCTGTGCCCTGAAACACAACACTATGCATATTTATTACTCAGCCCATCAAGCAGGATCATGAAAATGAAGCTTTAGACAGCTACCTAGCAAATCACTTTTATTTGCAAATGGTAAATTGTCTCTGTCAAGGTCTATTTGAAAACTTTGGAGCTTCCCAGTGGGTTTCCAAACCCAGGCAGTTGTGTGTTCTTGAGAGCCTGCACGCTTGCTAAATACTATTTTGCTAAATTAATTTTAATGAATTCTTCAGAAAAAGAAGCAGCAGGCTGGATCCCAGGAGTCTGGTTCTGCAGGGCAGTAAAGAACTTGAAGGAAAAGGTGTTCAGGAGTCCGAAAAGTAGAAGAGATTTTATTTTTGGGGAGTAGTTGAAATTAATTCCCTCATCCCTGGTTTTGTCATTAATACATATTCCCTTGTGAGCTATCCAGCCATTAAATGCGAGACACAGAAGGTTGATTTTTATTAAATCTCAAGTCCAAACTTTTCAGTTTTTATAGACTCTGATATTCTACAGAGGTGCAAAAACATTGGGCTCCAGCCAGAAATCCCAGCCCACCAGTCTCTAGAGTACTGACATGTGGAACAAGTGTAGAATTGGGAGTCTTACAATTTCCCTGTAATTTCTCCAGTACTTGAATCTGCTGTGACTTCATTAATGATCTATGCACCGCTCCATTGCCCTCCACGGACATCCTAGCTCTATTTGGTAGCGAGATCAATCAGTGGGAGAGCATTTCATCCATTATTGTGGATTTAACTCAGTGATCAAACAGCAATGGAGTTGATTACTTATACCTACAGTTTCATTCATCCTTTAGTTGTGTGTTGGCTTCTGCTTACTCTGAACTAAATGGCTTGGAATTTGCCTGTGTTAAGGGTACGTCTACCCTGCATTCCTAGCATGTCCTGGCTTGTGCCAGTCATATTGGTGACAAATGTCTCAAGTGTGGCCACAGAAGGGATGTCCAAAAGCATCTCCACCGCTTTGTTTGGAGGTGTGGTGTGTGCAAGTGGGTGGGTGGTAGGTAGGCACTCCTGCTGGTAGAAGGCCAGTTTTTGATACTCATCAAAAAGCAACAGCCAAGGATCTTTCTGCCTACCTTTCTTCCTAAACTTTCTATTTTGGACAGGTTATTTTTCATTTTTTTAAAAATGATGTAAAATTTTCAGTCTGCTTCTGGTTGGCATCTTCGTTCCTTTGCCTTCTACTTCCTGGAAGCCACGTCTATTGCAGCGCCATGCTTACTAACTATACATTATTTCTATGCAGAACTGGTGCCCCCTCCATATTTACAGTTATCCTTGTGGACCATCCAGAGTTGCTGTCTTTCATGCTGAAAGATGTTGTTAAAACCAGTGCTTTAGGTCTCAAGTCAGAGATGTGCAACATTTGGGCCTATGGGTTACTTGTGGCCCAGCAGGGCAGTCCCACTGGCCCACCATAATTCTTTATTAAATTATTTCATTAAAATGAGAGAGGATTTGAAAAGCAAAACAGTGAGTCTTGTGCCCTTGCTGCCCAGCAGCTTGGTAACCTGCACATGTAATGGCAAGAGCAGACTAATTTCCTTCTTGCCAAGGTTTTGAGGACTTACATTGCAACTAGGGCAGATCCCAATAGTAGCAGCCCTCCATGGGAAAGTGCACCTTGCAAGTGGCCTTCAATAAGGCATAAGTCATGCACCTCTTGGTTGAAGTCAATCTAAATGTTACAGGTCAAGATAAGACCCATTGTGGGGGCAGAGAGTCCTGTGTCTGCCTGATGTGGGGTTCTTAAATCTTTCCCTGCAGCATCTGATAGGGGCCATGGCTACGGTGAGAAAAAACACTGGCCAAGCTAGACCCTGTATCCCAAGTTCCTGCTCAATGCTGAGTACCCTGATTTTTGCTGGAATGTAGGGTGTACAATGAGCCATGAATTAGCCAATCTTAACTGCATGCCTTATGATCTTTCTCATAATGGAGAGGGTCCTCAAAAGGCTTCCAAAGTCAAACAGGAAGCTGTCAAAGAGAAGAGGGCATCTCAGGCCCAACACTTGGGTCTTTTTTTGAAACCAAGAAAATACCCATTCAGGATTCTAATTGATTAAAACTTAGTGTGGTTGCCAGAGCACTGATAATTGCTGCAAGAGGGCAATGGTTAGCCCAATGGGGTGTCGCTAACAACCAATCAAGAAGCACTAGTTAGAAAAGTAACCTTTTAATGACCCCCTGATTTTGCCCCTTCTGGAAATATTTTATGCACAATTTGTGTTGCATTTTTAATGCTGGCCTATCGCACTTTGAACTCCTTATTTATTTTTAATTTGAGAATGTGCAGAACTCTTAGCTACACCTTTCTGGCTGCCTGCTCTAAATACCTTTTGACATGATTTCCAGATGAACTGCACAATTTTTGTATCTCATTGAGATATATCCCACACCCATGGCTTTCATTATACGTTGGGCGGTTTCCATCACAATACTGCCTTTTGATTAACTGTTCTGTTGCTTTAATGGGATTTTGATTCATCTCCGCTCTACCATATCCTTGTTCCCTGTCCTAACATGTCCCCTGCAACGCTGCCAGGACTTACAGTTTTATCATGAGTTCCATGATCTTTAGCATTTTTCTCAAAGCTCCTGGAAGCCAGTGAATACACCAGCATCCAAATATTCATTAAAAATGTTTCCTATCCTCATCATTGTCCAGGAAAGCTATGAGGGGCTGGTGGGGACTCTACAATTTGAGACTATACAAGGCAAATTAAAAGTATCCAATATGTGATACTTTTAAAAGCTCAAGGTTTTTGTGACTTATTATATAGGGGACTGGCTTGTGATTGTCACCATTTGGGATGTACAATGCCCTTTTCACCTTGCCTTCTAGAACCTACCTCTGGCTTTTTCCTCCTAAAAATATTCCTTTGCCTACTGTCCTGTCTCCCAGACACTGTTATTCCTTAGTTTTTTTTCCACTTCTGTGCCATGTTCCTTTAATTTAATGCCCAACTCTTACTCCTAAATTATGCATATATTTAAAATGCCTATTCATAAACTGCAAATGTGTTTTTCAAAAGAAACTAAAACCAAGACATCTGCAGTGCACATCAGACAGCCCTATTTTATCGTGTTGTCATAGCTGGTTTTATTGTCAAAGCACCTAGTACATCTATAGTACTGTATCAATAATAATGCTGATTTGTAAATAAAGACGCCTTTTAAATGTGCTTTCAAGATAAGCTCTCATTTTGTTAGCAGTTGATAAATTTGGGTTAAAATGTTATGAAGAGGTCTTGTGGCAATATCACAAAGTCTGGAGAGCTCTGTGAAAGATAGTCTGTGGTATGCTTTTGAAGCAGCTTCCCACCATTAATTGGTGAGATTCAGGGACACATGCCCCACGTGAATATGAACCAGAAGACCCCTAACATGTCCTCACTCAGGCCTCTTGATTACTATTGTGCCCTGGGACAAAAAAACCCAAACCCCCCTACATCCAGGTGCTAAAACTCTTTGCCTAATCTGCCTTCTTTATTCTTTTATGTTCACAGTGAAGAGCTTTGGGTGAAAACTGCTGTAGAAGTGTAAAGGATCCTTACACTTTTGATTAAGAAAGCTTGCAAAGAACATTTTTTCTAACTCTTTAGTTGGTCTAATAAAAGATACCAGATCTACCCAAAGCACCTTGTCTGCATATGTCCTTAGACCAACACGACAACCACCAACACCCTAAAGGATCCTTATTATACCCAACTACTAGGGTACAATGAACTCTTACCTTTATTAAACAGAGCATTAGGAGACACTTTGCCCCCTTCAGAATGGTAATGGTCTGGCTTTATCTTCAAGATTACCATTACTGGCATGTCTTACTCTTTATTTTCTTCTGTTGGCTGGGGCAGATGTTGCATTTGGGACTCATTCAGAAAGTTTATAAATTTGGAGAGAAAGCACCTACTTTATCAAAACTGCACCATGTCATCCCCAGTGATGAGAAAGAAAAGGGATCTCAGGCTAAAGGGGAAAGAGATATTTTTTCCTTTAGGAGTCAGAATTCAGAGCTTGGATTAGGTTTGCTGTCCTGCCATTGGGCACGTCTACATGAGATGTTTACTACATTGTAGATTAATTAGCTTCACAGTAAACATTTCAGCCTCTACACATGCATGGCTGTTAGGCTAGAGTAAACTAATAAACTCTGTATTTACAAGTACTACCCTGCTGTGGAGCTTTTTACTTCACAGCACTGCATATGTAGATGTTAACCTGGCTGGCTGGGGTACAAGGGTGCTTCAGTGCAGGACCTACCTGCTGGCTAGCCCCACACTGAAGCACCCTTGTACCCCAGCCAGCCCCTCTGCAGCACACTGATTTGGGTTGGAGCAACCCCAGGCTGGCAGGCTGATCCCCACAGGTCTCCTGTCAGCTGGATCTGCTCCATCCTGGCTCAATGTGCTGCGGTCCTGGACTCACCTGTAAATGTGGTACCTGGGAGCAATAAATTCTAGCGCGATATGTATGAGTTTATTGTGTCTCATTAAGACCAATGCCAGGAGCTTGGGAAACAAACAGGAGGAACTACTGATGCCAGGAGCTTGGGGAACAAACAGGAGGAACTGGTCCTCCTGCTAAACAAAAAGTATTATGATTTCATAGGGATAATGGAGATCTGGTGGGACTCCGCCTATGACTGGGCCACAGGTATAGATGACTATGCCTTGTAGAGGAGGGATTGTGCGGACAAAAAGGACGGGGGAGTAGTTCTCTATGTCAAGGACAGCTACGCATCCCTGCAAGCCATCATTGGTGCCCAGGGGAGATGATTGGAGACTCTCTGGGTCAAAGTCTGTGGTGAACAAGGCACAGGGGACACAATGGTGGGAGTCTACTACAGACCTCCTAGCCAGGATCAGGAGCTTGACCAGGAATTTGCCAGGGAACTAGCTGTGGCTGCATGCTCCCAGTGTATGGTGGTCATGGGAGATTTCAACTACCCTGACATTTCATGGGAAGAGCGCTCAGTCACATCCAAATGGTCACAAAGCTTCCTCATGCGCGTGGATGAGCTCTATCTGACTCAAGAAGTCTATGGACCAATGAGAGGCAAATCATTGCTTGACCTGAGACTGGCAATGGGGGATGACTTAATTAGCGACCTAATGATTGAAGGGAAGCTGGGAGACAGCGACCGTGAGCTGATCATCTTCACCATCCACCGTAAAGCTGGCAAGTCAGTTAGCAAAGCAGAAGTCCTCAACTTCAGGAAATCTGACTTTGACAAGATCAGGAGACTTGTTGGTGAGGCTCTACGGGACCACGACCCAAAGGGGAGGGGAGTTCAGGAAGTGTGGTTGCTCCTCAAGGGAGCGATCCTGGAAGCTCAAGCAATGTCTGTCCCATCTCGGAGGAAAGGCAGCAAAAGGGCACAGCAGCCTCCCTGCTTTTGTAGGGAACTAGCGGACTTCCTGTGTCTAAAAGGAAAGACCTAAAAAGGATGGAGGAGTGGATCCACCCCAGAGGAGTACTCTGCACTAGTCTGGACCTGTAGGGAGTGAACCAGGAAAGCCAAGGCTGCGACTGAACTCCAACTGGCGACACATATCAAGAACAATAAAAAGTCCTTTTTTATATATGTGGGGAGCCGGAGGAAAAGCAAGGGTAACATTGGACCCTGCTAAACCATGTGAGTCAACTGACAACCAATGCCCAGGAAAAAGCCAACCTGCTTGATGGGTATTTTGCATCGCCTTTTCACCAGCCCCAAGGCCCTGCTCAATATGGTAAAGGGATGGCCAGAGTGAGGGAGAACTTTTACCCTTCATCAATGTTGACCATGTGAAGGAACACCTTGAGAGGCTGCACACCTTCAAGTCAGGTGGCCCAGACAGCTTACACCCCAGGGTACTTAAGGAGCTGACAAGCATCATAGCTGTGCCACTGACACGGATCTTCGAGAACTAGTGGCACTCAGGCAAGGTGCCCGAAGATTGGAAGAAGGCCAATGTGGTGCCTATCTTCCAGAAAGGGAAGAAAGTAGATCCAGAGAACTACAGGCCCATCAGCTTGACCTCTATTCTGGGGAAGATCTTGGAAAAAATCATCAAAGAGACCATTCTTGACAAACTGGCTGAAGGCAACTTCCTGAGGGATGGCCAGCACGGGTTCGTTGAGGGTAGGTCTTGCCTAACTAATATCATCTCCTTCTATGACCAAGTGACATATCACCTGGACAAGGGAGAAGTGATTGACGTCATATATCTTGACTTTAAAAAAGCCTTCGATTTGGTATCCCCTGATCGTCTTATAGAAAAACTGGCCATCTGTGGCCTTGGTTACATTACAGTCCACTGGCTGGGGAATTGGCTTCGAGGTTGGACCCAGAGAGTGGTAGTTGAAGGAAGTCAATCATTGTGGTGTGCCGTGACCAGTGGGGTCCCCCAAGGCTCCACCCTTGGGCCTATTCTTTTCAACATATTCATTAATGATATGGACATTGGTGTCAGAAGTGGACTGGTCAAGTTTGCTGATGACACCAAACTTTGGGATAAGGCGTCCACACCCAAGGACAGGATGGTGATCCAGGCAGACCTTGACAGGCTTGGAAAATGGGTTCATGGAAACCTGATGGCTTTCAGTGTGGAAAAATGCAAGGTACCCACAGCATGCTTATAGGCTTGGCAGTGCTATGCTTTCTAGCACCATGGCCAAAAGGGACCTGAGGGTTATGATTGAGCACAAGATTAATATAAGCCACCAATGTGATGTTGTAGCTGGCAAAGTGTGAAAAACTCTGGCTTGCATCCATAGATGCTTCTCTAGCAAATCCCAAGATGTCATCCTCCTGCTGTAGTCGGCCTTGGTGAGGCTGCAGCTAGAGTACTGCATCCAGTTCTGGGCTATACAATTCAGGAAGGATGTGGAGAAGTTTGAGAGAGTCCAGAGGTGAGCCATATGTATGATCAAAGGGCAGGAAAACAGGCCTCATGATGAGAGGCTGAGAGCTATGGGACTCTTCAGTCTGGAAAAGTGCAGGCTCACAGGGGACTTGGTAGCTGCTTATAAGTATATAAGGGGTGTGCATCAGGATCTGGGGGAATGCCTGTTCACCAGAGAGCCCCATGGGATGACAAGGTCAAATGGTCACAAACTTCTCCAAGACTGTTTCAGGCTGGACATAAGGAAGAACTTTACAGTCCGAGCCCCCAAGGCCTGGGATAGACTGCCACCAGTGGTGGTGCAAGCACCTACACTGGACTCCTTTAAGAGTCAATTGGACGTTTATGTTGCTCGGATCCTGTGACCTCACCTGACTTCCTGCCCCTGGGCCAAGGGGATGGACTCGATCTTCCAAGGTCTCTTTCAGCCCTAATGTTTATGAATCTATGTGTAGACACTCCCAGTTAGTAGCAGAATAAGAACACCTACATACTGAAGTAAAATAAATTCCTGGTCCAAGAGAGACTTAGGTCTCCATGAATTGCTCTCTGGATGAGGGCTATGTGACAGATCAGAATCTGAACCTACTCCTTATATGATAGTGGGGGTAAGGGCCTTATTGGGCAAAGGTCTGTTGCAATTTCAGAGACTTATAGTTGGGTATCAAGTCAGAAAAATGAGGTGAGTGTGAGGAGAAGACAACAATGAAATGAGCAGAATGCAGCAAAAAATCAGAAACCTAACAGAAGACCATATACTAGGTAATGTCCTTTACATTTCTGTCTCAGATTCTGCTGACTAGTCTAGAATGCTTAGCTAATTTTCTTATGGACCAAGCATGACAATACCTCATTGCACACTCGGGTTGTATTACAGATCATAGGCACATTACTTGTGATGGGAAAAAGAAGAGAAACTGAGGAAATATTGGTTTAGAAATTGCTTTCTCTTCTGGTTGCATTCCCAGAGGGGAAGGCCTGAGAGGTCCCAGACCAGTTTCCAGTGCAACATGGTATCCCTAGCGCTCACAGGAAGCACAGATCCCAGTAGCTCTTTCTTTCGTGACAGTCTCTCCACTTTTCTTCTCTTCCTCATTAATCAAATATAAAACTAGATTGTCTTGTAGGCACAAGCTACTTGGCTTTAGCCTCATTTAATCAGTAGCTTTCACAGTATTCTGGTGCATCATAAATCTGGTCACTGCAATGCCAGCTATTCAGTCTTCAGTTCGAGGCAAGCCAGTGAGATTTAATCTACTTGTAATCGAGGTCCTTTGTCTCCAGTGTTCTTCTCCATCTCTCTGGGACTCAATTTACTGTATGTAGAGCAGAACCTCTTCAGTGTAGAAAGGAGAGAAGGGGGACTTGGGAAGGTAGAATGGATGGTAAGGACCAATCTTGAGATCAAGCTGTTGGAATCATGCCCAGAAAGGTTCAGCAGCAACAGAAATTCAGCCACACTGCATATAGGTTTTATGGCATAAAAGAGAAGAGCATATACCAAAATGAAACGGGTACCAAAATTGCACCAGGAATTATAACTTGAAGTTTCTTCATTTCCATGATCCTTCAAATATCAACCAGAATGCTGGATTAATGGCAAGGGGTTTTTTTGCATTTATGACTGTTTATAATGGATTCATGAAGCTGGCCTCTGAATGATTCCTTACGTTAAAAGCAAAGGCTAGATCAGTAGTTCTCCACCTCGTTGGACTTGAGGCACCCTCCATAACTCTTGTGAATTAAGCAGCACCCAGTTTCAAAAACTAATATATATATTGTAGTGCTTACTTCCTTGCAGGGGGCCCAGTAGTGGAGATGGGGATCGGCCAGGTGTGGGCAAGCTTTAGCTTGCACGTATTGGCTTATCTTCTCACACCTCATTTATCTCCTCACAACTCACAGCGCCCTTCAAAATATGTGGTTGAGAATTACTGGGTTAGATTCTAGTACGGGACAATTGTGGGGTTCCTGTTGACTTCACTGTGAGTACTTCTATATCCAGAATCGGTGTATGGTTGAGATTTACATTTCTCATTGTTTCAAATTTGCATTTCTCAGTGTTTGAAATGTGCATTTCTTTAAATAACCTTTAACTTTGATACACAGTTCAGTTTCTTTCTTAGCTTTCTATCTTACATGTAAGTCTTGGAAGTCTTAAGCAGCTGCTGATTTTTTTTTTTTGCCAGAGATGGCTGCATTACAGGGGTGAGTGAACAGATCCCTGTGCAGAAGTTGGGATTTCCACTGATCTGCATTTTTGTCACTGAGTTACACTCAGTATGGGCATGGAAAACTGTCAGATTACAATGGTAGCATTCTGGCATCTATTTAGA
>NW_017728992.1:187994373-188028308 GCF_001723915.1 Gavialis gangeticus | reverse complement strand
GGGAGGGAACAGATCCCTGTGCAGAAGTTGGGATTTCCACTGATCTGCATTTTTGTCACTGAGTTACACTCAGTATGGGCATGGAAAACTGTCAGATTACAATGGTAGCATTCTGGCATCTATTTAGAGTCAATATAAATAACTATATAGGTGCAAGGCTATGTAGAGTCAGGCACAAAATATAGGAGCCTCAGTTTGTATGCATGCTTTAGCAGCCAGTTTAATAATAGCTTGCATTTTTTTCAGAACTTGGAATAATTCCTCAAATGGCTAATTAGAAAAAAGTTATAACAAAATAGGCCACATTCTTGGCTGCTGCATCCTACCATAGTCCTTTTCATTACACCTGGTGCTACGCAAATTTGTGTAGCACCTGTCTTGCTGAATGCTTCTAGAAGCGGGCAAACAATGCAGTTGTTCTGAATGGTCATTATTATGCCATTTCCTTGGCAGTATTTTAGATCTAAGTACAAGAGCAGGGACTCCTTCAGAAGGGGTTTCAAAGGCATGTCATTGGACCAGCGCAGCCCATGACTGACGAGCAAGAGTTGAGAAATATGCTAGCTAAGCATATTCTCAGCCATTTTGAGGTGGTCAAAGATCATTCAGTCCTTGCAGTAACTTACTGGAAGGACTCAAGATGCACAGAATACTAAATTATCACCATAGTAAAAAGTTATATATTATTTACAAGCACAGTGTGAGCTGTCAGGTCAGTTAAATCAATTATTCACCATTTGTTCAATTTAGCTTTGTATAAATCTTCATTTTCTCACTCAGCAAATTCCAAATTTACTACAAAGCCTTATGCCATGTCTGTAATGAGAACAGACTGGAAAGTATAAAAAGGCAGACAGCTTACTAAATTTATAAGCAATGGCTTGAAAAAATGATGAGTGCCTACACTTTGCTCTGTTCTATCTAGAGTGTGATTTTTATGCATAAATCATACATGAAATCTATATAAATTAACATTTTGAGATGTGCTTCCCTGCTGCATGCTTTAATACGGCTCTTTTGTCCACTGGACATGGGAATGCATATGCTTGTCTAACCAACCCATGCCTCAACATTACTTACCACCCTTGTCCAGGAACGGACCCCCAATAAGGTGAAGAAGTTAATGAAATTTCTGCTCTTCTGCTTTTGGCCTTTATTGACCAGTTTGCACATGGAGCAAGGCACTGGTGTTCGTAAAGACTGCATGAGGGACAACATTCCCAGATCAGCCAAAAATGCCAGACCTGCCTCTGTACCTGGCTCTCACAGATTGATTTACACTTGCCACTAACATGTAGTTTTCTGTAGTGCTCATTACTGTATTATCTAAGTGCTTCCCAGGGGAGTTAAATATGCAAGGTTTAAATGTTTAAGTCAGCATCATACTTTTTTAAAATGGAAATGGGGAGGGTTCTACGGAGCACCACGAAAATGACTGGCTTGGTCTGGAGTCTCTTCTAGAAATCTGCTCCACAACCCAGCCTTTAGATCCAGAAGTCCAATGTCCCCCTGCCCTGGCAGCAGGGAGCTCCCAGCCCCCACCCCCCCTCACCCCACCCCACGATTGCAAGGCCACAGCTGGGAGATCCTTATCTCCCAACCCAAGTCCCACATGGGACCCAGGCTCGGAGAGCCTTATCTCCCAGCACCAGCCCCATGCCCACAGAGCTGGCTCTGGGTGAGAATGATCTGCCGGCCCTGCAACTGTGGAGCTGGCACTGGGAGATAAGGATCTTCCAGCCCAGGTCCCACAACCACAGGGCTTGGGCTAGGACAAAAGGATCTCCAAGCCCCAGTCCTGTGACTGTGGAGCTGGCACTGGGAGATAAGGATTGCTCAAACCCGGATCCTGTGACTGCAGGCCTCAGGCTGGCAGATGGGGATCTCCGAGCCACACGATTGCAGAGCGAGGGCTGGGAGCTCCCTGGTGCCGGAGCAGGGGGACATTGTCCCCACCTGGAATCTGCCCCAGCAGCAAACATCTCCTGGGGGCAGGGAGCAAACTCCTACCCCCTGCTGCCCAGCTGACTGGGGGCACGTTTGCTCCCAGTCAGGAGTCTACACATGCACTACTGCACAGTTACTAATAACAAATAAATTTCCTACTTGCACTTGCAGGTAGCATATTTACTTGCTATTAGATTAAGTATCTGCACGTGTAGATGCAGGTGCTTACTGCACTGTAATTAGCTCTACCACACGATAAAGCGTCTTGTGTAGATGCACTCGCTGTCATTGATGGCTTTGAAGGTCAGGTCCATTGGTTTGAACTGGTAATAGAAATGGACTTGGGAATGAGTGATGTGGTTGTAGCACCTAAGTACTGGCCTTATTAGGACCCATCCTATGAGGCCTACAGATAAATTCTGTTGAAGCTCGAGCCTTTCTGTTGTAATCCTGTTGATGTGGAAAGTGGAACTCCATCCCTCTTGAGACTCACCAAAACCCAAGCTTGGATGTCTTTCAGACATTTGGGCAGCTATTCACCAAAAAAACCTAAGCTGAGATGTTGTTTAGGGGGAAGGGGGCTCCGTTTTATCTTGTTCTAATTTTCCTTTAAGCTGTTTTGTTCCTCTTATTGCTGTCCTGTTTTTAATTTACTGTATCTCTTACTGTAAGCCACCATGAACCTTTGCTGGGAAAGGCAGTATATAAATCAAACAAATACATAAAACCTATTTAGTTCCATATATTGTGCCTATAGCAAGCTACAGTGAAAGTTAATGAATACAAATGTCACCAAGAGGAAGGGGCAGAATTTCCTAGAGAGCTGCAGGGGCTGTTGGCTCTCTTGGCAGGACGAGTCTAACAGGGCCCCATGGTGTTACACCATTTGCTGAATAGGAGCCACATGGCTTCTACTGAAGAACAAGACAACCCCAACTAGTTCATCAAAGCCCTTCTACTTCTGACGAGAACCACTTCAGTTTTTACGTTGTTTATTTGAGGACTTCATTCATGCCATAATCTTTTGAAGCCTTTAGGATGTCTTGGGGTTGGTTTCATCTCTGGAAACATATGGCGAGATATCTTAGCATTTGTGTGATCTCATGTACTATGGTCTAAGGTTTATCATGTACGTACAGAAAAAAATGGAAGATGGGATGATGAATCTAGATGAGAAAACACAGGTGGAGAGGAGTAACTAGAGAGCCACTACAATGCTTTGCTTCCTTATCCAGCTATGTGCGCCATAGAGGTCAGTAGCATCTTGCAGTTCCCTGGATCAGAAGGAAGGTGGGGGGCAGGTGGTATGAGCATTAAGACCTTTTTCAGCTGCTCTTTGGGAGATGCATTTTAGTGCTACAGATGAGGTAGACTGAAGCAAAACAGTGAAATATATATTCTTTGGGCAGATGGCACATGTCTAGAGAGAGGTGATCTCTACTGTCTTCATTCACGTACTGATACTAAGTATGGGAAGCTGGAGACAGGTGACTTGAACAGCACTGGTTCTGCATTTTTCATAGAAGTTTGGTCTGTTAGCTGGGATAAAGGGAGAAGCTTGCCTTATCTCCTTTTCACTGCCTTTCACCAGCCAGAAGGAAAATTAATCTTTTCAAGCCCATTTCTCCAATGCTTCTCAGGGCCTCCTGTATGTCTTTCATTGGGTACTAGGGTTAATAGCATGGTAAGGGGCTGCCAGACAGTGATTCAAATTACAGGGCATAGGGATCAAAATCAATAAGGTAGAGCACAGGGCTAAGACAGAAGATCTGAATTCAGTTTCCAGCTCTGCCATCATTTCCTTTCCCAAAATGTCACCTTTTTTTGCATGCCTCATTTTTCACCATGTATAAAATGGGGATAAGAACAATATTTTTGTGCTAACATGCTAATTTATCATTAGAACAGATGTTTAAATTGTGACTTCTCATTTAGGGCAAAAAGTGTTAATTAAAAGCTCTCATGAAAATATTAAAAAGCTATGCTAGTTCCCCCCACTAGAGTGAAATTTAGGCATTTCTCAAACAGGTACAAGGAAAAGCCCAGCAGTTAAATCAATGCAAAGGTTCATTCCAAAGCTGTTCCCTGACAGATTTCTTTCCTATTGGAATTAGCAATCAAAATTTGTTGCAAGTCTGATTTTTCCCCTTGTCTGCCCATGCAAGGATATAATCTAAGAAAAACTAAATGAAATATTTATGGCAGAAAATGCTTAGAAGCTTATGTAGTATGTAGCATTAATGTGCCAGGTTTCCAGTCTGTTACCTTTTACACATGGCTTTGTCCTGTTACATCCTGCTTGTACTCCGTGGCTATTTAAAAAGTTGTCCTTCAGAAAATGCTCCCTCCTGAAGTAAAAAACAGTTCTTTCCATGCCACTTCTAAAAGTGACTTTCTGAGATGAATGAAATGTGCCAGTGAACAAGTCTAGTAAATGCATCAATAATGCAAACCAAAATGAAGCAATACGTTAACTGCTCAATGCCAGTTGAAGGATCCCCAACCTCCTGTCTCCTTACCTAGAAGGAGAAAGTTTTATAAATCATGAATCCTACAATCAGCCCTTGGTAGACCTCCCAGGCCAGCGTCCGTAGATATGGACAGCGTCTGACACTGCTGACTACGTGGTGCTGCTGAACATTGTGATGAACTGTTAAAGCTTGACCTTAACAGCATTCAGCTTGGACACTGTTATACTTAGGGGGAGAGAAATGATGTCAGGAGACAAAGCCCTTTACTGATAACCTTGCTATGGTTCCCATGTCAATGGAGAATTTGTTAGCTGAGCTGCTCTGAGAGGAGAGATGTGGTCTTTTAAAGCTCCAGGGTACCAAGTAAAGCTACTGTCTAATATCTCAGTGGCAAAAACCTGTGTCAGCAGGTGGCCACGTTCTGCACAAGATGTAGCTTCCAAAGTTGAAGGCTGCAGGGGTTGTGTCTAGAGGAAACAGACTGAAGAAGATCACTGTGGCCTGGCTTGCATCTGAGAAGAGATGTCACAGTCAAATACAGGTAAAAAAGTAAAAAATTCTATAATGTGGGAGCAGCGCGTTGACAAGCAGATGTTTAAAAGACATTTAGGCATCCTGCTCCCTGTTTATGGAGGCAGGAATGCTACGGCAGCATAGAATTTATAAGGGCCATACTGACAAGGAAAAAGGAAGAGAATCCCCTGAGTAAGGGGGAGCAGGTCCCAAATCAATCAGATGAAATTCAACAAGGACAAGTGCAAAGTCCTGCACTTGGGACAGAATAACCAAATGCACAGATAGAGACAGCAGAATAACTGGCTCAGCCGCAGTACTGCAAAGAAATACCTGGTGGTTACAGTAGACCATAAATTGAATATAAGGCAATGGTGTGCTCTTGTTACAAAAGCAACCAACAGCACACTGATTGTATTAGCAAGAGTACCTCTTGCAAATCAAGGGAAGTGATTCTTCCTCTCTATTCAGTACTGGTGAAGCCTCACATGAAGCACTGAGTCCAGTTTTGGGCTCCACACTTCAGGAAAGATGTGAACAGTTTGGAAACAGCCCAGCTCAGAGCAATAAAAATGATTGGGGCCTGAGAAACACGATTTATGATGAAAGGCTGAAAGGACTGGGATTATTTAGTCTGGAGAAGAGAAGACAGGAGGAATTTGATAACTATTTTCAAACACCTGTAGGGTGATTATAAAAAGAATGGAGACAACCTTCTCTTTGTGGCTGTAGGAGACATAACTAGGAACAATAGGCTCAGCAGAAAAAAATATAATTTGGAGATTAGGAGAAACTTTCTGACTGTGAGGGTGGTCAAGCATGGGAACAGGTGACTTAGAGAAGCTGTGGAATCTCCATCCCTGAACATTTTCAAGAGCAAATTAGACAGACACTTGGCTGGGATGATCTTGCCTTGAGCAGGAGGCTGGACTAGATGGCTTCATGTGGTCCCATCCAATTCTACTTTTTTATGATCCCGTGAACTCCAGGCAGTTTCAGGTAGGCACTCAGAAATAGCAGTTGATAGAACTGGTCTACAGGGAGAGTCCCTGCCTCTTCTTCCCAGTGTAGACGGGAAGAAGAGAACGATGCTCCTGTGCTCTCTTCCCATCATGGCAGATCCCTTTTGACTCAAGAGGAAGAAAGCTCTAGTCAGTCCTGATAGGTCTCTTTTGCCCTGTGCTCCAGTACTGCTGGCCAAATCAAAGCAGAATTGTGCATGTGAGAAAAGTTTCTATGAGCCATCTTTCTCTTCTGTGGGGCCCTCACAGAGTGCTTGTACCTTATCCCATGAAGTTTTGATACATAATTTCTGATGTCAGTGCATATCAGTAAAAACGCTTAGTGAAATGGGACTTTTCAAAGACATTATAGGACACAGGGATAGTGAACAGACTAGAGTGCTTTTAAAATAAAGTGCCTTTATGACAGAAATAACTTTGTCAGGTCAAATCAGGGGACAGGAATTGCATCAACAGACTTTCACAATGTGTTTAAAGGCCCCCCACCCCCTCAATGAAACAATAAATCATATTTGAAAAAGCCTCTTTCATAAAACCCTGCAAGACCTGTAGCTAACAACTTTCTATGAAACTTCTTCCAAGAAAATGGTTTGTAAACTCGAGTTCTATCCAGGATTTCTGCAAGCCGGTTTGCATGATTCATTCAGTGCTCAGTAGATTAGATGTCACTGAATTCACATACGTTGATGTTAAATAAATAAAGAGAAGCCGAACAGCTGGGGCTACTCATCACTCAGGCACGTGACATCCATTGCCAAACTCAAGAGGGACTCAACAGTGTTGTAATCACCAAACTGGGTCAGTGGTGAAATAGTACAGGGGTTGCTGTAATACCATCCTCTTTGATCTATAGCTTGCTTTGTTCGTTACAGAGAACAGGAAGTATCAGTGGATTCAAACCTGTATATGGAGCATCCTTATTCCAAGGCATAGCTCCTAATCCTGTGAATAACAACTACTCACATTAATAAAGGTACAATATGTTAGACCAAACTCTTATCAAGTACAATAGAAAATCAAATGGCATTCATAGTACCATGCAGGGAACAGGCTTTGTGCTGCAGAACTGCTGCTTGCAGAATGCCCATTCAGATTTAACAGAAAGGATAGTTTTATGGGTGTTGATAGAGCTGATTCCCATTTCTGGCTCCATTACAGACTTCCAGTGTGCCCAGGGCTCTCCTTGGCAAACTGCCTAACTGCTGTCTTCTTTGGGTTTCTGGGTGGTGCTGAAGGTTTGGGGGGGCAAAGAAAATGGACAAGAACGAGTGTGAACTGGCAACAATAACAGATGATGTAGGTGCACATATGTTTGGAAAACTACCTGTGACTGGCATCCATACAACTCCAGAAAATCTTATTTACTGTATTGGCAAACACATCCTAGCTAGTATATGTTCATTTTTAATCAGTATCAACAGTTCTCTGTTACTTTAAGTGTTATTCATTATCTGGGGAAGCTTAAGTTAGTTACATGCAGTGAGGTGCCAATGGAGCATGTATGATGCCAAAGACTTTTCAGACAGAAAGGAAAGCCATTCTGGACTTTGTCTGGTTTCCATTCCTTGTCCCTGGTTTCCCCTTATTTAATCAAAATCTGCTGAAATATCCTGAATCTTCATTTTGCAAAATACGGATACCTCTAGCAGCAGGATAGTACAGCAGGTGTCTTAAGGCCAGGGCTGTTCATTTAAAGTGAATTGGTGCTATTGGGAGAACTGGACATTGTGGCCACATCCAGACAAGCGCGGACCCATCTACGGTGCCACACACCACACATGCAGGTGTTCCCCATGCTGCTACCTTGCAGCACATGGGGATTTTTTGACTGTGGGAGATCCTGGGGTAAAAACAAAAAACATGCCAAAAAAGAAAAAAAAAGAAAAAAGCAGGGTGGCACATGTGGTGGCAGCACGCACTGGTCAAAACCAGAGCCTGGCCAGCCAAAGCCACCCTCTGGCTGCAAGCCAGGTTCCCAGCTGTAGAAGTGCCAGAGCTGCAACTCCCTGAGAACCAGGACCCCAAGGTAAGGCTGCTGGGGCCAGCACAGTTGCTATAATATAGTGTAGCAAAGCATTTCCCTCCACTTCTATTCCCTTTACCCTCAATTTAGTTTGTACCTTTGATACCTAAAAACCCATACTTCAGTTAAAGAAGTGCAAAGTGAATCTAAGCATTCAGTTCTGCCCATCTAAGTTTCTTATCTTTATATAAACATGGAGCTACACAGTGAATTTTGTAATCCACTGTGTAGGTGTTTTGCAATTCCTGTGTAGGTGTTATCAGGCCAGGAGCAGAATCAGAGATGCCATGCATACCTGACTAAATTTCTCCCAAGAGTAAGAAAGATAGGGTTGGAAGGGTCATTTAGTCCTCCCCATTGCATAGCAGGATTCATCATTCTTAATACGCATCTATCTGGCTTCTTCTGAAGATCTCCAATGAAAGCGATTCCATAACTTCTTTAGGCAGCTCCCCTGGGGATACCAGTCCCAGACCACACTGCACATCTATGCCACACCATTTGTCCACTTCTATGTTTGGCATTAGGCATTAGGCAAGGAGAGTGTTGCTTCTGGATTTTATCTGAGGTGATTCAAGTGAAGGATTTAGACTTGAGCTAATATATAGGGGATTTCATAATATGGAACAAAGAAGACTGGTAATGGGCCAGAAGAGGATAGAAATGTATTAGATACTCTATTGTTCCTGTCTCCTCTTAGACTCCATCACTCACCACCCCAACACCTGCTCTCAGGAACTGGAACTAGGCCAGCCTGGGGAGCTAGGGCCTAGATCCAAGAAAGGACTTGGGAGCCTAAAGCCCATTGTGGGTGCCTAAGCCCAAAATTACAGATTTCAAAACCACTGCTCAGCTGTCAACTATTTCAGAGGCACCTATAATCCAAAAGTGCCTGTTTTAAATAGCTAAATTCCCAAATTGTCTGCTTCTGGGCATAGGCACAAGCACTCTGGTCTAAGTATCTCATATCTAGGCCCAATTGGTCATTCCTCTACCTATGATACCTGAGGGGCTTGATCTGGTATGTCTATCAAAGTATTATCTGTGGCCATAGGGGACAGGACTAGAGCAAGGACCTCAAGCTGCAACAGGCAAACTTTAGGTTGGTGATTATGAAAACCTTTCTCACTATGAGGGTGCTTAAGCCACTGGAACAGGCTGCCTTGAAAGATGCAGGATCTCTATTTTCAGAAATTTGCAAAGCAGGTTGGACAGACACTTGGCTATGGTGATTTAGTCAGGAATAATCCTGCCTTGAGCAGGGGGCTGGGCTAGATGACCTCCTGAGCTCCCTTCCAGCCCTGCTGTTCTCTGATTCTATGAAACTGGGCTCAGCCCAAAATGAACTGGCAGCCGCTGCTGTCAGTTAAGCCAGGAGTGTTCAGACCCTGGCCTGTGGACCAGATCTGGCAAATGGCCCCATGTCATCCAGACAGTGAAGTTTCCCATGGTTCCAGAAATTCGGCAGTGGGAGAGTGGTAGCATCACTCCCTGGCTGCCAAATTTCCAGACCCATGGAGAGCCCTGGGCTCTGCAAGGTGGATTAAGCACTCAATCCCAGAATGCAGGGCCAGGCTGGGGTAGAGCCGGGTCCAATCTCATTGTGAGGAGCCAGGAGGGGGGAGTACTGGGCCCATGAAGTCTAATTTTGGCACACAGGAGGAGGGAGGGGGTGACACTGGGTCCAATCTTGGTGGGAGGGGGCACTGCAAGGCTTCTGGGGTCCAGTTGCATCTGTGGGGATGGGATGGGGTGGCATCAGGCTCCTGAGGCCCAATCTGGCCCATGAGGCCAAAAGGTTGAACACCCCTGAGTTAAGATACAGCTGGTACAGTGTCCTTCCTTCTCTCCAATAGCTCGGTGGCTAACACACTCACACAGGGTGTGGGAGATCAGAGTTCATTTCTCATCTCTAGGGGGGGTCTACCAAACTCGAGGTGCCTGCTGGCCAATTTAGCAGGCAAACCGTGGTGGCCATTTTGTGGGTCAAGCATGGCAGGATCTCCCAAGCCTCTGATTGGCCAAGGGGCCCAGGACCTCCGGGGTGGGGGAAGGCAGCCATCTTGCCATGCCGGCAGTCCCTTTCCTGCCTTTCCCCCTGGTGGGCTGCACAGCCCAGCCACAGTGGCCATGAGGACTGCTGGATCCCCAGAAGGAGCCAGCATTTTATTTTTGGTATATATATTTTTTTAAGGAAGCCCACCAAAAGTGTAGAGTCCACACTTTTTTGTGAAGCCTGTGTTTTTTTGTGGAGCCTGCTCAAAATCACAGTTTTTGCAAAATCACAGTTTCAGTAGGTCCCCACTCAGGTGTCATGGCAGGATTTCAAATCCATATTTTCCATGTCCAATGAGAGTGCCCTAAGCACCAAGCTACATGTTCAAAATTTATGTATCATGTTTTGCAGGGGTGTCAAACTCACCCTGGGTCCTGGGCCAGATCTGGACCTCAGGGGTCCCTGGATTCACAGGCCAATAGCTGCAATGGTGGCAGGTCCAGTAGCAACTGTGGTGAGGGTTCAGGATGCAGCAAGGATCTGGCAGCTTCAGAGTCATGCAGTGGGAGAGTGAGCAAAGCTGTATCACAACCCTCACTTACCTCTCTGCTGCTAATGTCCAACAGGGCCCAAGGGTCCTAAACTCTGTGGCAGGCCTCCAGTAGCTTGCCAGTAGCCTGGATAAAATAGTTTTGTGGGCTGGATCTGGCCTGGGAGCCATGCACCCCTGACCTACTGTATCCATGTTTGGAACATCACTTCCTTCCCACTGCAGAGCCAGCCAATTGTGTTGGCCAGATTATGGGTGGGGCAGATCCACAGCTGTGCCTCCTGCCCCTGGGGGAATAGAAAGGAGATGGTTCTTGCATCAGAGAGAGGCACAACTTGGCCTGAAGGGAGTAAATAATAAACGTCTCGTGTCTTTAAAATTGCAACAGGTCTTTTGTCTGAAACTAGTACAAGGGAGGTGCTAAGTAGGACTCAACTTGAAATTTCACTTGCTAACCACACAGCTAAGCAGCTTGCTATGCAAGCTGGAGCTTGCACTCTTGGGTTACTACATGCTTGTTGTGTTCATCTGTTCACTCTTCTGTGACATTATAGCTGCCTTATATAACTAGCATGTAAGCATCTTATCCCACAGGTTTGCACAGTAACATTTTTTGCTGCTGTTCAAAACTGCAGCTTCTGTTTTCTAGCAGCTGCAACATTTTTCCTTTGAGTTTTCACTGTCCCTTAGAGCTCATTCCAACACTTTGGAAGGAGAAACTACCCAGGTGAGACACTTTCATGGTCTCTTGCATGTTAATAGGACTGCAGAGTTTGTACCACACCCTGGAACACTTAAATTGGGGTCAAGAGCTCTTGTCGGAAATGAATGTATTTCTGTAGGCAGAATTTGGACCCACAAATTTTGGTTGCTGGAGGTATGGCTGTGGGATGACTACTTCTCAGTGTTCCCTTGCCCATGCAAGCCTATTGTCAGGGCTTGTTTTGTCTTGCATATCTTCCCTGCAAGATATACCAATATCTTCTGATATTGTTGAAGGTACTGACACCAGGAAAATCTTCCAGACAGAAACAGTAAAGTCTGCAATATTGTGCGGCAAGTGATATGCATGTTGACTTAAAGCCATGGCCCACTAGTCATTTCTCTAAGAAGCCTGCTCCCAACTTTGGCATGTTTTTGAGCTTTCAAGAAAAAGTGAGTAATAAGCCCCAGAAATTCACCCTACATTCAGGCTAGTGATCTCTGTATGCAAGTAGGCAATAATATTAAAAAATAGTTTAATCCATGTGTTAAGCATGACCAGTGGACCAGCAGGTTCTACCTGATGAGGCCTGATTCTGATTGCTGATTCTTCTCATTAATCTGCATCCCTAAAAATAGAGACTATGGCCACTGCAAGGGGATTACTGAAATCAGAAGCAGCTGCATTTCTTTGTTGGGGGGAGAAAAGAGAAGTGGGGAGTAGGAAGGCTAGCTACTCATGACTAAGGTTTCCTTTGGGGAACAGATTTAATGTATTCAGGCATAATTTTTCATGAGGCAGAACTGTCATCCCCTTAATGGAGACAGAAAGGGCATTCATTTTGCGGGGGTTTGTGGTGAATGTAGAATTGGGGTTAAAGAAATCATGCCACTGCTAGTCCCAGTCCCAAAAGCAGAACATGCACCAGTTGTGAGAAGGGACAACCTGGGAAAGGAGGGCTCTGTAGCCAGAAATTATTGTGCCAGGCTGACTTGTCCTTGAAGCTGCTTTCACTTACAACAGGGACTGGGAAGGCTGAAGACATCCTTTAAACACAAGGGGAAAGGTATTTCAAGGCACACGTTCCTCCCACTTCTGGATGGACTCACTTGCCAGAACTGTGGATTGGGTCTATGCTGTTTCTGCTGCTTAAGAGAAACCCTGCCCCCTTCTCTATTTCTGTAAACAGATGAGAGAAACAAAAATAGCTGCCTGTGAGGGGAAGAATGTGGAGCAGGAGAAAGGCCCTGAGAAACTTGAACAAGAAGTACTTACCTCAGGTGCTGAGAGGAGCTGGTCCAGAGCGAAGAGCATGCAGATGCATTTTCAGAGCTTATGCTCCATCTGGGTTGACAGAAGGAGCCCAAGTACAGGTATTTCCAGCCTCAGAGAGGGGCAGCTGAGTGAAGACTGCAGCCTGAACAAGTGGAAGATGCTGGAGGTCTTCCCTGCTGACAGTGTCCCACAGACAACTGTGAGGAAAGCAAGTGGGACCACAGGACAAGGTGGTCAGAGGGCCAATGACTGAACAGAGGACAGTGACTGAATAGTGGTTCATGCCATGCCAGAGAACCACTCCAGGACAGCTGGGAGGAGACAGAAGCAGTGGAGGCAGAAGCTAGGGCCGTGAGTTTGCTTGTTGAGTTAACTCTTCTTCCTTGGTTTTTTTCCCTTTTTCATTCTGCTTGTGGGATTGGTGTCCCTCACTCAACATACTGGGAAGGCAGCAGCAAAAGGAAAAGTTCTTCTCCCCATGACAGCAAGTTGATCCTGACCCTGAGGAACCAAGGGGATGTAGGAACCCCTAGCAAAAATGGATCTGAGTTGACTGACCCCTAAACAGGAGAGGAACTAATTTTGTTTAATGGCTCTTTGAACATTTGAAGGACTGAGATAATTTGATTGGCCCCAGAACCAGGAAGGAATTGATTTTGTATTTTTCAGATTAATTGATGGATTCTGTTTGGGGTTTGATTTGATTAACCCAGGAACCGGGGATGAAATGATTCCGATTTGATTGTCTAAGGGACCCTTATCAAACCTATCAGGATTAATTAGCTCGGGAACCAGTGATAAATTTATGTAAGACAAAGGCCTCATGGACTGTAACTGAACTTTTCAACTGATGAGCTGGGGAGGCTGTAATGAATTGATTTAAGGTTGAACTCAGAAATCCCAAATGATGGAGTCTAACTCATAAACCTTATTCAGGGAACAGGAAGTAATAGCCAGTGGCATCTTTAACTGACTCAAGGTCCAAGCCCTGATGTGTGTCATTCTGGATGTGGTTACGGTGGGGTGTAAAGGGAGGAGGAGCCCCATGGTGAAGGCCCATCTGGGTGAACAGGCTGAATTGTTATCCAGCCTATATCCAACTCCCATTAATTAAAAATATACATCAAGATGTGACAGGTCCATCCGTTTTTCCTCATGGCTCACTCCAGTAAAGCGTTGGGCAGGCAGGGACTACAGCCTTATAGCACCCCCGTCCCCCTAACACTATCCTCCTAAGGCACTGCTGGAAGGACACCTGGATAGCACAGCAAAATTCTTCTTGTCACCAGCCACGTACCTGTCAATCCAACATTAGTTTGTTCAATCGTACGTGAGATGAGCCTGCAAATGGGGGCAGGTTCAAGGCCAGAGCTTACAACTAGTGAACAGAACGTACATTTGCCTTTTGGGTGAGGAAGAAACACAAGTCTTAGACTGGGATCTGCCATTTTTAAACCAGTCTGTGTGCCAAACTTCTATTCTATTACAGGTATAGACCAGTTTCCAATCACTTAAACTGGTAAAAGTGTAATGTCTATACCTGGCCTAGAGCTACAAAGGAATGATCATGGGTAGAATAATACAGGGATAGCTGCATGGTTCTAAGTGTTACTAGATCCATACCACAGCTAAAAATATATTTCTTAGATAGGTTGACTTTCCTTTTCAAGTGACTTACAGCACGAATACTTCAACCAAAGTCAAGAGTGATTATCTTTCTGTTTCAGTGCCATTCCCAGGGTGCTGTGTCACAGATCACATTTCCCTCCTCTGGGCATGCTGATGCTGAGCTGCTGAATGTGTTTAACATAATTTGACCAGCTGACTACTACAGGATAGCAGAGTTTGCGATTGAGTAACTCATTAATTGTGCCGGGTGAGGGAGAGAACAGATCTGCTTTGAAGGAGGACCTCAGCAAAGGGAAAATAATGATATTAGCTTCCCTTTTTGTATCTCTTTCTTTTTCCTTTTCCCCTCCTGTCTGATTATTTCTAAAAGAATTTATAACTGTTAATCTTTTCTGTCAGCTGGCATTATAGCTTAGCTATCACATTCATAATCACCCACCCATAATGCATAGATACTTTGAGGATCACCTGTCTCTGAATTCATTGTTACGTCTTCTACCATTAAGCCTTGTCTACTCCCTGCCTGGACAGAATTCCTACCTGTGCTAATGCCTGTAGAGCTCAACCAGGGTTTAAAATGTTGGAAGCCTGAATGTCGATTTTGTTGTGGTGTTTGGAGTAGTGCATTAAATAGGCCTGCTTGGAGCAGGGCTTGGTTGCCTCAGGATTTAAAAGACAGGAGGGGCTCATCTACATCAGAACGCCTATACTGCTCATTGCTGGTAGAGTCGAGCCTGTGTTTGCAACTGTGGGTGTACCTGTGTGTGTGAAACATAGCATGGCCTGAGAGGCACAGTGGCTTGGCTCTGTACCACTGAATGGCAAGACTGCCACCATGTGGCTGCAGTGCACAAATGCAACGGGAAAGGAAAACGAGGATATTTCTAGGTGAAAGTTCACCGTGCAGAATAATGGCCCAGGGCCAAGGTAGCCAAAAAATACAGGCGCACACACACGATGAAAATGGAGAGTTCATTGAGGTGCACCCCTGCTTCCTTTTCTTTTGAGCATGGCATGTTAGTCTTCTGAGAAAAATGGGGTCAGGAACAGGCTTGTCACTGAACACTGGGGGTCTGTGGCCAGCCAGGGGCGCAGCATTATAGATTTCCCTAGGCATGGAGCGGGATATGAATTCCGTCTGTGCACTTCTCCAGCCATCCTAAAAGGGTGGGTTTGGCTCTTTTGCCCCCCTGTTGACTCCATTACCTCAGGTGTGTATGCCCATCAGTCCTTCCTGTGGCAATGCAGCATTTTGCCATTGAGCTGTGTGAGCACCTTTTCCATGGGGACCATGGCAGAAAAGTTACCAGCTCCTCAGCTCTAAAACAGTCACACAGCATTCTCCCTGAACCCTGGCTGCCCTTGTCTATAGGTATCCGGAGAAGGGGTGTGCAGAGTGACCATGTGTGTGCTCTCTGCTTCTACTTGCTGATGCCAAATTAAACTAAAACATTGATTATTCTGCATTGTAGATGGGCCTGAACCATAAATCCAGATCCCAACCAACCCAAGCTCTGAGACTGCTGAGATACTCATATAGAACCTCACTCCACATCCATTACAAAGAGGCAAAGTACATACCTCCTCTCCTTCTGTAAGTCTTGGACATTTTGTGTACCTGTAGGTACTGTGCCCCACAGTAAACAGCAAATTAAATCTTCAGGCACTAGCTGATGAGATGGGGGTACAGCATCTTCCCATTTTACCAGGCTGACTGTGCATGGTAGTCTCACACATTCTTGCACACCAGGAGCACAAATGCCTATGGGTCTTTGTACATGCCACAAAAATGGTCTTCAAAGCAGCTTAAATGCCCTTTTGCACCACTTCAGTGGTGTTGCTGTTTGCACGTTTGGCGGCATATTCTGCTTTAATGGTGTTCCTGTTTGCACACCTAGAGACATATTCCACTTTAAATAGACCTCCAAGCTGTTTTAGTTTGCTACCTAACAAAGTGCAACAGTGCACGGAGCGCTGGAAGCTGACATGCTCAGGGCTTGGCGGGCCCTGCACATCTCAGGGGCTGTGCAACTCAGTGGCAGCTCCAATGGAGAAACCCAGCAGGCAGACTCCATTGAAGAAAAAAAAACAGGGTTGGCCTGATGTTTTTTTTCCTCTCTCTCTTTGGAGTGTGCCTGCCTGCCTGAGCTGTGTGGGGCCCAGTGCTTCCCTCCGCAGCTGCAGGGGGGCAGTGCTTCCCTCCGTGGTGGTGGCCCAGGCTGGGTGCCAGCAAGTGGGTGCCTCCTGGACAGGTCAGGGACTGCTCGGCCTGCCAGAAGCTCGACCTCCTCGTGCCCCTCCCCCCTACCACTGAAGAAGCAGGTAAGAATCATGCCCCCACCTTTGTGTACATGCCACAGGGGTTTAGCTCAGTTGGTGTCTCCCTAAATTGAAGCAGGGTTTTTAAAAACCCACCATTTCAATTTAGGGAGAACCAAACTGAATTAAACCCCCGTGGTGTGTACAAACATCCTATGACTTCATCACTTCAGCAGATTTAAAATAAAAAAAAGGGCTAAGACCAGTTCAGGTTGTCTGAGGGGAGTTGTACTTTGGAGTCCTCTGTTCTGTTGTGTGCCTGCTGGTAGTTCATGGGATGGGATCTGCAGCAGGCAAGCGCTGCTTGTTCCAAATTCCAGATGGATATCATATAGCCTTGCACATGCTAAGTGCTCTAAAACACAGGAAATTGGACCTTTTTCAGGCTGTTCTTCAGGAAGGAGACTTGAATCCTTTGTCTGAAATATCCTCTTGCCCAATACCTGGGTTACTCTGAATAGGGAGAGGGAAGCTCAGTGAACAACACTTGGGGCAGTTAATTTGTTCTGTGGGAAGCATTTGGTACCACTGGGTGCTGAGTCAATCTTGAGGTCTAAATACTGCAACAATAGACTGCAGAGTTACACCTGATCTCTTCTACCAGGTGAGCATAGTTTCCCCTTCATCCTCTGGAAGAAGCTAAGGAACCATAACACCATCCTGTGGGCTGATATCAGAATGGCTCCTGGCTTCAAATGTAACAGGGCGTTGGCACTGGAGCTGTGCCACTTGACTGGATGGCTGAGATCACAGGAAGGGAATGCAGGTGAATTCAGGCTGGCTGAGTCAAACCAGTTTTCCTGCCATCAGAGAATAGGAGTAACACTACAGGGGTCACTGGAATGTGCCACTTTCTTCTACCTAGGGCAAACCAGCAAAGTGATCTCACGAGGGAAGGAAGAAAACAATACCTTGAAGCTGCCTCCTCCTTGCAGCAGAGACCTAGTGCAGTGGCACCCAACCTTCTGGTGCCGCAGGCTGGATGAGTGGCATGGTGTTGGTCCACAGGCTGGATCCTCCATTGGTTCAGTATGTGGGGTCAGTCTGTGGGTATGAACCAGCACACCATCCCAGCTCTGTGCACCAGATTCAGCTGTGAGCTGGCACGGTCTGGCATGCAGGGCCATGTTCTCCAGCTGGCAGGGATCCCCACAGGTCTCAAAATATGGCAGCAAGTGAGCAGCTATTAATGCTACCACCATTCCCCTGCCACCAAATTTCTAAACCCTTGAGAGGCCCCAAGAGCCGGAGGATGCAGCTCTACAGACCAGATCTGAGCACCCCTAATCTAGTAGGATTGTGTCCCATTGGTTGGCAGAGATGATGAGACTGATAGAGACCTCATGTTGCGAGGCTGCAAAAATCATCATCTTGGTGGCATCTGCCAATAGATCAATCAGACATACCCCCTGTACATGATCCTATAGAGTTAAATAAACAATCATGACCCTGCAATACAGGTTCAGTTGGAAAATTCCTATAGCCCAAAGGAAGGAGATCATTGTTAAACTCTGTAGGTTTTCAGAGAAATGTCTGTAGTAACCACGTGGGTGCAATCCTGCTAAGTTTTAACCTGGGGGTTATACTTGCTTGTATGGGAATTAGTGAATGGGAGCCTTTTTGTTCACTTTAAAATGCTCTGAATGAAGGAGAGGGGCTGTTTCACTAGTCACGCTTCCTTCCATACCCAGTTTGGCTGTTGATAAACCTGATTTGCAAGAGAAAAGTTATTTTTCTGGCTTCCTCTGAGAAATCTCCACCCTCCAGCATTTCCCTCCCAACCCCAAATGTTGTTTCAAGTGGTACCGAACATCCAGATTTAAACAACACTCACTATCACAGCAAAATTAGTCCTATATGCTGGGATTCAGCTGTTTCTGGGAGCTTGTCTGTTAATATCACTAAGCAAGGGATGAAGTAATGAAAATTACAAGCTGTGGAAATTTGATCTTTTTTATTCTGTAATTACTTTTCTCTGAAATCTGAGAATATGTATTTACTTTAATATTCTTCCAGAGGTGAGGGGAGAGTCCCCAAGGCAAAGAACATGGGAGCTTGGCATGGAAGAATATTATGAACCCATTTGTGCTTGATTAAATGTTGTATACAGTAGTGCGTGGATCTTGCTTTGAAGGCTGATGTGAATTAGCAGCATTCAGCTCATCTGGAGGCTTGGAAGCCATCAACACTCTCTCTTTGTAGCGTTAGACCTATGGGTTATATAGTTCAGGGGTGGATAGACTCCCAGCACCTGGAGTCTTGTGATGATTCATTTTTAAGTAATTTTTAGCTTTCATGATTTGAAAACCTTGAAAATGGAAACAGGTGTGCCCTGCAGGCCCATAACTCCGAAGGCCCATAAAAAGGACCTAATGTAATATTTGTCTTAAATAATTGGACTTAAAGCTTCCCTCCCCCAGAATCCACCCTCCAAAATTGGGGTGTGTGCCTTAAGTGGGGAAGCTGATTTTTTTTTTTGCTTCAATAGAAGCATAGAAACTCTATGGCCGTGTCTACATGAGATGCTGACTGCGCAGTCATTACTGCGCAGCCATTTAGCACTTGTATAAACAAGTACTAAATCACTGTACAGTAATGCCAACAAACCCCTTTTTTGTGACACTGACTGCACAATAGCCTAATATATCTGCACAGTAGCATTGCAACATGGTTTTTGCACCATGAGCATCTTGTGTCAACACAGTCTCTGTGCTCTAATGGCTGCCAACATAGCTGCCATTTCTTTTTCAGCCAGCAGCAGAAGGGCAGATGCCAGTGGTAACCCTCTCAAAGCCACCAAGGAATTTGCAGTAGCTATTGGCTGAGCACTGTAGCTTGTGCCTGAAGCAGCAACTGAGCTGGCTTAGGGCCAGTGAGCTGCTGCATGCAGTCTGTAGCAACTTGATGAAATTCGTGGTGTGAAAACATTTTAATATTGACAGGAACTTTATATAAAGAACTATTTACAGTAAAAAAAGTAACAGTCTTGCTACTTCCCTTCAAAGTGCCTGGGGCCTAGCCTTGTTCCTCTCTTGCCACACCAGGAAGGTGCTGCTCCCATTGGTCTCCTGGGATCTTCCACTTCCTGAACACTCGGTCTCGCAGTTGCCCGTGGCTCTGGAAAAATCTTTTTCTGCATTCTGCCTTCCAAAAAACAAGATGTATGTCTTATTTGGCTATGTGGCGTGTGAGAAGATATGATATTCAATGGGGTAAAGCCTATTTCTACTTTATGCACCTCAGTGGGACTAACAGCTGCATAACTTAATTTTTTGGCATTTACACAATGCTTGGCTCCCATGAAGCTATGCTCACCCTGCACTGCATTACACAATATGCTCAGAGGGCTGCAGTCTGACAGAATAGTTGTGCAGACACGCACGTGACACCAGGTATGTTCTGACTCTTTAGGGAAGAGGACCCTCCAACCTTTTAGCCTGTGATTAGGGCACTTGTCTAGGGAACATAGACCCAGGTGCCAGGCCCTCCACACCCAGAACTATCTCTCCCACTTCCCAGCAAGTCACAAAAGCATGGGCTAGGACTAGCCATTACGTAATGCACTCTCCTCTTGAAACCAGCCTTCTGGGTAGCCAAGAGGGGATGACATGTGGGGCCAAGAGGAGGAGGAGAGCAAACCAGAGGGGTGTGGCTCAGTGAAGTGGATGCTACACTGGAAGGAAGAGAGCCTTGGTCCCAGCTCCAGTGGCCCTCATAGCTATCCCTTTTAGGCAATGAATATCAAATGCAAGTGTAGCAGGCTTGCCTTTTGGAGCTTGGGTTCAGTCCCAGGCTTGAAATTTTGCTGTTTTGATTGGTGGAGCTCATCCCCCAATCAGGAGGCAGCAAGAGGAGTGCAGTCACCCCCTTTCCTGAGGGGAGAGGGAGAGGAGTTCCTCCCTCCCCTCCCCCCTGTGGACCTGATTGAAGACTGCAACACTCAGGTCTGGAAGACTTCAGGGGCAGTGCCCTGGAGCATATAAAAGGAGCTGTGTTCCCAGTGTGAGGAGAGTACATCCGGGAGAGAGAAGAGCAGGGCTTAGAAGAGCTGAGGAGACCTGCTCAGCAGAGTGAAGCAGTCGCCCAGAAGCACCCCTGAAGACTTACATCGGTGGGAAATGGCAGATGGCTCTAGCAGCTAAGGTCTTGGTGTGCAGCATGGTGCATGGCGTCCAGACCCTGGAAGCTGCGTGAGGCAGCTCAGGTCTGCAACCTGTGGCGTGTGGCCAGAGACACAATGCACAGGACGGTGCATGGAGTAGGCCATTTGGAGCGCTTGGGCAGCTCAGGTCCTCAGCCCCAGGAACGAGGCTGGGACCTTGGTGCAGGAGGCGCTGCATGGAGAGTCTGGGAGTGGACTGAGCCTGGTGCTGCATGAGGCGGCCCAGGCCTCCGACCCATGGCAAAAAGTTGAGTCCAGAGAGCCAGGCAGTGATTGGGCTACTGAGCCAGCAGACGGGGCCAAGCCAGAGACCCCAGAAGCCCTGCATAGAGGATCCCTGTTCCAGGGCACAGCAACCCCCCTGAAGCCCGCTGCAGCTTGGCACCGAGGATGAGGACCACCCTCCAGGCCTGGGACCCGTGACTTGCAGGGAAAAGAGGATTCCCACAGGGGAGGGAAGTCCCACCCTGTTTAGTTAAGGGCTCCTGAAAGGGGAGGTCCCACCGAGAGGGCCCCCCTAAAGTTACCAGCTTCTTTGTAGGGCTTGGGAAAAGCCCAAGCGCATTGGGATTTCCCCTTGGGATTAAGTTTGTCTTTGGGGTTTATCTGTTTCAGATCAGAGAGCACCTGTATATGAGAGCACTGGTATAAGGTTATATGTCATTTATATATATATATATATACACACACACACATATACATATATATACATACACACACTGTCCATATGTTCCTTTCCCTTGTGGTAAGTTAATGTAAATAAATTTGTATCTCGTTAAGTCCCCTGACTGTCCTGGCCTGGTTCTATAGGGACGGAGGGAAACTGAGTGGTCTGCAGTTCCCACCCGACAGCACACCTGCCAGCTAACAATCCCCTTCAATTGGAGAAGGGGACTATATACCCAAGTTACCTGGGCTACACAAGGCAAAGTAGGCCAGCTTCAAGCAGAGGGCTGGAGAGTGCACTGGGCAGTGTCTAGTTCATGGCATGGTAGTTAGAGCATTTCACTAAGACATAGGAGATGCACAGGCCTTCTCTGCACGAGGGGCCCTAGAACCTGGTTGAAACCATCTCCCTGGGGAAGTGCGCTACCCACTAGGCTATTGGGCCTTCCTGCATTTGTGCGGGGGGAGCCTGTCCTGCCATAGGGAGAAGAATATAAACTGTGCCAAAAGTTGCAATTTTGTGAGTACCCCTTAGGCATCTAAAGGTGAAATAGGATTTGGCTTTGTTTTGGCCAGTGCTGGTGTTAATATTCTAGTCACTCCTACAGACTCCAGTCAGGACCCTGCTATGGTAGGCCCTATATAACTTTGAAATAAGCATTGTCCCTGCTTTACAGAGGAATTCTTGTAGAGATTAAAGTCCAGGTTAAAGAGTGGGGGGAGAGGGGGTATCACCACATCCAGTCACCCTTGAAACAAGTTCAGGGTTTGGCCGATGACCTTTTTGATCCCATGGCACACGCCTCCACTCTCAAAGCCTTCCTCCTTTATGGTCCTCCTTGCAGGCACACTGCAGAGACATCCAAACTATATCTGCACATCCATGTTCCAGAGCAGAAGCAATAAAGCTTGTGTGCAGTGCTGTGTCTGGGCTAATCAGCTCAGTTTAGCTAGATCATGTGGAGCAGTCCTGTGCTGGGAACATTTGGGTGTGGGTGTGGCTGTCTCTTCTCATGATACTTGCTCTCATGCCCCACTTCTGGCACCTCTGTGACACACCAATTGAGAAGCACTGGCTGAGAGCATGCATGGCAACATGGTTATGGGAAAATTCATACTGCCATAGTGATGAAAGGGTGCAGTAGGCTGAGGAATGGGTGAAGGGCGAGGTCACCCATGTATCTGAGAGAAAAACCTTTAATCTTAGCCAAGGTAAGTTTTTTTTTATGGCTCTGCTGGCTCAGTAGTGAACAGAAAGGAAGTAGTCCAATATTGCCCTTCACAATTTAGGTGCAACAAAATCTCCTGAAGTTCTACATACAAATTCCAAAAATATTAAATAAATCTGGAGGATAAGCACATGGTGTGCATGAGTTTAGAGCAGTTTGAATGGTAGTCTAACAACTAGTCTCTGCATCCTTGTGTGGATCCTCCAGCATCATTGTTCCTGTGCAGCTGAGGATCTTTTCTGAAGGGACCTGGTCCCAGCGTCATGGTCCAGATCCACAAGAAAGACTTGTGCCTAAGGAGGAAGCAGCAGGTTCTGGTGAGGAAGGGCCAGAGCACATCCCACCCACATGAATTTGAGAACATATGCAGGGCGTGAACCAACCTGGAGCCACCTCACTGGTAAGCTTCTGGATCTGGACTGTGCCTGTGGTTGGCCCAATGTTGCTCTTGCAGTGATACAGACAAGTCCCAAGAGGTGTGGAGGTCAGTTCTGGTTGCTTTTGGATGCGTGTCTAAACTCCCTTGGGTAGGAAATGGACAAGAAGTCTCAAATGAATTGTCTTTTCTTTAAGGTTTCTGGATACCTGATAGTCATCCAGTCAAAAATACATCACAAGCGCCCTTTTTCTATAGGATTTTTAGCTGTGTTGTGAGTGTGTTGAATTTGCTGATGATGTGAACAACCGACATATCTCAGGAGCCAGTCTGAACAGGGTTCAGGGCTATTCTTTATTTCTCTGAACTGTCTATCTGGGATGTATATTTAAAGGTTAGGGACCTCAATAGATCATAGCTCTCTAACCTCTGCTCTGCCCCCATTGTGTTTACAAAGGTCCTAACCCTGTTCTTTACATAACGTTGTCTTCAATTTTGTCTAAAGATAATCAGTTCTACAAAGCAGGAATCTGTCTGCTACCACACTACACCGCACTGTTGTGAGTACATTTATGCTGATAAATAACTGAGTAACATGTTCATTTTATTTCATTTAATGCTTGTTTGCAGCAGAAAGCTGATTTTCCATCCTCAGCAGTCGGGGAATTCCTAGGAAATGCTGGCTTTGCTATTCTGAATAAACTGCTGCTGGGCATAATGAATTTCTAGGTTATTAATTAAATCTTTAATGACTGAATTTAAGGTAGCCAAAACAATCTAAAAAATGGTGAGCCTACTCAGCTTAGGTCTGTAAAAACATGGCCCTCAAAAGACTGCTGGGAATTTAGCCAACTTCATTACTAAATTAGAATATCTCAGAATAAGTTGTCTTTTAATTACCTAGCAAGCAACTTTGTAGACCTCCTAGTTTTCCCCCCTCGTTTAGGCTTGCCTATATTTTAAAATGATTTCCTATTAACCCAAATGTATTTGTTTGTTAATTTTCCTCAAAATAAAATATTGCACCAACGTGCAAGTTTGTGAATGTGTGTTAGGGGGTGGGGGAGCGGGAGTTGGATACATGCACTTATCTTTTTTACTTATCTGGTATCTCTCTTTGCATTAATCAATCCATTTTAGGCTAATTACTTCCAATTTGCGATGAGTTATTTCATGGTAAGGTTGGTGTGGACATACCCCCCTTTTTAAATTAACTATTCCACTTCTGATAGTTCTCACACTGTGTTACTGAACATCTGGTCAGCCTTTCTTTCTGTGTCCCTTATACTTCTCCAGAGTTTTCTTGACTAGATGTCACCTTGCATCTAAAGGCTGACATGCAGCCAGATGTGTCCATTTGCGATTCCAGTTTGTGGTGAGCTAACACACCCAAAGTGACATACTAATTTATAGCAGGAAGCAATGGAATTGCAATGAAGGTACATTACCCAAAGATTGGTCTCAGGTTTCCCTAGCAAGCTCAGATTTGGATCCAAATAAATGATGCCATCACTTTAATAGGCCTGAACCAGAGCTCTGAATTTAAATATCTTTATGTTTGGGGAAAGTGGGATCAGACACCAAGGTCTCCTTCAAAACTCCTTGGCTTGATCATGTACAATGTACTTACTCCATCTCATTTACCAGAGGCTTGAGCAATGTGCGTCTCCATGACTTCTCCTCTATACAGATCTAAATCATTGGTAGGTTTCACCCACACCTTGTGTCTTCAGCTGGCTCGCTTCTTGTGGAAGGGTTCAATGAACTGGTCCTTTGGCCATAATAGCAACTTTATAGACAGATAGTGCATGCTCAACATCATTTCAGCTCTAGATTCAGTGAAAATAAAATCAGGGTTTAAAACAGGGGCGGGAGATTATTTTGGCTGAAGGGCCACTTTAGGAATTTGAGTGAGTTGTGGGCTGCAGTGGGGAGGGGGGTTGCTGACCTGGCCAGTGCAGTGGAGGGGGAAGGGAGGGCAATTGATACAATCTGGCCTGGGCCCATCTACCCTGCACCCACAGCCAGGGGTGCTGGGCAGAGCAGGTAGCCAGGGTCTCCATGTGGGGAGTGGATTGCAGCTTTTACTAGTGGTGGGTGTGGGCTGGATGGGCTGGGGTACCCAGGCAGTGGGGCCAGGTCTGGCAGTGCTGGCAGCTGGAAGGAACAGACACTGCAGGGGCTGCCAGGAAGTAAAGTCCAGTTGCTGCACTGCCTCCACCCTGGGGGTCACAATGCAATGCAATTTTGCTTTAAAAAGGGGCCTAATCCATTCTCCTCTGACTCTAGGCAGTATCTAAACTACCCTTGATGCAGCTCAGATAATGCAAGCAAAAATGGCAGTAGGCCGCTTTTGCACCCTAATTAACTCCATTCTTGCGGCTGGCAGAGGAGAAAGTCCTGGTGTATATGCAGAGTTTCCTCCACACTATGGGCAGGAAGATGCATTGGATTTCCAGTTGCTTTGTATCATCAGAGCAGTGCAGAAGAACCAGTGTAGAGGAAGTGTTCAGAAAGCTGTAGGGTTTTACATATTAAAATGTCAAGTGGTTTGGCAGGTAAATATGTAGCACTTTTGCTCTGAGCTAGTTTGCACCTGTTTAACCCTGGACTAACTCCATTGCCTTGAGTAGTGCTACTTCTAACTTATCATGACACCTGGTACCAGAAACACGTTCTCAGTCATGAAAATAAATGGAAAACACCAGTTAATCCATCCCCTCTTACAGTGCAGGACTGTTCCTCACGGTGTATTTTCCAGTAACTAGACTGAATGAATAACGCCTGCTTTGACATGCTACACGTCAAACCCTAAACAGAAGCCATTCCAGGTAAATGGGAGAATGACATGCAAACCAAAACTACTTTAAATAAAGCCTTATTTCGGTACACTATGACAGGTTTGTAAGGGGTTGTTTCAGTTCACTGGTACATTGCTCCATGAAGTAAAGTTTCATTAAGTGACTTACTGTTACAAAGTGTAACCAGGATTTGGGAGACCTAATGACAGTCTACAGCGTCAAATGAACTGCTTACTAAGTAATCTCTAAGAGGTAAACTGAATAATTTATTCCAGTTACTGAATCATAGGAAGAATATGTATTTGTAGCAACTTATCTACTGGGGTTAATTATTACATAGTTTGGGATTTGTATGCATGCCTCTTTCTTGCTTGATATCATAACATTCATTCTGAATGAGCCTTGAAAATTTTTGTGAAATCATGCATTGACTCAAGGAACAAAATGCTGAAAAGAAGTCTAGCAAAGTCCAGTTGTCGGGTCTGGTCAAGCACCACTCAGTGTAGAGCCCAAGGGCTAGTGACAAAGTTGACTGGAAGTCACAAGCGGTCCAAGTTTGGGGTGTCCAACCTGTGGCATCTGTGCTACAAGTGGCACAGGTAGCCTCTGTGTTTGGCACTCAGAAGATTGGGAAGGCAACAGGGAGCACATCAGCAGATAAGGCAGGGAGCAGACAGCAGAGCAGCAGATCATGCAGGAGCACAGAGCAGGGAGCAGAAAGTGAGTAGCAGATAAGGCATGGAGCAGAAAGCAGAGCAGCAGATCAGACAGAGGAAGGGCTTTACAGTGGCACTCAGAGAGGGCTCAGGATAAATTTGTGTCACACCTTCCAAACAGAAATGGCCCCTGCAAGTCTAGTTAATCATAACTGCCTGCAGTTATACATACATGCTCTTCTACCTTCATATGTACTCTAGGGCATGAGGGTGCCTGTAGATGTGCAGGGACACTGGTCTGATACGCTGTATTAACAGTGCATCACAGCAGATACAATGAATTGAGTCTGCTGGAGTGTGCTAATTAGTGCGCTCCAGCAGCCTCTGCATCTCATGTATTCAGGGTCCCCATGCTTCAAAATGGCAGTGGGGGCGCTTTCACTAAAGCTCTTTAAGCAGGCTTTAGTTAAAGCACCCCCATCTCCATTTTGAAGTGTGGGATGTTGAATACATGAAACACTGCAGGCACTTTAATTAGAGCAGCTCTAATGAAGAGGCCTCCCCCCACCCCAGGCGCATGGGTAAAGATGCCCTGCATACCTTCCAGTGGTATAGTAAGCACAGCTTTTGCAAGCCAATGCCAGTTGTGGTGGTGGTGCACAAAACCCCTGTGAATCCCTACTACGCAGACCATTCGGACACCTTGAAAGTCCTTGTGGATCATCCTCCAACCTCCATTTTTGGGTTAGGCAAATCTCCGCTCCCTTCCTTGTCTTGTTGAGTGCATGCTCCGTTATTCTCTGACCTCTAGCAGTCACCTCCTTTTTTGGCATGTCATCCTACAGTCCTAGCGCTGTCTCTGATGGGTCCTTGGACTTCAGCCTTCTCATGCTAACTGATACTACCTCAGCAGGCCTCACTTATGTTCAATACTCACCTTTTGACTGTCTCTAGGTGTAGTGACCATGTTTCATAGTTTCATAGTTTCATAGATTTAGGGTCGGGAGGGACCTAGTAGATCTTCTAGCCCGCCCCCCCGCCAGGGCGGGAGAACAACAAAACCCCAAAACAAGAAACGGGACTCAAATGAGTCCAGCCAGGTAGGCATCCAGCCTCTTCTTAAAGACCCCCAGGGTAGGGGCCAGCACCACTTCCCTTGGAAGTTGGTTCCAGCTCCTAGCCACCCTAACTGTGAAGTAGTTTTTGCAGATGTCCAATCTATACCTCCTCTCCATCAACTTGTGCCCATTACTCCTTGTTATGCCAGCGGGCGCTAGGGGAAACAGCGTCTCCCCCAAACCCTTCTGGTCCCCCCTAGTGAGTTTATAGACAGTCACCAGGTCCCCCCTCAGCCTTCTCTTGTGGAGGCTGAATAGGTTCAGGGCCCGCAGTCTCTCACTGTAGGGTCTGCCCTGTTGTCCCCGGATCATGCGGGTGGCCCTCCTCTGGACCCTCTCCATGTTGTCCACATCCCTCTTGAAATGGGGCGCACAGAACTGGACACAGTACTCCAGCTGTGGCCTGACCAGCGTCACATAGAGGGGGAGGATCACCTCCTTGGCTCTACTCGAGATGCACCTGTGGATGCACGACAAGTTCTTCAGGCACTAAACAGCCTTATCTTAAAGCAGAGTTTTTAAAACAAAAACATATTGAAAAAGATCTTAAAAGAGCACCACATATGCCTGTCTAAAGTTACCAGCCATCCAGCCATCTTCCTCATGAGGATACTGGCAGGTCTATGCTATCTGTGGAACCCACTGCCCCCATATTTCCCTGTTCCTTGAATTCCCCAAAATAGTTTGTTTCTCCAGGGATAAATTCTTTCCCTTTCTCCATCCCCTTCCCCGCCTGCCACTTCCCCACCTGCCACTGCTGCTTTTCCCACTGTCCTGGGGACTTCGGAAGCGCCAGAACCAGACCCAGCCAGGGCTGCACAGGGGCTGGGCTTGGCTGGGGACTGGGACAGTGGCAACTGCATGCTGGGAGAGCAGCTTCCCCTTCCCTGCCCAGTCCCCCAGGACCATACGCAAGCCCTGATGCTGCTGTCATCATCCTCAGCTGAGCCCAGCCCCTGTGCAACGCAGCTGGAGTGGGCAGGAATAGCTCTGGTGCTTCCCTGGGACAGTGGCGAAAGCAGCAGCAGCAGGTGGAGGAAGGGAAATGGGGAGGGGTGAGGACTGAGGAGGGGATGGAAAGGGAGAGGTCTTTCCTCTGAGCATGAAGAGGAAGGGAGAGGGGATTTTCACCTGGTTTAGGAACTTTAAAAAGTCCCCAGAGGCTCTCATGTTGTGGTCCAATCCAAATGGGGGGTCCAGCTGCACCACACTGGATCTGCCCTGACTTCCTCTTGCATTAGAAGTTGTCCAGTCTTTAATAGGGCCTCTTCTCAGAGAGCAAGTCTCTTCTGCTGTTTATAGCTCTTCACTCTATTCTATTGGCTCCCAGTGTGGGTTAAACAGCTGTGCAGCCCTGGGCTGGAAGTAAGCCATTGTCCTGTAATTTCCCCCCAGGGATGTGCTGGGATATTGCTAATCTAGATCCATTGTGTTTCTTTCTTGCTTGTCCTTTCACCAGCCTGGTCTTCAGCTAGAATAATGTATTCACCCAGGGAAGTCTAGTAAATTTGCACAGTTGTACAAGAGCTTTATCTCACTGATGGGGGTCACATGCTGGATTTGTAATGTTATAATTATACATCAGTGTTTAATAGCCCCATGTTGGCCATAGTTCTGGTCCCCACACCCCAAAAAAGCTATAGAACTGAAGAAGGTTCAGAGAAGGGCAGCAAGGATGCTGAGTGGTATGAAGGGATTTCCACATGAGAAGAGGCTGAAGATGATAGGCCTATTCAGTTTAGAAAAGAGATGCCTGCGAGGGGACATGATAAATGTTTACAAAATACTAACTGGCAAGGAGCAAGTAAATAGGGATATATTATTTCCTATGTCTCACAATACAGAACTGGGGGTCACAAAATGAAATTAATAGGTAGTAAGTTTTAAGCTAACACAAAAGTGCTTGTCCACACAGCCTGTAATTAAAGTGTGGAACGCATTGGCACCGGATGTTCTGGAAGGTGACGGGTTAGCCAGGTTCAAAAAGGGACTGGACACATTCTTGGAGAAAAGGGGCATCAGTAGCTATGGAGCATGGGAGTTAGGGAGACAGCCTCTGAATTCGAAGTTCTTAGACCTTAAATGCTGGAGGCTGCTAGTCAGAGAGGAAAAGTGGGAACAACCCTGATCATACCCAGTTCACTCTCTCTTTCAGCATCTACTCTGCCACTGTGAGACACAGGATACCGGGCAACATGGACTAGAGTATGACCCAGTAAATGGAAGTTCTTGTGTTTGTATGTGGCTGTGGACAGCGTGGGGCAGGACAGACTGTGGCATGCAGCAGTTTGCATAACACTTCAGCCAGAGCCTGCTGCACCTTTGGGCTAAAAATGGTCTAATTGTTACACACAAGCTGTCATTGCTTTAATGCAACCAACATACCGTTTGGGCATTAAAATCCTAAAATGCAAATATGCAGAACTGTGGCATCAGCCCTTTATTTTGTGGATGTTTTTTGGAAGTTGGAGATGGGGAGTCTGGACAAGGACGGTTAATGTAAAATGTTTGCTTTGCCCCCCTCTTTCTGAGAACGAGAGACCAAGTTTAGTCATTTTCTCATAGCTGGTGGTAAGTTCTCATTAGAGACGTGAAAGTCTAAATGTTTACACAAGAAGTAGATGTATACCGGTAATGCATTACCAGTTAACATTTAGCGTGGGGTGCAGTCCAGCAAGGAAGGGAAGCAGCTCTGTGCCTCAGGAACAGGAAGGTGGCAAGGCAGGTGGGAAGGAGGGAAGCAAGGAGGAGGGGAAGGGCGAGGAGGGACTAGTATCCATAGCTAGTCTACTCCCTCCCTCCCAACACACCGGCAGCTGCAATGGGCTGGCAAAGCCCCTAGCCTGTTGCTGTCCATGGCTTCACATGGGCTGTGTTGTCTGGTGGGGTTTGCTGCTGCCTCCTCCCCACCATCAAAGGCCCCGAGGAGCAACTTCCAACAGCAGCCGTGTCCAAGTGCATCTGTGCACGGCCCCCAGCTCCCCATGCTGCTCTGGGCAAGTGGCAGGCTGGGGCTGGCGCCCGGCTCTGCAGCCCCGACCAGGACAAGGTATGTTTCAGGTAACCGTTTAACCAGTAAAATTAGAGAAGGTTAAGAGGATATTTTTTTCAATGATATATGCATCCCTAGTTCTCACGAGGAGAAGATGTGGCTTTTCTGACAAAGGAGGGTCTATATTCAGGGATGTGTGGGTGTTGATCATCAAGGCACTGATGCTATGAGGAAGAAGGTAACAGTGCAGGAACTTTTCATTTGACTATTGCACTGATGCATATCCCAGATGATGACTGCTAAGATTGCTGCCTAGACTGAAGGTTGGGCTTCCTTAAAAGTAAATAAACTGTGCTGCATATGACACACCAGAATTATTTCCTCGGCAGCTATTTTTCACTCTGAGTTGTGTAGGGTATTTAGACAGAACCATGGGCTGCCAGGGAGAACATCTGTTGCTCTGACTGCTTGCAAGGAGTAAATGTGTGTTGGTAGAGAAGGGGCCATCAGGGCAGGTTTTGGAAGAGTGAGTTCAGCTCCTATGTTCGGTGCTGTTAAATCCTGGGCTTTTCACTTAGGTACAGTTTTTACAAACTAAAAACATAAAAATGTGGAATAGTTAATAATACACAAATTCATTTATATTGCCCCTTTTCCAACGCACCAGAGGAATGCAGCCATTTCTAATGTTGAGCGCATCAGCCAACTGGCTCACAATCTGCCATGTGAAAGAGTATGGAGGGGTAATTAGAGCCATTGCTTCCAAAGCAAATCCCTAGTCATAAAGAAGGTGCTATTGCATCTGCAAGACAAAACTCTACCTTCATCTTTGTTGCTATACAACTGCACTGAAGTCACTTAATTGGACAGTTCATTGGACAGTCTTATTCTAGAGAGCAGAATTAGTTCTATACTTCATTAATGTCTACATAAAACAGAGGATTTTAGTTTGAAGTCTTCACTTAAAGACTCACTCCAGTGTTCACTACAATGGCGTGCACAGTGAAATCTGGCTAATTAGTCACTGGGATGACTTATCATTATGGTCTTATTGCATTGAATTTCTACTAGGGTCCTATTGTTTAATGCACAAAACACTTTGGCTAATTTGTCATCTGTTAAACTGTAGTGATGGAATCACTAAATCACAGTGGAATTTGCTCCTGATAATTAGTTGACTTGAAAGATACTGACCTGTATCCTCCATAGCACCTACCAATGCAGCTGATGCTTGCAAAGCACTGGGTACTCTTCCGTTTTCTTGGCTCAACAAAACACAGTCAACCAACCAGTTCATATTTGCAGAATTATCTCCTGACTTGACAATGAGTGCATGTAGGAAAGCAATGCAAAAATTCTTGACTGATTATTTTTCTGCATCATAATTATATAATTCTTATATACTCAGAATTTTTTATGTAAGAGATTGTACATTAGGCATTTGTATAATCATACAATCCTCATGTAGCAAGCCAGAATGCCTACAGTTTATACTTGGAATTCATGTCATATATTTTTGTTCATCACAAATATAAAAATATATATATTCCTCGCTGTATCTTGATATGTCAGGCAAAATACATCCTGTGAAATGCTGAAAATACTGATAATAGCTAACTGCTATCAGAAAACGACTTATTATTAGTCACGCTTGGATAATTAGTCATCTTTATTAATTCCCTGGGGACTATGAATTAACCAGACTTTACTGTCTATAGCTCTGGAGGAGAAACAGGACTGAACCAGCCTATCTGGGATGTAATCCTGTGACTTTAAAAATAACCTATATCCTCACCAACTTGTTGCTTATGGAGATGAAGGGATGGTCCTTACTGCCTCCATGCTGACACTGGGACTGCCATCCATTTGGCACATCACACTTGGAAATTAGGCAGGGTTGGCACAGCCCAAGGTGGCACAGCCCAAAGCTGCTCTTGGTCTCTCTGTCTTGGGTATGCTTCTTGATATGAGGTTGAGGCTTCTCTAAGACAACTACGCTGTCAGGTTGGTTGGCTTTTGTGAACACTGAGCAGAAGGTAATGGTTCTTGACAAAGGTCCTGGGCTCCACGATGGTTTGATTGGGCTCAATTTCAAGCTCTATTGAGCAGAAATAGTATAGCCATGCTTTAGTATTCAGCATCTCTGTCTCCAGACTAGGCTGGAACCTGTAAGTGCAATATGCACAAATGTAGCAACCCATCGTTATGCTGGTGAATGCTTGTGGCAGTGGGACTATTGTTGCTATGATTACTGTATTGTAAGAGTCTCTAAGGGTGCCAACGGAGATCTTGGCTCCAGTATGCTTGGTGCTGTACAAACAGAATAGAACATCTTAATAACAAAGACACTGCAAATGTGAGAGATCAACAAGAGCAGATTCAAAGTCAATAAAAAGGCACTTTGATGGGCTCTAAATTGCAGCTTTGTTTCATTTTCATTCAAAGCTGACTCTTGGCGCACCAAGGCAAACTTATTTTAAACTCTGTCCCTTTTTGCAGGTTTTTTGATCATCACTAGCACTTGTCAAAACTGTGGATTCCTCAAAGAAAACCTGAAAAAAGTTTGTACCAGATTTTGAATGTTTTCCCATTTTCCTAAGAATTTCTCTTGCTATGAATAAGCTTTAAGCAGTCAGACCATTAATGAGATGTGAAGTGGTCTGTTAAACAAACATTTTAGGAAATTTTAAAAGGTTGATTCTAAGAAGAGAGAGGTTTTGGTGGGAAGGAAAGTTATTGTTTATATCAGAAACAGCTCACACCCATTGTTTACATTTTTTTCTCAGCAGTATCTGTACTAAGTCCTGATTGCCATCAGGCCTTGGCCTGGTGAAAACATATTCCATAAAAAACTTTTTTTTCCCTACCCAATGGACATTTTTGGATTAAAAAAAACATTGTGCAAAGTGTCATCTTATTTTTAAAAATATATAGCAGATTATTTCAGTTTAAAACAAACCCTTCAACTCAGACTGTTCTGTTCCTGTATCTCACGGGAGGAGAGAGTGGAGCATTATGGCAGAGGTTATTTGAACAATGAATTCAACCAGCTTTAAGGGTGAATTGTATTGGTTTTTAATATTTTGGACAAAAAATAGAGTTTTTTTGTGGACAATCTCATTTTTGCGTAGAAATATTCTTAGAGGAATAGAGAACTAATGGGGTGGGACAAGGGTTCGGGCCAGAAGTACAGATATGCTTCCTTCCTTCCTTCCTTCCTTAGGACCAGGCTCACTTGGAGCTGCATGGGGCAATCCTGAGCGTAAGACTCCCTGGCTTCCTATTTCTTTTCTTTTCTGACTCCCACCTGTTTAAATGTCTCTTGCCTCTGTTTATCTCCCTTTCTGATTCTTTTCTTGCATTTTCACAGTATTTTTTCTTCTTTTTCTCTGCTCTCTGTCCCCTCCCCCTCCACTTCCAGTTTCTTTGTCTACAAGTTGTTACTTTACACCTTTTTTCTTATTGTTTCTTTTTCTTTTTTCCTTTC
>NW_017728992.1:187989164-187989373 GCF_001723915.1 Gavialis gangeticus | reverse complement strand
TCACAGTATTTTTTCTTCTTTTTCTCTGCTCTCTGTCCCCTCCCCCTCCACTTCCAGTTTCTTTGTCTACAAGTTGTTACTTTACACCTTTTTTCTTATTGTTTCTTTTTCTTTTTTCCTTTCTTTCTCTCTTTTTTCTTTCCTTTTATCTGTCTGCTGTAGGGAGTTATCTTCATAGTTTCATAGTTTGTAGGGTCGGAAGGGACCTG
>NW_017728992.1:187985878-187989153 GCF_001723915.1 Gavialis gangeticus | reverse complement strand
CACTAACCCTTGGCCTAGGTGCCCCTCCCCTGGGGTCTAAGCGGGGCCCAGAGGAGAGTGGCTGTTCCAGCTCCTGCTCAGGAAAATGGAGCAGCTGGCATGGGGATGACTCTCAAGACCTCCCCTTTAACTATGGCTTGAGGGTTCACACCCCTTCCTATGTCGGGGTCGAGGTCTGTGTAGGTGCCCTATCTGGTCTCCTGAAACAGCATAACATATGTTACATGGGTCATAGTAACACGGTAGCAGTGATTTACCTGAGCACTTCCACCCTGGTCAACAGGGTGCGTGCAGAGGGCCTGGATATCGCAGGCGTACATTATCTTGTCACGCCCCTAGATACCCAGGCTTTGAGAGTGGTGATTTCCAATGTGTCCCTGCATGTGTTCGATGGGGAGCTGGCCAAGGGACTCAGGCGTTATGGGGTTCCATTTGTTTCCAGTGCGGTAGCTCTTCCCACCTAGCAGCCAAGTCCCCACAGGGGAAAGCAGCTGGAACATCGGTGACTTCAGTGGTGCCGATGGATGGTGCATCCACTTCTGGGACACAGGTTCCACCCAGTAAGGCCAGGAGCTCTTCCCGACCTCCTTTCACCCCTGTTCCATCTGAGTGGGTTGGGGTCTCTGGCGTGAGAGCACCATCCAGTGGAGACACTGGGACTACTCCCTAGCCCTCTCTGCCACCCATTCCACCTATGGTGCCCACCTCACAGTGCAGAGGCCCCACCAGGTGGAGGGGCTGATGCCTACACTTTCCCCCTGCCTGCCCTGACTACCACAGCTGAGGCAGCTGGGGTGGCTGGTGACTGTGGCGCCAAGGCCCTGTAGGATGTTGGGGCTTGGGACTCCTCCCAGCTGCCCTCCACCATGGCCTTGTCTGAGGTGGCTGGCCCTGGGGAGGTGCGCTGGGAGCAGTCTGTTCCATCCCCTATGAGAGGTGGGCCATCTGCCACTAGGAAGAAGAACAAAGAGAGGAAGGTGAAGGGGGCCTCTCAGGACACCCCATCCCTCCTGGGACCCTCCTCAGCTGGTGCCGGGGGACACCCCTGCTGGAAAGCCTGAGCCCGCTCCAGCTGTCATGCTTGCAACCCTGTTGAATGTGGAAAGGGGCGGCTTGGAGGCGGAGGAGGTGAAGATGGGGGTCACCAACCCCTCACCTGTCTCCCAGCTTCCAGAGTCAGGTGGCAGTAAAAGTGATTCAGAATGCCTCTCTTCTGGAGGCCCGACCCAGGGGGTGGCAGAGGAGTCTACTGACCTCTTGATCACATCCCCGCCTACTGAATTGGATGAGGAAGCTAGTGAGATGGAGATTCAGCTTTCTGACTCTCACAAGCAACCTCGAGAGCAGGATGACTTCTCCCCACCCCAGGAAAGTGGGGATCACTCTCCTGGAGCCAGTCTTTGACCTGGATGAGGAGAGGAGGCTGATGTGTCTACACATTGAGGGTGTAGACAGTGTGTTTGTGGGTGAGCTCCCACCTGGGGTGCAGCATCTCCATGCTTCTGTCAGAAATGTCCAGACCATGTTGGCAGACTCTGCCCTGGGTCAGACCTGACTATGGGGGTCTCCTGGCCTATTTGAAATAGACCAAAGGACAGAAGAATGTAGCAGGGGACATCACCCAGTGATGTGCAGGTCCTAAACTCTTTGTCAAGGGTACCAGAGGTGCACCCAAACTTATGCAACAGGATCTAGACACTTGGAAGATGGCTTACCATCTGAAGAAGCTTGCACAGCAGGTAAGAGGTGAGTGGGGTCTGGGGGGGTCCCTGGAGTATAGTAAGGCATGACAGGCCTTCCCCAACCTGCCTCTGCTTTTTTGCTCTGCTCTTGAGTGCTCGCTCTTCCACCTACACCTTACCTCGCTCTTTCTCTGCCATACCCACACCCATGGCAGCCACGACCATTGGCACTTTTAACATCAATGGATGTCAAGATCTGGTGAAACGGGAGGCCATCCTGGAGCTTCTGTGCCAGAAGCGGCTGGCCATTGCCTTCCTCCAGAACACACATTCCGATAGGCTTAACCAGGTGGCTTGGCACACTGTCTGGCGAGGCCACTTGTACCTGAGTCATAGCACCAAACTTAGCGCTGGGGTTGTGACTCTCCTATCATCACAAGTATAGTATGATACGGCGGTGGCGCAGGAGATTGTCCCTGGCCTTCTGCTGACTGTCTGTGTCACCCTATCACAACACCACCTGCTACTCATCAGCGTCCATGCACCCCCTGATGGCCAGGAGAGGGTCGCTTTCTTTGAGCCCGCTTCTTCTTCAACCTGAAGTGACAGCGGGCAGCAAGCAAAGTCTTAGATCATCTCAAGACCCCCAAGGGCCACCCGGCAAAATATGTGAGCACACCAATCATGGACCCAGGTGAAGTACGTGAGCATGCCATCGCCTTCTATCGTGATTTGTTTGCGGCTGAGCTATCCTGCCTCAAGGCCACGCAGGAACTCCACGAGGGGCTGCCATGTCTCTGTGCCCTGAAGGCCAACGAGCTTGAGTGGGAATTGTCCCTGGAGGAGCTGGCAGCGGCTGCAGCTGGCCTTGCCTCCAGCAACCCCCAGGCTTTGATGGGTTACCTACCAAGTTCTATAAGACCTCTGGCCTCTCCTTGGCCCCTGCCTCCTGTGCGTTTTCCAGGACAGCCTTGCCGACAAGGTCCTGCTGATCAGCTGCCACTGAGCAGTGCTCACTCTGCTGCCCAAGAAGGCAGACCTTGACTGCATGAAGAGCTGGTGGCTGGTCTCCCTGCTGTGCACAGACTACAAGATTCTGGCCAAAGCACTGGTGACCCGCCTCTGCACTGTCATGGCCTCTGTCACTGGGCCTGAGCAGAGCTACTGTGTGCCGAACAGGACCATCAAAGACAACCTGTTCCTGCTTCATGACTTACTCACAGCCAGTGAACTCTTCAGCCTAGACATCGGCCTCATCTCTCTGGATCAGGAGAAGGCCTTTGACTGGGTGGGCCATGCCTATCTCTTCCAGACCCTGGAGGCCTTTGGCTTCAGGCCCCTCCAGGTCTTGTATCAAGACACCTCCAGCCTGCTCAAGGTGAATGGCATGCTCTGTGGCCCATTCTGCATGTGCAGAGGCATCCATCAGGGCTTCCCCCTTCAAGGTATGCTCTACACCCTGGCCATCAAGCCGCTGTGGCATGCACTGCAGCACCACCTGAGTGATGTCGCCTTGCCATCAGCCATAGGCCCGTCCATTGACCCCCTGCTCTGGCTGTCGGTGTATGCAGATGGCGTGACCATCTTCCTCAA
>NW_017728992.1:187977761-187980878 GCF_001723915.1 Gavialis gangeticus | reverse complement strand
CTGGCCATCAAGCCGCTGTGGCATGCACTGCAGCACCACCTGAGTGATGTCGCCTTGCCATCAGCCATAGGCCCGTCCATTGACCCCCTGCTCTGGCTGTCGGTGTATGCAGATGGCGTGACCATCTTCCTCAACACCCAGGAAGATGTGTGGGCCCTGATACACTGCCAGTGATCCTATGAACATGTATCCTCAGCCCGTATCAACTGGGCCAAGAATGATAACCTGCTGCTTGGGGCATGGATCGGGGGCCTCACCTGGTGCCGCCAGGACCTCAAGGTCCTGGGCGTGTTCCTAGGGCCACCAACCTTCATAGCACACACCTGGGACAGCCTTGAGGAAGGGGTAGAGGCCCACCTATAATGGTGGTGCTGGCACCTACCCAGCCTCTCCTACCATGGGCGTTTCTTCATCATGAACAACCTGGTGGCAGGAACCCTGTAGCACCGGTGCTCCATACTCGACCTGCCACAGGACCTACTCACGAGGCTCCAGCACTTCTTGGTAGATTTTTTCTAGGATGGGTGCCATTGGCTCCCATGAGCTGTCCTTTACCTACCTGTCACTGAGGGGGGCCAGAGCCTGGTTGACCTCGTGAGCAAGGTGGCCGCCTTCCACCTGCAAGCTCTTCAGCAACTCCTCTACAGTGAGGAGCACCTACCCTGGCAACAACTGGCATGCCAGTTTCTGCAGAGGGTGGGGCCCTCAGCTTCAACTGGGAGCTCTTCCTGTTGGTCCTCACACTCCTGAACTGGGTGGTGCTTCCGGCTTTCTACCATGGTATGGTATGAGCCAAGCAAGCCAGCTTCTGCCTCCAGCCCTGGGCCCAGCGCCTGCAGTTCCCGCAGCTGCTGAGGGAACCCCTGGTACACAACCCAGCCCTGAGGTGCCCTGTGCCAAGCCTGGCTTCCACCAGCCCCATGGCTGCTCTCATCCAGGTGCATGTCCTCCGCCTGAACCATCTCCTTGACCCCACTCAGTCAGCCTAGCTCTCACTCGAGGCCCTGACCACCTGGCTAGGCATGCGCTCCATCCACAGCATGGGCTGTCTCCTGCATGACATCCAGGCAGCCCTCCCACCAGAGGGAGAAGCCATCCTGGATGACCATCTCTGGGCATGCCAGGTCCCCCATACCACAGATGCCCCGAGTGAGGCTTTTCTCATGATGCCTTTAACCCCACCATTGCTGGCGAGCTGGCTGGCGGGCCTGGCACCCTGCTGACGCTCCCTGTGCTTCCTGACAGTGATACGGGTTTCCCCTTTGCTTTTCTGTTGCATAGAAGCCTATATGCCTGGGTGGTTTATGTCTAGTATGCCCTGGTGCTGGCATGTAGATGCATACACAGTGGTGATGGTGCCTGGGGCCCCCAGACTCCCTACCAGCCCACCCGGCTTTGCACATATTGTATAACCTGCCAACTGCCAAGAAGACTGGTGACCTGCTGTGGCGGTTGCTGCACGGCATCCTAGCCACTGGCATGTTTGTGTCCCACTTTGACCCAGCTACCTTGACGGCCTACCCCTTCTGCCCTCTTTCACACCTTCCTTGACTGTCCTCACCTGCAGCCACTCTTTGTCACCCTCAAGGTACTACTGCGAGCGCTGGGCAGGAGCTTCTCAGAGACCACCTACATGTACTCTTACCCATACCAGGCGGCTGAGTGGGGTGCCATCTGCCTGGTCAACTTTCTACTGGGTCAGGCCAAGTTGGCCGTCCTCAAGAGCTGCCACAATTGGCTTTCTGGGACAGGCTCAGATGATGCCCTGTGGCTTTTTGGCCTCCTGGTGTGGGCACGCCTCTTGCTGGAGTTTGAGCATGCTGTGCTCTGATAGGCAGTGCCCACCTTTGAGGCATGCTGGGCCCTCAAGGGAGCACTGTGCCACATGGAGGACGGCTGTCTTCAATACGCGCTCTGATGTCATGACTGGTCTGGGCGACCAGGCAGGCTTAGTGTCAGACTGTGACTCCCAGCTTGTGCCATGCCCTGGGCCCTCACCAGGCTGCTTTTTGCTATTTTATGTGTGTGGGAAGTTGAAGGGTTTGTCACGTGTATGATTGGATAGAGCAGGGTAGGAATCGTTTGTTTATAGAAGGCTTTGGTCTAGACGACTGGGTGGCAAGTGTCCTGTCATGTAAGACACAATGTGTAATACAGCAAAAGTGTCTGTCATGGTGTGATGTTATGAATGTAATGACATGGTGCTCTTGGTTTGATGGTAATGTGTTTGTCTTTGCTTTGTATATTGGACCTGGACCCTGGAGGGGCCAACTTTTTGTACCCAAACCCTGAATAAAGTAGTTAAAAAGTCAAAGTCCTTCCTTCCTTCCTTCCTTCCTTGTCTGCCCTTTTGAGTTCATGTAAGAGAGTGAGGGCATTAATAACACACCAGGAGTTAATACATGGGTGGGGAGGAGCAGTCTTCATATGGGGAGGAAGATAGAAATAGAATCTGTGTGCTTAGTCATGTACAACACATAATGGACTGAATTGTCCTCTTTGTGTCAGTGCTATAAAGCTGGAATGACACTGTTAAATTAGTGAAGTCACCTTGTCTGTGCTGGAGACAGATGAGAGTTGGGCCCATTGTTTAAACCTCTATGCTTTTTATTTTAATATTTGAAACATGCTGTACTCTCAAAGCAGCTTAACGTGTTTGTCTTTTATCAGTATCATATAAATGTCAGATGTGATTTGCTTAAATTTGCATAGGATTTCCATATTTGTCTCCTTAGTTAAGGGTTTAGTCATCTTCTACTGCAAAACAACCGTGAGGTGGAGGGGTGGGCTTGCACTTTCGTCCCTGCTTCAGCAAGTCTGTTGTGGAGCTGTTTGCTTGATGTTGGTGCAATAATTCTATATGAGGATGGGAGGGAAAAATCAGAATGAAACTTACTCGCCATAAACAGTAATGAGACAGGGCGGGCATGATTCACACATGTTGCCAAGGCCAGCAGTTGGCAGATCTAGGTTCATAGATTCATAGATTCATAGATTAAGGGTCGGAAGGGACCTAGTAGATCTTCTAGCCCGACCACCCGCCAGGGCGGGAGAACAACAAAAAACCCCAAAAAGAGAAATGGGACTCAAACGAGTCCAGCCAGGTAGGCATCCAGC
>NW_017728992.1:187966045-187976640 GCF_001723915.1 Gavialis gangeticus | reverse complement strand
CTGAATCAAGTGGAGGTCTTGCATCTCAGCCAGAAACCTCCTGGAGCGGTCCGTCCCGGCTGACTGCTCCTCCCAGCAGATGTCTGGGTAATTAAAATCGCCCATGACCACTACATCCCTTGATTTTAGTGCCTCTGCAAGCTGACCTGAAAATTCCCTGTCCAGCTCCTCCTCTTGGTTGGGGGGTCTGTAATAGACCCCCACTGTCAAATCCCTCTCCCCCTGCCCCCCCTGAAGGTTCTGTTCCTTTTTCTGACTCGATGGTTTTTGCCAAGTCATTTCCAAATCTGTGCTGCTTTCTCCTTCTACCACTTGTCTATTTAGTAAGTTCCTTGTGGTGAGAATGGTCTTCTGTTGTATTTTGGTACAGTGCCTCACACGACATAGCTCCAATCGTAACTGAGACTTGAGGTGCTGCTCTGGTAGAAATGAATGGCAAGGAGGAGTTTGGACAAAGGTATGGAAGTTGATTGGGGTTGCAAGTGGGAATGGATATGTGCTGGGAAGGGACTGGATATTTGGTAATACTAGATTAGCAATTTCTGGACCTTCTTCAGTTCCTCCATAAATTAACCAAGGGGGAAGAAGCTGCTTATCCTCAGAACTGTAATCAGCTCTACCCTACCAGAACAGTGGCCAGTTAGCTTGCTATCCCATCTCTGAGAGCAATCACAATACCATCCTTAATGGGCAAATTGAGCAAACCTCCATATTCCTATTAATGCCTGGTTCTCACACGGTGCTTTCCGCCAAGTGTTCTACAAAGGAAGGAGGTCTCATTATCCTATTTTGCAGATGGGAAAACAGAAGCACAGAGAGATTAAAAATTGCACACTACTAGCAGAGCTAGAAATAGAGCACTGGAACTTGAAAGACCTAGGTTGTAGGGCTGTGTGAAGCTTTGGTCCCTGATTCAATTCGACGAAGATTCGGCCTCATCCGGTGGCCAAATCTCCAAATCTGAATCAAATCAGAGGACACTAATCTTTCCAAATCAAATTGGAGCCCTCTGAATCAATTCAGAGACATTTGGAAAGATTTGCCAATTTGGACATAAACACAGCTTTAAATGTTTTTTTCTACGTACCTCTAGATACCAGGTGGCTCTTGAGTGCTGTGATGCTGGTGCCCATGGAGTATCCCATAGAAGCACGGGGGGCTCTCCAGTGCGCTGGGCAGCAGACCCAGAAGTGAACCAGAAGCACTTCTGGTCCACTTCCGGTTCTGCCAGGGAGCGCATGGGCCCCCCCTCCCTACCCACACACCCCTGGCTTGGCAGCTGGTGCCTCCAGGGTCTGGGGGGGCACCTGGGGTCCCCCCACGGCCAATTGCTGAGCCAGGGAGCTGGTGGACCAGGAAGCGGAAAAGAAGTACTTCTGATCCACTTGCGGGTTCGTCACCAAACACGTGGAGGACCCCCCAACCCCTTCCACACTCCTGTGGGATGCTCCATCCACCCCAGCATTGCAGTGTTCACAAGCCGTGCTGGTACCTTGAGGTATGTAGAAGAAACATTTAAAGCTGTGTCTATGTCCAAATTGCTGATTTTCTGAATCAGCATTGGATCTTCAGATTCGGATTCTGCTGAATCAAATCCAGGACAGTGATCTGAATCAACAAATCAAATCACTGTCCCTGATTCAGGCCGAATCTGAATTGAACAGGGGCTGCTTTGTACACCCTTACTAGGTTGTATCCACAAGACCACATGGCCTCAATTGTAGATGAACCTGCACAGATGAGATTTCTTCATCACCCTCAGGAACATGAAGTTTATTTACCTTAGAAATTGTTTAATCGAGTGGAGCAGTGAATATTCTCCTTGTCCCTGTAGGTAGTTGGCCAGTACTTTCAAACTTGGCTATTTAAATTTTGTAGTTGCTTTAGATGCTTAAAAACAAATTTAGGAACTAAATTTCAAGCACCAAGTTTTGTGAAAACGACTATTTGTTTCTTAAATTCTGTGAATGCCAGCAATACTATGTGACAATGAGTTTCATGGGTCACACCTCGGTAACTGTTAAGAATGTGTTCCTTTCCTCCATTCTCAATGTATGACTTCCTATTTCAAGACTATCCCCTTGTTGCTTTAAGGGGAGGGGGTCTATAGGACAGCCTGATCTACGACTTATGTATTGTTTATTATTTTCTCTTTTTATCACTGTCCCTTTTATTTGTCTTCTCAAAAAGCACTCAGCTGTTTTAAATTGGTGCTGCTGCTTTGGTGGGAGAAGAGCTAACTGATTTATACAAGCTGACATCCTGCCTCTCATTCTTTCTATGCACAAGTTTATTTTCATGCTTCCAATTGTTTTAGGGCTCTCTTTCTCTCATCCCCCGCCCCTTATTTCTGCTGGTTTTCTCAGCAGGTGGTTGAGGGTAGATCCAATACTGGAGTACCTTGCTTGGTGTCACCTACCTGTTAGGCCCCTGGAGTAGAATTCAAATCCCACTTAGGCACGAGGGCCCCCTGTCTCGACTCAAGTTGGTTGCCTGAGAAAGGAGATCCAAAAAACCCCCACACTAAGAAAAGAGTGACCTAGAGCTAGCTAGCCAGAAGTGATAAGCACAGAAATGTATCTTACCTCTTGGTCTTTTGGGAACTTAGGTGCCTGACTCAGGGCTGTAGGCAGGTGCTTCGAGTGAATTGAGACCCAGACCTGGGAGTCTTCCCTTGAGGGTAGATACAAACAACTGTTTTTTCTAACTCTTTAAAAAACCGCACAGAGCTCTCTCATTTAAAGCACAACTAGTAGAGGTAGTCCTGGTGCCCAAGATAGGTCCCGCTTTATGTAATAACATGGTGTTGGAGCACTTGCCCAACCACTGGGAGACATGACTTGTAGACTTTCTTCTGCTGGAGGGTTCAAACCCTTACCTCCCACTTCCTAGGAAAGTGGACAAACCACAAAGCTGTAGGGCTATGTGTAGAGGAAGGGGGCATACTTCATCCCTCCTGATGACGCTGTGCAAGTGTGCAGAAAGCAATACAAGATTCATGCAGCCAGAAGGAGAAAGCACATGATAGCAAAGGAAGGTTTCCTCTGGTGGTGAAGGCACTCTGACTGGGAGGGGAAGTCCTGGACTCTCTTCTGATTGCTGCTATGCATTTTATGTTAAATGGTCATTGGATAGAAATCAGAAATAATCCTTAGAGCTGGCACCAATCTTGGGTCTTTTACCATCCCAGCTGAGCGTCCTAACCACATAGCTACACAGTTGTGGTCCCTCTTGAGTGCTTCCTCCCTGGTCCCATGAGTCTTGCATAGTTTTCCAGGCACTGGCAGAGCATCAACGGGAAGATGAAGTATGGCTCCTTCACCGTCTACCTTCCCACCCCTAGCCTATAGGCTGGTAGTTTAGGCACTTTCCTAAGACTGCAGTTTTGGACTGAAGTCCCGGGGTGAACCTGAAGCAACTAAAATAAGAATGAAATCCTTTTTTGGATGTGGCCATGAGTGACCAGGGCTGATCTCAGAAATTATACTGGGGGCCTACTGTCAATTATAATTTCCATCCTATTTCTTCTCTGTCCTAATATTTTTTTGCTTTCTGACTGCTATACGCTGACCAAATATCAATACTGAGCTGCCCAGGAAGCCAAATACACTTTGCAAAAGTGTTCTATGATTGGAGCATGTGTTTCCAGGGACCTCTCTTTTGCCTATGGAACTGTAAAGAAAGAGCATTAATGGTCTTTGAAAGCAATCAGGCTCTGAATAGGTGTGTTGTATGGTATGTTTTGTTTTCCTCTGCTTGGAAGAGGATTTATGCAAAAATTCTGACCTTCATTGGTATGTACTTGAATTGCCATCATTCCTCCTTCCTTTAAGTGCTTTGTTTTGCATAATGTTATTCAGGCACAACAGCCAACACTTTCTTTTCTATTTTGATTGCTTTACTTCCTCAACTATAGCTGTTCTGTGGTAGCTGATAGTATGATAACCTTTAGAAATATTTTGGACCAGAATGAGTAATACCTACTAGCAGTGAACAATGTACACTGGGTGTGACCTACAGGACTTTCTCTATGGAACACTTTATTTGCCTAAAAACTCACAGTTAGGGCTATGGGCTCTTGCAAAGGGTTTAACATAGGATGCAAAACTTGCTGTTAGTGTGTCCTAACTATGGTCTTTCATGCTGACCAATTTATACATGTCCCTTCGTTTCCTTGTGTCCCCTCTTACGCTATATTCATTTGCTGTATCTTGATGGAGACTTTGAATCTAAACCTTTTGCAGCTGGCTAGCTAATTTTGAGCCTTCTTGTCCTGTTTGGTACCATAGGTAGCACAGCATGGTGCTATCCAATGCTCCTAGTGCTATCCAGCATGGTGCGATCTGGGGGTGACGATCCTGTGGTCCCTCTTGGGAGGGATACTCTTAAGTATACCCTGCATACCTGTTCCTGCTCACATGTGGAAATGTGACAGGGAAGCCATTCCAGGGGTTGTCCCCTCCTGGCTGCACTCAAAACCTCTATCCCTGGCGTGCTTTAGAATGACTATGTGGGATACTCAGGAGTGGCTTTACTACTGCATTTCTGATGTTGGTGGGTGTGAGAGGGAGTGGGTGGTTAGAGCATGTTTGGGGATATCCCACCCCAAGAAGCCCCAGGATGCAGTCAGATGTACCCTAAGATATCAGAAAGAATTGCATGTTTAAAACAGTGGCACAGGAATTAAAAGCAGAGCAACATCACAAGCATTCTGAGACTATTTCAAGCACTGTGAGAGCATCATCCCATGGGGCTTGACATAGGGCCCTGCTACATGTTCAAAAATTAAAGCTGGATAGAAACCAGCCATAGAGTTGTTACACATTTTCAAGCACTGAGGGCACCTATACACATGCAACAAGGCTGCTCCAATTCCATCCTTCAGTAAATGTTGGATAAGAGTAAGCAACTGCCTTCAGAGATGAAGAAACCATCAAAGGAGTTGGAAGAGAAATATAGAAGCTGGAAGAGAAATATAACAAGTTCCCAGCTGATTGACAGGCCACTTCAGAGTGGCTTTGTTGTGCTAAATAGGAGAGACTAGTCCCAAAGAATCAGTCTTGGAAAAATAGGGCAAGATACCCCTGCCCTGCAAAAAAGAAAAAAAACAAGATTTGGCTAGAATGTCGATACCTAAATCCAGAACTGTGATATGTGAAAACCATACCTCAGTTGCTGTATAACTCTGAAGACATCCAAACTCCATAGCTAACTCAGATTTTGACTTGAATATTTCCCTGACTGCCTAAAGTTCCATTTCTGCTCATACCCAGAAGTATATCAGTCTTGATCAGTAATGAACAGCTCGGAGCCTCTTTCCAACCTAATCCTGCTGAGGATCCAGGACATAGGCATCCCTCTACCTAACTTGTCCAAGGGGCTCAGTCATGCGTACTTTCCCAAGGCAGACCTAACTGATCAGATTCCCTAGTAGCACTCACTCAATCTTCTTTCAAACTATAGGGGAGGTAGTGGTGGTACTACTTTATCAAGCAGCTGAGTGGTTTGAGTAATCCCCAGGATGTTGGAAATCCAGACAGGCATTCAAACCCACATCTTCTGACAGTGCTTTCATGATCAGGCTTTGAGCTGTTCTAGAGTGGCTGTATTAATTGCTTCTCTTAAAGCTGTTTCACTAGGTGGAAAAGAAATACAGATCCATTGTGCCAAAGAAAAGGAGCAAGAGGAACATGACTCCCTAGTTTAGTCATTAAGGACTTTCATGAAGTCCAGTTCCTGTACCAGGGGCTGTTGGTACATTGTACACCAACATTAAATGCATAGATAGTCCCTGAAGCAGAGAACAGAGCCCAGCAGCCTATTTCCAAGTCTGTGCCATAACTGTAATCCTCCCTCTCTGAGCTGCAGGAGTATGATACCCCAGTTATCAAGTGTTTTGTATTGGATAACTCTAGTGTACTTTCTGAGTAGCCTGTAGGTCCTGTTGTGAGGTACCTAACTCCCTGTGTTAGCAGCACTCGGCTCCCCATTCAGGCAGAGGGTGTCAGTATAGCTAATTCAGGATCTTTGATTTTACTCCAAAACAAATTATCTTAAGAGTTAAACACTTACAGTGCTTGCCCTTGTCATGCATGAGGTCCTTCTTGGACTCCTCCTGTAGTTCCTAGGAAATGGCAGCCTTACAGTAGGCCATTAAAAGGGCCAGTCAGAAAAGGACGAAGGAGCTATTCAGTGTGTTATAACTGACCACTGTATCACAAAGTAATCACCATTAGGGGTGTGCAAAACGGTCCGTATTTGATTTGGATTCAGATTCAAACCAAATCAGGGACAGTGATTCAATTTGTTGATTCAAATGACTGTCCCTGATGTCATAGAATCATAGAATCATAGAAGTAGGGTCGGAAGGGACCTTGTAGATCTTCAAGTCCGACCCCCCGCCTGGGCGGGAGAAAAGACTGGACTCAAATGAGTCCAGCCAGGTAGTCATCAAGCCTCTTCTTAAAGATCCCCAGGGTAGGAGCCAGCACCACTTCCCTAGGAAGTTGGTTCCAGCTCCTAGCTGCCCTAACTGTGAAGTAGTTCTTGCGGATGTCTAATCTAAACCTATTGTCTAATAATTTGTGTCCATCATTCCTTGTCATGCCAGGGGGCGCTAGGGGAAACAGTGTCTCCCCTAAACCCTTCTGGTCCCCCCTAGTGAGTTTATAGACAGTCACCAGGTCCCCCCTCAGCCTTCTCTTGTGAAGGCTGAACAGGTTTAGGTCCCACAGTCTTTCAATGTAGGGTCTGCCCTGTAGTCCCCAGATCATGCGGGGACTACAGGGTAGCAGGCATGGCTCGTGAACACTGCGATGCTGGGGCAGATGGAGGGGCCCACAGGAGTGCAAGGGGCCCTCTCACATGCTCGGTGGTGAATCCGGAAGTGGACTGGAAGCCAAACGCATTGCCTCCCCCTGCATTCCCGCTGGCTCAGTGATCGGCCACAAGGAGGACCCCGGGTGCCCCCCCACAGCCAGGAGGCATCAGTTGCCAAGCTTGGGGGGGGTGCTCTCCCTGGCAGACCCGAAAGTGGACTGGAAGTGCTTCTGATCCACTTCTGGGTCTGCTGCCGAGCGTGCTGGGGAGCCCCCCATGCTCCTGTGGGATGCTCCATCTGCTCCAGCATCTCAGTGTTCACGAGCCTCCTGGTACCTTGAGGTATGTAGAAAAAACATTTAAAGCTATGTCTGAATCATCGAATCACTCCGAATCTCTCTGAATTGATTCAGAGGATCCCGATTCAATTCTGAGAGGTGAAAGGGTGTCCTGATTTGATTCAGATTCAGAGATTCGGGCCAAATCTCCACCGAATCGAGTCAGGGACTGAAGTTTTGCACAGCCCTAATCACCATGGGAATATGCAGATGTGAAAATGTGAAAAACCCTAATTGCAAAACCCAACAGTGGACCTTCTCAAGCAGAAGTCTGTATTCTACGCAGTGCTGAGCAGCAGCTCCTATGGGGCCGTCAATAGGAACAAAATGTTGCCTCTTCAAATATTACAAAAATATTCTTCATATAATCTCATATTTTCCTGGGGTAGTAAATCAGCTCATTGGCTCACACTTCTCTAAGCTATATATCAAATTTGAATGGATGTTTAGGCATACACCAAGAAAGGGAAAGGAAAGTAGAACATTTGCCAAAGATAATAATTGGAGCTTAAAATTAACTTTGAGTACTTGTGCTAGGAAATTTGGCTGGGTGACTAAGTGGAAAGCAAACACAAAGGGGAGGCAAGCAAGGTTGAATCCAAGATGTTGGGGGGGGGTGGTTCTTCCTCAGTTCAAACAAATATTTGTGGAAAAGGATTTAGTATTTGCTCAGCTGTCATTGAAGAAATGAGACTGTAACAGTTACCGATCTTCTCACAGTTCATAGCTAGGCCATGTGGTTTCTAACATCACCCTTTTGGGAAACCATCTTGCAACCAATAGGAGATGGTTCCCAATATACCCAGTCTGGCCATGATGGCTGCCACTACTCCAACAGCTGTACACCCTGGCAAGATTAAAAGTTCATCTTTGGGCTTCCTCTTATAATTCTGTGATAATGAGCCTTTGCCCTCCTCATATTCCCTGATGGGTTGCTTGATTCTGCCAAGAGATACTGCTCTGGGGCCAATGCCGTTCACTGATTTAAACCTAATTTGAACATTCAAGGCCAAATGCTGTCCTTATTTACACCTTATGGAACCTCATTAGCTTTAATATGATCTTGCTGGATGTAAATCAGGAAAGGATTTGGCCATCAACTTCTTATCTTATTGATCCTTTTGTACGAGGCAATAACTAAAGGGGCATTATGCCACCGTGCATTAACAAAGAGGTAACAAGGCAAGTATAGTTAATGGTGCCAGAAGTACAAGCCTCATAATTAATAGTCTTTGGAAAGACATACCAATTCTGGTCATGCTGATTGATCTTTTAGAGCCTTTATATTCATACTTCTGTGCCACATCTCTGCTTAAAACTGTATCCTCCTGTACCTGGGTCTGACATGTGTGGTCCTTTGCCTGCCCAGAATGCAATTCCAGGAAACCTATGCCCTGTAATCTTTAAAATAATTTAAAGCCAAACTGATGGCACAAACATACCCGAATGTTGCAACTGCATGGCCTTAAACCACAAAGCTAAAGATTATTAACTTCCGTTATCATACCTTAATTTGGATGCAGAGGACTTTAGAAGAAAAGAGTCTCTCTCACATTTCTGTAACGTAACCATGAGCATTTATGGTGGTACTAAAAAAATAATATCTATGTGTAGAGATAAACAAGGGCCCCCTTAAAGTGTCGGTCAGTAATTGTCACCATTGGAAAAACAAATAGAGCAAAAACTTTTTTAAAGAACAATTCTTTACTCGAGCTACTGTGTGACAGAGACGAGAACTCTCTCATTCTCTTTTCCGGAGTGGGAAGAGCGCCACAGAGCGTAAAAGAAAATTTGGGGTTTGACAAAAATGTCCATTGCACCTTAGCTTTAATTTACAAGTACTCAAGGATTTACTTTTTTCTCAAGAAAAGGCTTTCCATGGAAGGCTTGACACAATGTCTAGTTCACAAGTTCAGTTTGTCTAGAAAGCCTGTTGCTCTCCAATCTGCTTTTTATGTGTTTTTACTAGACACATTATTTCCCATGCTCTTGTGATGCACTCCAGAGGCACTAGTCTTTGGGGGTGCTAGTGGGCATAAGGATTCCTTGCAGTAAAATAACACAGTATTAACAGGGATGTGTGAAGTTGAGGGCACCGGGTGTTTAGGTAAGAGGCACTGCTGATCTAAATGAGCAGCGAACTGAAGGAGGAAAACGCACTTAAAATGCACTTAGGCAAAGAGTAATTTGCCTCTTTCTTTCATCACTTTTCCATGGGATCAATTAGATCAGGACTCTGCAAAACCTAGTATAGATTTTACTCAGTTTTTTTTACAAAAATATTTTGGGAGTCACAGCTTTCAAAAAGTAAGCAGGTTGTTCTAGGTTTCCTTCATAGTTAACAATGAATTTCCTTTGCCCCGTGTCCCACATCACCCAGCTCAGGCATTGAGGACACAGCAACTGAATGCCAGCCAACTTGCCCACTACACATTACCTTATCAATGCAGGGTGACAATAGCAGCTTTCACCTGACCCAGCTCTGAGTGAACAGGCAGTTTGGCCCACGTAGTCCTTCACCGTCTCGAGTGTGAGCTGAGGCAGTGGCAGAAGCTGGAGTTCCTCTGTGCCTCCTGTCAGAGGTAGCTCAATGTAGCTTTGCATGCACTGATCACTCTCCTCCACTTCTACCATATCCCAGATTTCCTCCTTCCTTATACTACTGCCAGGAGGGAAGCAGACAACGGCAGAGCTCCTTGGCACACCGGTGGAAAGAGGGTAGCGGCTGTGACTTGGTATGGCAGAGACCTCATAGCTCAGCTTGAGTTTGGTCCTTTTGCACCGATGGGGTAGGGAGCAGCATTTGACCTTGTGCTTCTTGTTTTCCTTTGGGCTGTTAAATAAAATAGCTGACCCTCTGAGTTCTCTGTCACCTGTATTTGCTTCTATGGGACTGAATATGATGCTCCCCCTGTTATTTATTGGCTAACTACATGCCCTGTCCCCTGTTTCCCCATAGGAGCCAGCTCCTAGATACAGCACACTCAGCCTAGACCATGGAATCGGAAGAGGGAGCTGCCAACTGAGGAACAGCAGGTTTTATCGGGTAAGTGGCACTGCTGTTACCCCACAAAGAATTTTACACACGTTTGAAATCTATTCCACGACCAGGTGGGGTTTTAAAACAACGGCACTAGCATCCTTGGAGCAGGGATTACATGCTGCCCTAGAGACAAACGGGCTAAAAAAGAGCAGGCCTCAAGGGCATAAGTGGTCTTTTTTCTTTTTAAAAGTTTGCTAGGCTTCTTGGCCTGTGAGAGAACAGAAATGATGGGATCCTCTGAGACGTTACATTTTATCTGAGCACTGCAGTTTAGCCCTTAGAGGGGGGTTTTCGGACAAAAAACCACTGCCTTCTGCCTTGCTCATTTGTCTTCGCTCTGAAACCTATCTCCTTGTTTTAATCCCAGAAAAGGTAAAGAACTTCTAAGGAAAGGT
>NW_017728992.1:187944579-187961045 GCF_001723915.1 Gavialis gangeticus | reverse complement strand
GGAATTGACTCTACATCTTTGAGGAATGGAAAAAAAAAATCGGAGAATAGAGTGCAGGGATATGGATGATGACCTCTCTCCCCAAAAGATTCACACAAAAGTTCTACATCTTGAGCTCATTTTCTCCTTTGCTTTTAGTGCAGTCTTTGAGACCATTGCTTTGGGTTATGTAACATCCAGTATTTTGTTGGGTAAATTCTGCATATACTGCAAGTAGATGTGTAGGTACCTCTATTTACATTTAAAAGGTCCCTGAGTCCCTGTAGGACTTAATGGAAAGCACTTAGTGGCTTTGGAAGACTCTTGCACCAGTGCCCCTTGCCTGTTACCAGCTCCCCATCCTACGATAGTTCAAAAATTTGGCTCTATTTTCCAAAGCCCTTCACAGGCTGGGATTGAATTACCTCACCATGGTCATCTATGACGTTCTCCAATTCATTGCGGGGAGGTGGAGTCTGCATCCTCCTCTAGAGAACCAATCTAGAACAGCAAGTAGGTAGCTCGCAATACTGGGTCCCAAGCAGGTGGTCCAACACAACACTAGCTGGACCACCTTCAGGTGTTCTCAAAGGTAACACAATCCAGTGTAACAGCATGTGTTAGAGAACTTTTTGGCTCCGTGGGATTTCAAAGGTGGGACTTAACGTTCACATTTTGCAACCAACTTTCAGTCCCTTGCAAATGGGATAGAGCTTTCGGCCTCTTGCTCTAAAAACACAGACCCTCCAACTCCATCCCTGTTTATCACAGCATACTGTTAGACTGTGGAAGCCATAGCATACAGATAACCAAACTAATTCCATCTAATATAGCTAAATATCTTGACTGCACATGAGCCCATTCATCTCTCATGCTGGGCAATGCCTGTCTAGAACTGGCCCACTAGGCAGAACTGCATTACATTTCTCTTCACCCCAGAATGCTATAGATCTTTTTCTTAATAAGAAAACTAATTAATAGAACCCATTGTGCTGGATTTATGGCTTTCTACAGTTTAAAGAGCAGGACAAAACAGGGGAGTGGGGTAAGGAAATCAAACTGTTCCTAGAGAAACAGGCAACCACTGCTTTGTCTTTCCACAGGGTTCATGGAACTGATAAGTGGTTTCTTAAATAGCTGTTAAAATCTCTTAGAAATTATTTCCTGACAAATGCATGTGGCTTCAAAGGTCAGCCAGAGCCCATCTGGGATAGCCTTCAAGAGAAGCCCACTACAGCCATTTGACATAGATTTGGAGGCAATTGAAAAAACAAAGACAGAGAGGTTAAAGGCTAATTACTAGAAAGAATCTGGCCTGCTGGCCTGGGGTTATTTTAGCAGGAGTACAGTCAATTGTAAATTGTGGGATTAATTGGGAGAAAGGCATTGTCACCTTGACATTCATGGAAGACCTGGTGAAGTGCACTGCCTGCTGCTGTAGTTGAGAGAGCTTGTTTAAATGATGGAAACCTTGTTTCACAAAAACTTTTTCTTTGCCTTTTTTAAAGCCTTTGAGACTTCCAGTCCACACAGATGAAGTTTTATATAAATATATTTCTACATAAGTTGATAAACAGGTCTTCCCGAGTGGCTCCTGCAATCTTTTTTCTTTTCGAAACTATGCAGCCCAAGGACAAAAATATTAAAACACTTGACTTTGTCATATGACTAGAGATGAGTTTGCCAAGGATGGACCCTCACTGAACCCAGCACCTAGACGTGTGTGTGTTTTGCTGAATTAGGGTCTTAGGTTCACATGACACAAAAATGTTCTCTCTATCAAACATCTTCCTGTATTTCTGGTATATCAAGTCTAATGTCATATACCTGCTATATAGTTGCATTCAAGTTTCTGCCTTACCCTTCCTAACTATGAAATGGGGATAGAATAATAGAATCATAGAAAATTAGGGTTGGCAGGGACCTCAGGAGATCATTTTGTCCAACCCCCTTAGCAAAACAGGACCATCCCCAACTAGACCATCCAGGCAAAGCTTTGTCTAGCCAGGTCTTAGAAACCTCCAAGGATGGATCTTCCATCACCTCTTTAGGTAACCTGTTCCAGTGTTTTACTACCCTCCTAGGGACAAAATTCTTCCTAATATCTAACCTAAACTTCCCTTGCTGCAATTTGAGACTGTTGCTCCTTGTTCTGTCCCCTGCCCCCACTGAGAACAGTCCAGCTCCATCCTCTTTGGAATGACCCTTCAGGTAGTTGAAGGCTGCTATTAAATCCTCTCTGACTTCTCTTCTCCAGACTAAATAAACTCAGTTCCCTCAGCCTCTGCTTATAAGTCATGTGCCCCAGCCCCTGAACCATTTGTGTTGCCTTCTGCTGGACTTTCTCCAGTTTGCCCACATCCTTTCTGTAGTGGGGGACCCAAAACTGAACACAATACTCCAGATGTGGCCTCACCAGCACTGAATAGAGGGGAATAATCACTTTCCATGACCTGCTGACAACACTCCTACCAATGCAACTCAATATACCAATTTCTTGAGGTCACTCTGAATCCGAGCCCTACCCTCCAGCATATCTACTACTCCCCACAGCTTGGTGTCATCTGCAAACCTGCTGAGGGTGCACTCCATGCCATCTCCCAGGTTCTTGATAAAGACATTGAACAAAACCAACCACAGGACTGACCCCTGGGGCACTCCACTTGATACCGGCTGCCATAGGTGACTGCTGCCTCCTGCCTCTGGGTGGGGCACCAGTGGCCGATTATTGACCAGCGGGGCAGAGTACCCCCAGAGGCTGATCATCGACCCCAGAACCACCAGCAGCAAAACTGGAAGTGCCACTGGCACTTCTCAGGGGAGCACTGGCTGGCACTCCCCACTTCCTGGCCAGCGAGGGCCAATCTCAGGGGGAGCACATGTCCCCCCGTGCATCGCCTATGCCAGCTGCCATCTAGACAGCAAGCCATTGATTATTACCGTGTGAGCCCAATTATCTAGCCATTTTTCTATCCACCTATAGTCCATTCATCCCACCTGTACTTCCTTAGTTTGCCTGCAAGAATGTTGTGGGAGACCATATCAAAAGCCCTGCTAAAATCAAGATACAGCACATCCACTGGTCTCCCCATGTCCACAGAGCCAGTCAGATCATTATAGAAGGCAATCGGGTTGGTCAGGCATGACTTGCCCCTGGTGAATCCACACTGACTGTTCCTAATCCCCTTTTCCTCCAAGTGCTTAGAAATGGATTCTTTGAGGATCTGCTCCAAGATTTTTCCAGGGACTGAGGTGAGGCTGTAGTTCCCTGGATCCTCCTTTTCCCTTTCTTAGATATGGACACTAAGTTTTTCCTTTTCCAATCACCCAGGACCTCTCCTGATAGCCATGAGTTTTCAAGGATGATGGCCAGAGTCTCTGCAATCACATCAGCCAACTCCCTCACCACCCTTGGGTGCATCCCATCCGGCCCCATGGACTGGTACATGTCCAGCTTTTCAAAGTAGTCCCTAACCTGTTCTATCACCACTGTTGGCTGCTCACCTCTTACACTGGTCACCACCAGTCACTTGTGGGTGGTCCTCACTGTTGGCTGCTCACCTCTCACCCTCCATTATTTTTTTTCTGATGAGTTCATCTTCAAAATGAAAGAATGAACAGGAGGTTAAAAGCTACTTCTCGTAGGAATATGGGACATAGGAAGAGAGCTCCAAGTCATTAAGTCCAGCTTCCTACTACTGTAGGCAACTTATGAAGCTTCATCTAACAAGCCATTAGTTTTTTTTTACTCCTGCTATTCAGATAGGAAGCTTGTTCCAGAACATCATTCCTTTGATATTGAGAAACTTCCTTCTAATTCTGATAATACATTTGTTCAGTCAGTTTATATCCCTTTCTTATAAATCAGGATTGAGTACCCTTAGGGTTCATGAACAAACCATTCTGGCTAGACAAAGCCCTGGCTGGGATGATTTAGTTGGGGATAGTCCTGCTTTGAGAAGGGGGTTGGACTAGATGATCTCCTGAGGTCCCTGCCAACCCTAATTTTCTATGATTATACAATTCTATTATTTGGTTTGACAAATCATAACTCATCTTCATTCTCTTTGATTCTACCTTGAAGTAGAGATTTTTTTAAATAAAAAGGATCTTCATGAAACAATTGGGAATTTCAAGAAACTATTTAATCTTCCATGTACATTTTGTGATGGGCATGGGAGGCAGCTCCCTAGTCTTTTTCTCTCCACTTGCGAACATGCTGAAAGATCATGTATATGTTTTGAGTGAAGTCACTGATAATGGAGAATGCTGGAGGCAACAGCTGTTGGGGACTGACTTACCCTCAGGCTATTTAATCTCCTGGCCTCTCACAAGCGTGATTGCTGGAGGAAGGTAGAGAAGCACAACTAAAATTGTATAGCTTTCAGCAGCTGTTGTTATTTCTGAAAGCCAAGAATGGGTCAAAAATGTGATGAAAGTCCTGGATTGTTATCTGCAGTAGGGGTGGCCAAAGTTGATGCCTTGCCTTGAGAATAGAATTTCCTTTGTGGAATGAAACACAGTAAAGTTGCTAACTCCAAGAGGGCTTAGTTGTCAGGGAGTTAGAGAGGCGCATATGCGTGGCTTGGCATTTCCAAAGTTATAAGAGCATTATGTCAGTACAAAGTGATATAGGTCGTGAAAAGCGGGCCTTGTGTTCTGTAACAGGATCTGGGACAATTGGATGGCAAGAAAAGATAATGTAAAACATTCATTAAAATAGAGAAAAACTGACTGGCAAAGTACAGTGCAGCTGCTGTGTGTGTCAGTTAAGATTTCAGAGACTGGTCCCTTTGTTAAGCCTTGGGTTCTGGTTAAATTTGTATTCTGCAACCAAATAGTAAATCTCTCCAAAGGTAGTTGAGAAGGTAAGTTATATATAGTTCCCAGCAACTACTTTTTTATACATATCCATCGTCCACTGCTTGATAGCGGAGTGAAGTGTTAATGTGCAGTGTGCCTTGCAACAGGGCAGGTAATTTCACAGTGGTTGTTTGAGACATCAAGTTCATGACCATGCTATGTAGTGTGGGCCCTTAGAATCTCATTGCATTGGTGGAGAGAGAATTTGCATCTTCTTTCAAGAGTGCAGGCTGCTTGAGAGAAAGGAGAGGCTTGGATGTTAGCAGTCTAGGGCCTATGATACATGAGTCAGCAGCTTGATTCTGTCCAGTAGAAATTTCCTTTCACACACACACATAGCTGTGGATGCAGAAGTGCACATGCGTGCATGCATGCACACACATACACACACACACTAATTTAATTAAACATGCTTGTTTTAAAAAGTCCAATAGAATTAGAGATGGGTTTTTAAATTGAAAATGGCTGTATTCAGAGTGTAATGGGTAGGCTGAGCATTTAGATGCCAACATTATGTCTATATGCAGAGAAAAATCCCAAATTAGTCTAAAACTGGAGGGGTTTTATATGTTTTCAAAATATTTGAAAGTGTACAAACCCAGATGAAGGGCAATAAAAGGATTAAAGCCTTAGTCTGTTCTATAATCTACCTGCTCCCTAGTGAACAGGAAGCAGATGAAGGTTAATATTGCAGCATTTTTATGCAAGCTTTAACATGGAACAGGCCACCGCAATGTACTTGGTTTATTGTTGAGGTTGATGGGTTGCTTCAGTAGGCGCATGGAAGTTGGATGCTTAATTGAAACATAGTCAAACTATGCAAACATTTTGACTAAACAATTCAGCTGGACATCACATAAACAGGGCAATATGTATGATTTATTTTTTAGTTCGAATATCTGAAAATTCCTCTCCACTGAGTTCCAGAATGACCACAGGTGTAATTTTCTTTTTGCATTTAAAGCCTCTGCTTTGGGGGAAAGCTGTAAACAAGAAGGGAGAGAGATGCAGAAAAAAAGAAAAGGTAAATAGGAACCAAGTCCAGTGATATGCAGTAAGAGATTTTCCTCACACACTGGATCAGGCTGTTAAAGTTGTTACCCCCTGGGTAGGTATTAAATGCTTAGCTGTTCATGTTTTATTTATTTATTTAGATAGATACACACACACACACACCCCCACACACACACCTACCACAAAGTGACATATTTTGAGTTAATTATCTGAAGGAATGTAAAAGTTCTGTCGTACAAGAACTTCTTCCCTGTGGAGGAAGAAAAAGTTTTGTTCTGAAATGTCTAGTTTTATTGTTTCAGTCTCAAACCTCAAACCATCCACAGCAATCATAGAAAATGAGAGTTGGAAGGGACCTCAGGAGGTCATCTGATCCAACTCCCTGCTCAATGGAGGACCATCCCCCAAAAGACCATTCAAGTAAAGGCTTTGTCAAGCCAGGTCTTAAAAACCTTCAGAGATGGAGACTCCACAACCTCTCTGGGTAACCTGTTCCAGTGCTTTACTACTTTTCTAGTGAGAGAGTTTTTCCTGCTATCTGACCTGAACTTCCCTTGCTGCAATACGAGACTATTGTTCCTTGTTCTGTCATCTGCTATCACTGAGAAGAATCTAGCTCCATCCTCTTTGGATCCCCCCTTCAGGTAGTTGTAGGCTCCTATTAAATCCCCTCTCAGTCTTCTCTTCCCCAGACTAAATAAGCTCAGTTCCCACAGCCTCTCCTCAGAAGTCATGTCCCCCAGCCCCCTCACCATTTTCATTGCCCTATGACGGACTCTCCAATTTGTCTACATCCGTTCTGCAGTGGAGGGCCCACATGGTACTCCAGATGTGGCCTCACCAGTGCCAGATAGAGGGGAAGAATCACTTTGGTCGATCTGCTAGCAGCTCTCCTACTAATGCAGTTCAGTATGCCATTAGCTTTCTTCACAAGGGCACACTGTTGGCTCATATTCAGCTTCTTGTCAACTGTAATCCCCAGGTCCTTTTTCACAGAGCTGCTGCCCAGCCAGTCAGGCCCCAGGAGTACCAGTGCATGGGATTGCTCCGTCCTAAGAGCAGGACTTTGCATTTGTCCTTATTGAACCTCATGAAATTTCTTTTGGTCCAATCCTCCAATTTGTCAAGGTTTCTCTGATTCCTAGCCCTACCTTCCAGTATATTTACTACACTCCCCAGCTTGGTGTCACCTAAAAACTTGCTGAGCGTGCACTCCATCTCATCTTCCAGATCATTGGTGATAATATTGAAAAAAACAGCCCCAGGACTGACCCCTGGGACACTCCACTTGATACCAGCTGCCACCTAGACATCAAGCCATTGATTACTACCCTCTGAGCCCAATGATCCAGCCAGTTTCTTATCACTTTGGTCCATTCATTAAACAAGACTTCTTTAGCTTGCTTGTAAGAACGCTGTGAGAGAACGTATTAAAAGCCTTGCGAAAGTGAAGGTACACCACATCCATTGGTCTCCCCATGTCCACAGAGCCAGTCATCTCATCATAGAGGGCAACCATGTTGGTCAGGCATGACTTGCCCCTGGTGAATCCATGCTGATGGTTTCTAATCACCTTTTTTCTCTAAGTGCTTAGAAATGGATTCCTTGAGGATCTGCTCCAAGATTTTATCAAGGACTGAAGTGAGGCTGACTGGTCTGTAGTTCCCTGAATCCTCCTTTTTCCCTTTGTTAAGATGGGCACTATATTTGCCCTTTTCCAGCCATCTGAGACCTCTCCTGATCACCATGAGTTTTCAAAGATGATGGCCAGAGGCTCTGCAGTCACATCGGCCAACTTCCTTAGCACCCTTGGGTGCATCCCATTTGGCCCCATGCACTTGTATATGTCCAGCTTTTCTAAATAGTCCCTAACCTGTTCTCTTGCCACTGTTGGGTGCTCACCTCCTCCCCAAACTGTGCTGCTAGGTGCAGTTGTCTGGGAGCTGACTATGTCTGTGCAGACTGGGATGAAAAGGGCATTGAACACTTCAGCCTTTTCTGCATCCTGTGACACTGGGTTGCCTCCCCCATTCAATAAGGGACCCACACTTTTCCTGATCCTCCTCTTGTTGATGACAGACTTGTAGAAACCCTTCTTGTTACTCTTCATGTCCCTTGCTAGTTGCAGCTCCGTTTGTGCTTTGGCCTTCCAGATCAGCGATCTCGATGTGGGTGTGGAAAGCACACTGTACAAATTTGCCAACAACACCAAGTTGTGGGGTGAGGTGGGCACGCTGGAGGGGAGGGACAGAATCCAGCTAGATCTAGACAGGTTACAGAGGTGAGCGGATGAGAATAGGATGGGATTCAATGCAGACAAGTGCAAGGTGCTGCATCTATGGAGAAGGAACCTGCAACGCACCTATAGGCTGGGAAACTCCCTTCTTATTAACATGGTGGCAGAAAAGGATCTTGGAGTCATTGTTGACTCCAGGATGGACATGAGCCGCCAATGCAAGGGAGCAGTCAGTAAGGCTAACCACACCTTGTCATGCACCTACAGATGCCTCACAAGCAGGTCCAGGGAGGTGATCCTTCCTCTCTGTGTGGTGTTGGTCAGGCTGCACCTGGAGTACTGCATCCAGTTCTGGGCGCCGCACTTCAGGAGTGATGTGGCTAGCACTGAGAGGGTCCAGACGAGGGCCACCCGCATGGTCACGGGGTAGCAGGGCAGGCCCTATGAGGAGAGGCTAAAGGGCCTGAACCTGTTCAGCCTCCACAGGAGAAGGCTGAGAGGGGATCTGGTGGCCATTTACAAACTCACCGAGGGGACCAGCGGGAATTGGGGGAGGCTTTGTTCCCCCGGGCACCACCCGGGGTTATTAGGAATAATGGCCACAAATTGTTAGAGAGAAGATTCAGGCTGGACATCAGGAGACATTACTGTATGGTTACGGCTGCCAGGCTCTGCAATGGGCTCCCAAGGGAGGTGGTGCTCTCTCCTACCTTGGAGGTCTTCAAGGGGAGGCTGGACAGATATTTGGCTGGGGTGATATGATCCCGGCACCTGCTCCTGCATGGGGCAGGGGGACAGACCTGATGATCTGTTTAGGTCCCTTCCAACCCTAAGTACTTTGATACTATGATTCCATGAAGATGGGACTACAATTCATTAAAACTGAATACATAGCAAACCTCCATCCCACAAAGCCAGAACAACAAAAATAACAGACATTCATCCCAAAACACTTAAAAAATGCATGTATGTAGATCATTTATCCTCTTACTGAAATGGACACACCATGAGGGGTGGGAGTAGCCTTTCTTTGTCATCTACAAGAACCTTTAGACTCAGGAATGTATTCGGGGAGATTCAGGTGCTTTTCCTATTTGTGGCTGTGTGAGCAGCCTTCCAAACTTGGTTGGGATGAGGCTTTAAGCATTTGAGAATTATGGGCTGCTGTGTCCAGCTCTGTTTCTCAGAATTGGTCCCAGAGGATTTGCAGAACATGAAGACAGCTTCAGTTAACTTCCCACTGTCAATTTGGCCCCTATCCTGGTACCTTCTCTCCCCAGGAAGAGTTAGAAAGTAGCCCATAAGTATAGCTAGCTCCTTTACATCTTGTCAGAACCAGCAAACCAATCTTGTAATATTCACCCTCAGGAGCAATTTCTGCCTTTTACAGGAGAAAAATGAGAGAAAACAAATTGCCATTTCCTTTTTATTCCTTCACTGTGATCTCTGAACTCTCTTGGCAGATATTTTCTGAGCTCACTCACTCTGCAGAGTTAAATATTTGGTGATAAATACTGGTGCATAAAATGTTATATAGCAGCAGCTCACGGAGTAGCAGCAAGGACACTCATGACCTATGTGTGCTATGAAACAGACTGTTTCAGCTCTGTCGTGTTGCCCCTTTGGGGACGAGTAGTGTTACAGCGCTATTTGATCCTGACTATATAGATGCTACTAAAGAAAGTTATAACCAGATAAGATTTTAAAAAATGGGTTGTAATCCTGGTACTTCCTAGACTTAAGTCTTCTTAGCCTGGCTATGTGAAGTGCTGGTCTCATTTGAGCCTAATATATGACTTGTTTGTTCTTAGTTATAGCAAAACATCGGCTCAGCTCCATCCTCAGAGGTGGGCATACCAAATCTTGGCATAACTGGATTCCAGCTGGATTAAAGATCTATCCTGTAACACAGTCACTTTCCTAGTGTAAAGGTTGGGAGGTGGGCGGGGGAGGAAACAGATGCTTCTGTTCTGCCATGGTGTGAAAATCGATAGAAAACTGCCAAAGGGCTAGTACATACCATCCCTGAAAAATGAGCCCCAACTTGCATAGAAGCCTCTTATTAAGCAGTGACAAATTCCTTCCCCTCATTAGAGAGACGTTCATCTGCAGCAGCGTTGTTTTCTGGAATCTGGTTTTTGAGCTCTAAGGTCATTTTGGTGATCGAAGTAAAACATCTCCAAGATCTGGAGGAAGAGCCTTCTAAGCTGCTTTCCCTGGCTCTACTGACCACCAGTAGAAGAACAAGAAGCAGCCTGCCCAGTGATGTTGCAACTTCAGGAACTTTCTTGTGTTATGCTAAGAGGTCAGCTACAAGGGCAATGCATGGGTAAAAGCAAAAGAAAACATCCAACGTCAACTACCAGCCAGCAAATGTTATTAACATAAAACGGTATGTTCTACTAAGCAGGAAAAAAGGCAGTTGACGCTTTCTAACGATTTCTCCTATGATAACTGTGTATTTGTCATTGCTGGGGAGATGAGGAACAGAAATGCTATCCCATTGCATCATACTGCAGGCAATGGGCAATGATGTGTGAAACCAAGCCAGAGATGGGACCAGTGAAGAACCCGGCAACAGACTTATCGTCTGAGTGGGGCAAATAGGAGAGGCTGAGAAAGAGACACAAGAGGAGAAACCGTGAAAGAAAGGTAAAATCAGAGACTTCTAATAAGAGATCCCCCCCTCCACACACACACAAACACACACACACACACACACACACTTTCTTCATTGTACACGAAAAAAGGAACATGCAATTCAAAGATCCAAATTTAAAACTGATGAAAGACCTGTGTAAGGCTAAGGGTCTCCAAACAACAACATGTCACTGAGTGCAAGGACTGGGGAGGGGATTAAAAAAGGAGTAGTCCCAGGTATGAATGAGTCCTCAGTTACAGTGGGGAGGATAACAATCAGAAAAGAGGTTGACATTCACGTTTTACGGCATAAGCCAAATACTATACGGACTTCGGAAAACCCTTTTCCCAATTGCTTGTGATTGGATGGTTATCCATGAAAATGGTCTTATCTATAGAGAGTCTTCATCTGTAGCATAGTCTTCCTCTGTGCAGCACTGACCATTTTCAAGGGTGGGACACCATATTAAGCAGACCACTCTTCTTCTTATACCCCTGTTAACGTTTCCTCTCAATGTTACGAGTTCTGCTGAAATCAAGTGGGGAAGGGTTCTCAACCCAATGCATCTTTTTATCGGGGTGGAATGTCTTACAAGTAGCACTACGTAACCAAAAAATTGCTAAGTGAAATGTACTAAAGTCACTGAAAACATTAAATACCAAACAGCTGCCTTTTACTTGAATAATATGTAACTTACTATAGTCAATGCCTTATGCACACTGACAATAGCCTTTGCATGGAACTGGTCCATTGACTGTTTTATGCAGAAATGGAGGATTGTTCCCCATGTTGCTGAAAAATATGAAGTTTCAAGTGGAAATGAAGAATCAGCTTACACAGAAACATATGTTCAGGCCTTCAGAGGGGACAAATGCTTGCTGTTCAGCAGAATTAGTTCTAGGTTTCTGTGACTATTCTGCAGTGTTGTTTCTACAGGTGCTCTGTTTATATCCAAAAGAAGAGCTAGATATATGCATGTTTGATTCTGTGTATACTCTGGGCCACATTCATTTCTGTAGGCCACGTGAGGCTAAAGGATGCAAAACAAGTCCTAGGTAGCCTGAATTAGCAACTTCCTAGATGGCCTGGACTGCACCATTGGACCACAGCACATAGGGCTGCTTGGTCTATTGAGTGGAAACAAACCTGCATCTGAGAGGCTACCTACCATTGGGCTCTGCAGCCTGGGTTTTAAATCCTCCTTACGCTTAAGATGTGATTAACTGGTTAACACACCCTAAATTGTGACCTGGCCACATGTTCATTCAATTAATGGTGTGATAAAATGGAGAATAAGACACAAAGTTATTACACGAAACACATGTAATAACTTTGTTGCTGGTTCCTATCACACCTTTAATTGAATATATGGCCAGGGCTGAGCCTCTGGAGCAAACTGGAGCCTTTCAAGACTCCTGTGTGTTGCAGAAGCTGGGAGCACCTCTCAGCTGACAGGAGCTCCCAGCCAGGAGAGCTCAGGGAGCCAAGCTTCCTTGTTGCTGGTGCAGGGGGATCCTGGGATTGGGCTCTCCCTGCAATGGCAATGTGGTGTGATGGGATCTGATGCTTGATCCCACAATCATGCTTCCTGCTATGCACATATGGCACAGCAGGAAATGTGCTTGTTGGGATCCCACATCAGATCCCATCATGTCTTTACTTTACATCTATTGGGGATCTTTTACACTCTTCCATCCTCATATGTTTCAGGTTGAGTCTAATCCTGAACACTGTGTTACCAAAGTAGTCATAGAAGTTCATAACTTTACCTACACAACACCCTTGAAAGGTAAAGGCTATCACATCCAGTGATGGAGTGATAGAAGGCCAAAGAAGATGGTGGGTACATTTTAGACACCTACAGTTTAACATCCACGGGTGCCGAGTACCCAATAAGAATGGCAAGTGATCAGTGATTCTGGAAAATAGTCACCAAGGCATCCTACAATGTACATACCCAGATCTGAAAGCTAGTTTTGAAAATCTAAGTAAAGTAATTTTATCCAAGTTTTCCATATTAGAAACAGAACCCACATCTTCTGACTCCTGTGCCATGTTCTGTGCTGGAGTGGGCAAAATATGGCTCACAGAGCGATTTTGTGTGGCTCACGGCAGGTCCCTCAACCCCACAGGGTGGTACTGGAGCACCCCTGTCCCATGCCAGCCTGCAGCTCACCCCAGGATGCCCGTACAGTGGCAGCAGCCCCAGCCCCACTGGCTTCGCGTGGGACATAGAGGTGCAGAGCATAGCAACACAAGGGCAGTGGCAGGATTCCTGGTGATTGGCGCTGTGTTTGGGGCCAAGGGCTGGTCTTCATGGAGATTGCTTGTGCTATGTCCAAGGCCAGGAGCCAGTCTCCACAGAGTCCATATGTGGGGCCAGACACGGTGCCCTCACTGGGGCTCCTGACACTGCCACTGCTCCTACACCACTCTGCTCCAGGCCGCTATGCCCCATGCCAAGGCAGTGGGGCTGGGGGCTGCCATCACTATGCAGGTATCCTGGGGTGAGCTGCAGGCTGGCATGGGACAGGGGTGCCCCAGTGCCGCCTGCCTCCCCCAACTCTGGCCCCAGCCCTGGCCTTGGCTCCAGCTTTGTCCTGGTCTCTTCAAGTTTAGTGTCAGGTCCACACCCCTCCCTCCCTAACCTGTGGGCTGCATGACCCAGGCAGAGGGAAAAGAGAGGTGGGGCAGGGGGGCAAGAGGGAGACTAAGTTCCTCCTGAGCTTCCTCTGTGGGGCTTGTAGCCCTCCTCTCCCCCTCATGGGTGCCGTGGCCCCCCCAAATCGCCCTGGTGGCAATTTTCAGTTCTACTCTGTCCGGGGCAAGATCCCAGCTCTGGCCCTGGACATCGCTCCAGGGATCCTTTGGGGAAGGGTGTGCAGCCAGATGGGAAGCTGCACCTGGGGCTGGCACTGGGATCATAGGGAGGTGATAGCATGGGGCTGGGGCAGGGCAGAGCTATGATTCACTCCCTGCCCCTGCCCGCAGCCCCTGCACCCATCACAGGGGCATGCAGGCAGCAGATCCTGGCTCTGACCCAGTCATGGCTCCACACTGTCACCACCCTGTGACCCCACCCTGTGATCCCAGCCTTGCCTGCCCATCCCATTCCTGAATATCATTGCCCAGGGCCCCATCCCCATCCCATGTAGTTTTGGTGAGTTGTTGCCGAGCAGTGGGGGGCAGAGGTGCTGACGCAGCCATGACAGCTTACCAAAACAGCCTATGTGGCTCTCGGGCCCAAATAATTGCTCACCCCTGTTCTATGCTTTACTGCTCAAATATTTTATATAGAAATAGGCTAGAGAGGTTGTATTCAGGACTTAATCCTACTTTAGATTGAGGCAAGGCTTTTGGCCTATCTCTAAGCTCTCTATCAAGTTTTAGGTTCTGACCTATAGTAACTGAATTCCACTCTTGCAAATTGTTCTGTAATTTCTGCTCTAAAATGTGGCCATCTTTTGAGGTCAGCTCTTCATGTGAATGTCTATTGTCTGCATTTGAACTGGAACTAAAAAAAACTACCCCCTTTTTTCTCACTCCTTTTATTTTATTTATTTTTTTACATACAGGAGAATTCTTGCAAACAGTTTTCTTTCCTCCAAGCACTGTTTTCATTTTAGTAGCAGCAACTGAGACTAGTACAGCTTCATCCTATTGCCTCTCTAGAAGAAATGCCTGGAGATGGCTGCTGATAGACATCACTCCTCTGTTTGATTGCAAATACTCCCCTTTACCACAGTTTGTGTGGCTAGTTGGGAGTGGCATAAAAGTCAGAAGGTTAAAAATGTAGGACCGGGTGCAGTTAGCCTGCTGTACAAGTTAAACAAGCAGCCACTTGTACAGTTTTGTCTGCTTTTGAAAGAGGTACTAGCTACAGTCCTAACTGAGCTCTTTCTTTGCACAAGGTGGACATACAGAAACTGCCTTTTAACCTTAAAATAGCCTTAGTGGGGAATGGATTAATAAATTTTCTGTGGGAGACACTGTCACTTAATGGAGTGAGTCTTGGATTTAAAGTAAAAAAAAGTCCTCTGTTCTAACCCCAGCTATGCTCCTGACTTGTGTGTCTTTGAGTAAGTTATTAGCTCATGATTTTCAAGTCTAGGTACCTAAAGTTGTGTAATTAACCCTACATCTGCTAGGGTGTTTGAGATCTATTGAAATGAAAAGGAGTTAGTCACTGATTATGGCAGATATCTTTTGAGGATCAGGGCTTTAATCCGTATTTTCACACCTGAGTAGATAGCCTGATTTTCGCTGGTGCAGATATTGCACAGAAGAGTTTTATGAATTACATGGAGGCAAAGGAAGGACCAGGTATCAGATCTGACCCTAAAATCTTTTGACTTGACCTCCCCTAAGGAGTCTATTCCCTACTTCTGGTTCTGATGCTAACAGGATTTGCCGCCTTCTAGAGTCACAATCTCACCCACACAGCTCACAAGATTTTCTAGTTAATGAACGTCCTTTCAAAAACAAGATACCTACCTGAATTCTGGTATGTGGATTTCAGTGCTCAGCTTCAAACAATCATATAAAACATGTATACATGGCAGACGGTAATATTTACTACCTCACGGCATTGTCAGGCAAAAGAAAGGCAGGATGGCACCTTAGGGTGTGTACGCATGTACTGACTTTCTGACAGTTAACTTTTTTAAGTCAACTTAACTGTCAGAGCGTACACACATACGTGGAGCAGAGTCAACCTAAATGTGGTGCGAGATAATATACCCCCGTGGTGTATTATCTTGAGTCACATTACTTAAGTCGACTGTAAGTCAACTTAAAGTACACATGTATGCTAAGTCGACTTAACTTAAGTCAGCTTAACTTGTTTCAGCACTCCCATGCCCTATGATCCTCTGGGGCAATCACTTCCTTATTTCGTCATCTGCACTGCCTGCAGCCATATGCCTACAGCATGCTCAGGCTCCTGCAGGCAAGAAGGCCAGCTGCTGCCAGCCCCAGGTAAGTCAGTCCTTGATCTAAGTAAGTGGCAGACAGTGGTGAGGGGGAAACTTGAGGCTTCTGGGACTGGCAGATGGGAGGCCTCAGAAGGGAGGGCGGTGACTCTCAGCTGCCTGTGCCTGCGAGCACCTGCTACCTGGCCAGGGTTGGCCCTGTGAGGCCCACTTGCTACTGATCTCCTCCTTTCCAACAGGGCCACGATGGAGCCTGCAGATCAGGCTGGGGTCTAGGGCTGGGCGGGGAACAGCAGCCATGGGGTGCTCCAGAGTACTGGGCAGGCAAGACATAGTGGCAGAGGGACCACACAGAGGGCAGGGACAGCACTGTGCAGCAGGCAACAAAGGTGCGGCATCAGCTTATTGCTCTGGAATTTTTGGCTCCTGGGTGCACCATTTGAATGTGCGCCCAGGAGCAAAAAACTCCGGAGCAATTAGCTCTGGAGTTTATTCATGTACTGCACATGGGGCCCAGTGGGAGTAGTCCAGGCTGGCACAAGACCCAGGAGGTTAGCCTGCTAGCCCAGGGATGCTCTGACAAGTCTCCATGTGAAGCGGGTCAGAGGCTGGCTGAAGCATGAGGGTGCTTCAGCATGGAGGCTGCTCATGCCCCCACCAGCCACTCCACAACACATGGAGCCCCATGGAAGCAGTCCTGGGCTGGCTGCTCTGACAAGGCTCCACCTGTTGTGGAGTGGCTGGCTGGAGCATGAAGGTTTTGTAGTAGCTAGGGTCAGGAGGGACCTGACCAGATCATCTA
>NW_017728992.1:187940855-187943249 GCF_001723915.1 Gavialis gangeticus | reverse complement strand
CAAACGGGTGGCCCTCCTCTGAACTCTCTCCAGGCTGGCAACATCCTTTTTAAAGTGCGGTGCCCAGTACTGAATGCAGTACTCCAATTGCAGCCTGACCAATGTCGCATAGAGGGGGACTATCACCTTTCTGGACTGGCCTGAGATGCATCTTTGGATGCATGACAAGGTATGGCTGGCCTTGTTGGCTGCGGTGTGGCATTGGCAGCTCATGTTCATCTTAGAATCAGTAATGACTCCAAGATCCTGTTCCGTCTCTGTGCTTTCAAGAGAGGAACTCCCCAGCCTGTCTGTATGTTGTGGACTCCTTCTCCCAAGGTGCAGCACCCTGCATTTGTCTACGTTGAACCCCATCCTATTCTCATCCGCCCACTTTTGTAGTCTGTCTAAATCTAGTTGCATCCTCTCTCTCACTTCAAGTGTGTCCACCTCACCCCACATCTTAGTGTCATCAGCAAACTTGGACAGCGTGCTTTCCACCCCCTCGTCCAAGTCACTGATGAAGATGTTAAACAGTGAGGGCCTGAGGACCGAGCCCTGGGGTACCCCACTGCTCACATCTCGCCAGGTTGAGTACAACCTGTCCCCCACTACACTCTGGGTACACCTCATCAGCCAATTTTTTACCCATCCAACTGTGTAGGAATCAATGCCACAGTCGCTTAATTTATTGATGAGGATGGGGTGAGGGACAGTGTCAAAGGCTTCTTAAAGTCTAGAAAGATTTTGTCTGTGGCAACACCATTATGCAAGGATTTAGTTACCTGGTCATAAAAGGCAATCAGGGTGGTCAGGCAGGATCTGCCTTTGATGGACCCATGCTGATTGCCCCTGAGCATGATCTCCCCTGCTGGCCCCTACAGATGTTCTCTTTGATGATTTTCTCCAAGAACTTCCCGAGGACCAAGGTGAGGCTTAGGGGCCTATGGTTACTTGGGTCCTCCTTCCTCCCTTTCTTAAAAATGGGGACCTCATTAGCTAGTTTCCAATCCCCCGGCACCTGGCCAGATGACCACGAATGCTCATACAGCCGGGCCAAGGGCTCCGCGATGACTCCTGCCAGGTGCCTCAACACCCTTGGGTGGAGGGCATCCGGACCTGCAGATTTAAAAATGTCTAGCCCTTCCAGAAGATCCCTAACTACATCTGTGCTGACCCAAGGCCTGTCAGAGCTATCCCTGAGACTGTCCCTACCTCTGGTAGGTGGGATATCCCGGTCCCTGTTCAAGAAAACAGAGGCAAAGAAACTGTTAAAAATAATATTGGCTCTCTCATCTGGTGTAGCCACAAGGTTACCATTTGAGTCTTGCAGGGGCCCTACATTGCCTGGTGCCCTCTTCTTGCTCCCAGTGTACTTGAAAAAGGACTTTTTGTTGTCCTTAATCTTGGACACTAGCCTGAGTTCCATGTCTACCTTGACCTTCCTAATAGCCCTCCTACACTCACGGGCCGAGGAGGAGTACTCCTCTTTGGTGATAGCTCCTCCCTTCCACTGGTTGTATGCCACCCTTTTAGTCCTCAGGCATTGCTGAATGCCCTTGCTGAGCCATGGGGGTTTCTGAGCACTCTTACTCCCCTTGCTTCTCTCAGGGACTGTTACCCTTTGGGCCTGGAGGATCGCCCCCTTAAGGTACGACCACCCCTCATGGACACCCATCTCCTCTACCTTCTGGGCCCTCAGTGCCTCCCCCACTAATCTGTGTCGACTAGCCCTGTGCTGAAGCACCCTTGTCCCCCAGCCTGCCCCATCACCATCTACATGTGCATTTAAGCATGGTAATTTACTGCACTGTTGGATAGTACTTGTTTCTGACAGGGCTACCTGACAGCTCAGTAAATTAGTCTACACCAATCTAATTGCCATGCAAATGTAGAAGGTGATGCTTTACTGCACAGTAAATTAGTCTACTGTGCAGTAAAGCACATGTGTAGACGTGCCCAGGGAGTGTTTTGTGGCTAGCGGTATATGTGAGAGACAGGCCAAATAGATGTTCTTGTGTACCCCTTTGGATATATCATCTCCTATATGATTGTCTGAAATACAAAGGATCAGATTCAGGGACCCAAGCAGCCCCTTCTAGTCCTATGTAACTTCCAAAACTTTCTCTAGATTCAACTCAGGAATAAAAGCATAGCTTGTCATTTTGAATGCTTGGTTTAAAAATGAAAACTGTATCTTCTACCTGGGATCCATTAGCGTACACATCCATCCATTCATCCATCCATCTATCCGTGTATCTCTGTAGACTATACACATCACCATGACATCTGCTAGTCCCTCCCTTCCCCTGCACCCCAGTTTGAGTAGAAGGCTGCTCTTCTTCAAAGATTTTTTTTCCCACCTCCACTGCTCTAAGTGGATTTCACCTCACTTGCTCAGAGTTTCTTAAAGAG
>NW_017728992.1:187932588-187935855 GCF_001723915.1 Gavialis gangeticus | reverse complement strand
CCATTAGCGTACACATCCATCCATTCATCCATCCATCTATCCGTGTATCTCTGTAGACTATACACATCACCATGACATCTGCTAGTCCCTCCCTTCCCCTGCACCCCAGTTTGAGTAGAAGGCTGCTCTTCTTCAAAGATTTTTTTTCCCACCTCCACTGCTCTAAGTGGATTTCACCTCACTTGCTCAGAGTTTCTTAAAGATGCTCACAAAACTGAAGTGTTTCTTTTTCCCTCCCAGGTTAAAGAACTTTACACTTCTGCATAGCATAGAGAAGCCAGGTGGTCAGAGAAGAGCTATTCCCAGAAGTTAGTAATGAGTTGTCTCTTCAAATAATATTAATGTCAGCCTCTCACTCTGGTCCTCACAGATGGCCAGAAATGTCTTAGAAATGATTCTTTGCTAAAAAAATTTAAAGAGGTTAGTGAGAACCACCACATCAGATGACAAACCTGATAGGAAGCCAATTCAGTTCCATTGCAAAACACATCGTTTTTCTTACATTAAAGTGCATTGAGCAGATTTTACTCTGATTGAAAAAGTCACAGGACCTGTTTCCTGTTTTGTGCAGGTGTAAAATCATGGGTAACTCCTCTGGAGTCAATGCAGTTAAACTGGTATAAAGAAGGGGAGAAGCAAGTCAATTAATTACATGAACTTCAGGGGACTACTCTAGGTTCTCTGGGGAAGTGACAGAAGGTTTTAGGTCTATACTACTTTGCACAAGAATCATACCACATTATTATGCATCACTCAGAGCCCCAGTATTCACTAATAGATGACCTCCGGCAACCAATGTATGCCCACATTTACTTTGTTGGTTTAATCATGCCAAAAAGCTCATGGTGGTAAAAATAAACCCAGGAAAATTCCTGAGAAAAAAACCACACATCCAGACATTGCAATGGGATAGGTGAACCCTATGTGGTTCAGTAAGTGAAAAAGTTAAATGTAGAAATAGCAAGCAATAGTAGAGTGTCCATAGTAGACTGTATTGCTGCTTCTCTCATTTTTATATGCTTATCTTCTAATTGACAGCCTTTCAGTACCATGCGCCACATGCTTTATATGCATATTACCATTCATAGTCGCATGCCCTGCAGGGCAGCATACTGGTTGCAGCCTTGATAGGAGATAAAGGGGTGAGAATGAGATTTTTCTTATGTTCGGATCGGTGAGCACTGACATGACATATCTTACACTGCTATATGTTATGATTATAAAATCTTGAAAACTGTGCTAGTGAGATTTTTAGCCATAAATGGTAGCACCCTTACAGAGCCACTGAGGAGTAGTAACTAGTAGTGAGAAAACTGTCTGGTCTTTGGCTGAATAGCAGAATGCTCAAGCTCAGAGCTCAGCTGTATGCAAGGGATGGGTAGGACACTAATGTCTAAGGGAACAAAGACAGCTTGCAAAGTGCATTGGTGCCCTCTACTGGCAAGGACATTTTTTAACCAAAGTGATTTAACTCAGATGCAGTTATTGTCTTTGATAACTAGAGAACGGACTTTTTTCAATCAGTTGTTGCCTGGACAGATTAATAAGAACTCTAACTGTGTAGTCTCTGTTTCAGTTTATTATCTAGGATTTAGTGAGGCTGCACTGTGCAGAATTAATTCTCCTCATGGTGATCCCATGCCTAGGGTTACCATATTTCCATTTTCAAAAAAGAGGGTGTCGGGGGGAGGGGGGGGAGCGTGGAGTAATATGCTTGGGGCAGCAGTGCCCTGCCCCTGCCCCTCACTTCCAAGCCAGAGCCCCCACCCAGCCCTGCTGCTGCCCCTCACTCCCTCCCCACAGTACCCTGCCTCCAGATCATGCTAGTGTCTCTTACTCCCAACCTGCAGCCCCCTGGCACTGCCTGTACCCTGCACTCCCACCCACAGTCCGCTGCCCCTGCTGGTGCCCCTTATTCCTGACCCACAGCCCCTTCCCCCCCACCCCAGCCCTGCTGGTGTCCCTTGCTCCTGACCCACAGCTCCCTGGCCTCCCAAGCCCCTGCCCACACAGCTTCCTGCTGCCCCTGAAGAGCCCCCCTGCCCCTCCAACTTTCCCCCACTGGAGGGACAGGCACCTCTCTGCCTCCCTGCCTTGCTGCAGTCCTGGTGCCCGGACAGCTTAGGCCCTTGCCCCCCCCCCCCCCACTATAGGTCCCTACCCGCTCTTTTATACCAGGGATAATGCCCTTTGCCTTTATTTCATCTGAATCAGACACCTTATTTTTAAGAGGCTGTAAAAAAGTTATCAAAGTGCCCCAGGAGGTACATAGGGTATATGTAAAAGTCAGTGCCTCACATTTGAATGACACTAAGTATTACGCCATGTCTGTAGCTTGTTGTGAAAATGCATATAACAGCACAGGGCTAAAAGGGGCCACTTGGATCATCAGGTCCAGTCCTCTGCAAATGCAGGGAATCATGTAGCAGATGTTAAATCCAGAAAAGTCCACAAAAACATCCAGTCTACCCCATTCCCACCTGTCACAAGCTACAATGAGCCCCCTCCCCATTATCTTTTAGAACATTCTAGACTTATAGTAAACCACTTTCAAAATGACCCAAATCAGTTTAAAATAAATCTGGATGGATGTAGTATAAGATTTAACAGATTTAGGTTAAATCGGTTTATTGAACTTCTGTCCCAGATTGCCTCCAGATTCAAGTTAACTCACAGTCCCCCAGCATCCCAGGATGGTTTGTACCTCCCCTGCAAACCCCCTCCCCCCTCTTGCAGGTTGAGTAGGCTAGCCTTGGTCCAAGTTGCCTGCTCCAGCTAAGCAGAGAGGCATGCTCTAGCACCCCCCAGTTTCTGGTCTGGTCTGTATTTCTGGAATCAAATGTGAATGTCTGTTTATTTGCTCATCAGTTCAACCTACACAGCTTAGACTAACCTGCAATCAATTCAACCTCAGGCTTTTTGACTGCCCGTACGTAGCCCAACTGTACCTCTTGTTATAGCACATTCCTACTTTGTAATTAGACAAACATTTTTTCCAGTATTTTCCCAAGGATAGAGGTAAGACTGATGAGCCTAAAGTTACCCGGCTCATCCTTTCTTAAAAATGGGCACCACATTGGCCCTTGTCCAATCCTCAGGGACCTGGCCGGAGCATCATGAGTGCTCAAACAGCCATGCCAGGGGCTCAGCTATGACACTGGCCAACTCCTTCAGCACCCATGGATGGATGTCATCCGTGCCGGCTGACTTGTACCCATCCAGCCCTTCCAAGTTTCATAGTTTCATAGTTTCTAGGGTCGGAAGGGA
>NW_017728992.1:187931951-187932577 GCF_001723915.1 Gavialis gangeticus | reverse complement strand
TGGGGACCACATTTGCTACCTTCCAATCATCTGGCACCTCTTCCACACCAGTTCTCTGGGCCCAGAAGTTTCGGGCCTTAAAGGGGCGGGCCTGCTTTCCAGTGACAGGGCTAGGGTTCCCTGTTACAGGAGATGGCCATGCTCCCAGTCTCAAGAGCCTGGACATGTGCCAGGCAGCCCCTGCAGCCAAGAGCCAGAGGTTGCATCTGTGTGGAGCCTGGAACCATGGGTTCCATCTGGGTGGAGGCCTTTGAGGTGGGGGTAAGTGTGGAGCTCCTGCAGACGCTGCTGGTGGTGTTGGCAGCAGAGTGGGGGCGGGATAGCAAGTGCACACCAGAGGTCGGTGACCACCCGCAGATGCTGCGGCAGTCAGCAGGGATCGTTGACCACCCACAGATGCTCCCAGTGGTGTCAGTGGCCGGGTGGGGAGTGGCAAGCAGCAACTGCCTTCAGGCACCACCAACAGTGTCAACAGTGTTTTTTTGTAGGGTGTGCACCACCCAACTCAGGGGGTGCACATGCACCCACATGTACCCCCTACACATTGCCCCTTCCTCTAACTGACCTCTCCCTGCACTGAGCCCAGTAGCTAGGCATGTCTTCCAAAAAGCCATCCAGTCTTGATA
>NW_017728992.1:187923393-187926951 GCF_001723915.1 Gavialis gangeticus | reverse complement strand
CTCCCAGTCTCAAGAGCCTGGACATGTGCCAGGCAGCCCCTGCAGCCAAGAGCCAGAGGTTGCATCTGTGTGGAGCCTGGAACCATGGGTTCCATCTGGGTGGAGGCCTTTGAGGTGGGGGTAAGTGTGGAGCTCCTGCAGACGCTGCTGGTGGTGTTGGCAGCAGAGTGGGGGCGGGATAGCAAGTGCACACCAGAGGTCGGTGACCACCCGCAGATGCTGCGGCAGTCAGCAGGGATCGTTGACCACCCACAGATGCTCCCAGTGGTGTCAGTGGCCGGGTGGGGAGTGGCAAGCAGCAACTGCCTTCAGGCACCACCAACAGTGTCAACAGTGTTTTTTTGTAGGGTGTGCACCACCCAACTCAGGGGGTGCACATGCACCCACATGTACCCCCTACACATTGCCCCTTCCTCTAACTGACCTCTCCCTGCACTGAGCCCAGTAGCTAGGCATGTCTTCCAAAAAGCCATCCAGTCTTGATATGACTATATCAAGAGACAGAGAATGTATTCCTTCCTTTTAGAGTTTGTCCCAGTGGTTAGTTACCCTCAGTGTTAAATATATATGCCTGCTTTACAAATTGAATATATCTGACTTTATTTTAAGCCATTAGTTCTTGTTATATCTTTCTCAGCTAGATTAAAGAATCTTTTAGTACATGGTGTCTAGAAGTCCCCTCTCAAACTTTTTTCTTTGATAAGCTAAAGTAATTTAACTCTTTGGCCATGTCCAGACAAGTTTGGCTGTGTGGTATGTGGTGCCACAAACATGTCTGTGGCACCATATACTGCACATTCAGATGTTCTCTGTGCTGCAAGGGAATGCTGCCTGTGCGTGCACTGCTCCACTTTTTTTTTTCATGGATTTTTTGCTGGCCAGGCTCCGTGAGGCAGAATCGCCCCTGCTGCAGCTCCAGGATGCCCCAGGACCCCAGGTAAGCTTGCTGGGAGCAACCCAGTGCTGGCCCCAACCTCCCGTACCCCACCTGGGGTAACTTGCCACATGCCAAAGCACGTGTGGCACAAGGTGTGCCACCGCTACTTGTCCCGAGGAAACCAAACATCCACACTTGTGTGGGCATGGCCTTCAAGTCCATCACAAAGTCTTTTTTCCCCTTTCAGCCTTTAAATAATTACTGTGCCTCTCTTCTATTTTCTCTCTCGAAGGTTCTATATCTTTTTAAAAATGTGGACACCAAAACTATGTAAAACTATGTACATTAGTCCAGTACTAGTCACAGAAATGTTTTATGGAGATAAAATCACCTCCCTCTGTCTACTCACTACTGAGGTCTCATTAGTTCTTTTTGTAAAAGCATTACACCTGAATAAGTAGGCCCTTCAGAATCATGTTTTGCCAAAATTAAATATAAATTGAACTCAAGTATCCTGGAAAATATCAGGACTTTGGAAGGACCTCAGCACAAGGGAGATCAGATAGCTCCCTATCTTTATAATCTAAATTCTTATTTGGTGCCACCTTGTATTTCTATTTACTCTGCATGATTAAGTCAGAAAGGCAGGACAGGTGGTTTCTATACAGCCTTGTGGTACAGAGCATAGGTTTGTGGTGGCTCCCATTCGAGTCTCCAGAGAGAATAACTGGGTTTGACTGTAAGCGGTTAGAGAGAAAAGCAGTTGGGAGATTGATCAGATATGAAAATCCTACATGTAGATCCCATGAAAAGGAATGGTGCCACTGTAATTCTGTATCTGTAAGCCAATCAAAGATGAGAAGTGTAAGAGTGATATTGTAGCCATGTTGGTCCAGAAAATGAATGGCAAGGATTTCTTATGTCCAATAAACCACTATGTCCAATAAAAGACATCTTAGGGTGATAAAGTATATCACCCTAAGAAATCCTTTCCTCTCACATCAGCCCATCAGAGCTACAACATCACTCTTACACTACTATATCATCATGAATGATATAAAATCTGCCACTTACTATAGAAAATCCGCAACCTAAAGAATAAAAGAAGCCAGGCTCATGGTAACATCTTCTCCCTAAGCCTGTCCAACTGTCAATGACACAGTTGGTCTAATGGAAGATATCACCCTAAGAAATCCTTGCTTCTCAAAGATGAGTCACTCAGCACCTGTGGAATCAGATTTGTATGTAAGAGAGGAAGTCATATTCCTCCTGGCTGGGAAGCCACTGAAGTACCAGATCCAGAAATGGTCCAAAAAGGGGTATTCCTTGGTCTTCCAACAATTCAATGAAGTTCTTGGGACATGGGCTTATACCTTCTCCTTTTTCCATGGTCCTAGTGTGGCTGCTGGATAGTGAAGCACAGTTCGCCAGCTGACTCTGTTCAGATTGCTTCCACTTCAGATGCCGTACTTTGAAGTTCTAATGCAGTTCACAGTCCAAGAGGTAACAAATAGAAAGAGGAACAAGATGCCTTAAAATACTTCCTGGCAGCCACAAAGCCATATTCAGGTATTTTTATGTATCAGTATATTGAGATTTGGGTTTCTGTGTCAGATTAAAAAAAAGAAAAAAAACTGAAGACCCATAGACTTAGTATGGCTAAGTCATACCAGTTTCTATAGGCAATAGCACACAAGAGAATGATGTGCTAGCATCATCTGCAGCCACCCTTGACCCCCAAACCTGAATCACCGGATTCCTACCGATGCTGGGTTGACTGACAGGAGCCTTTGGGCATGAAACCAGAGCAAGGCTCAAACTGACACTTCCAGATCTGTTTTACCCCACCTTGTGCCAAATATGACCCCAAATATTAAGTTCAGAAAGAGGATGATTTTGGAGAAGGAGGAGGAAGGGTGATGAAAAAAATTTCCCCTTTCTGTTTGCATAACTGTTTAAAGGCCTGCCCAGTAGGCCTGTGTGAAGAGGTTAGTATTCGTTTCGGATTCGGACGATTTGGGGGACAGTGATTTGATTCAGTGTTCTGAATCACTGTCCCAAATTGATTCAGTCGAATCTGATTCAGAGGTGTGTCAAATCTCCGAATCTCTGAATCAGGCAGGCCCATCCCCTGCCTGCTCCCCCCAGCCTGGCAATGGCTGCCCCACCTGCCCTAGCTCCCAGCACTTGTTAACCCCCCCACACACACATACACACTCACAGGGTGCTGCGGGGGCGGGGGGGGAGGTCAGAGAGCTTTGAATCAATTTGGACCTTTAAATTAGTCCCTTGATTCGATTCGGATTTGGAGATTCAGCCACCGAATCGGGCCAAATCTCCTCCGAATCGAATCACCACCTGAAGCGTTGCACAGCCCCACTGCCCAGTATCCATGCTTAGGGCCTCTCTGTTCAAGGAATAAGGGATTCTGGGCTGACAGTCAGTTTATTGCTGTCACCGTCTTTCTGGTATTGGGTACTAGAAAGAGCTGGCAAAAGAGGGAGAAGATGAGAAGAAACGCACGCTGTAAAAGGGTGTGACAACGGTCACTGTGTGTTCCCTTATGAAAGAATCCAATACAATGTAATCTGGATGACACTATTACAGAGCAGTAGCAATAAAAAAGCATTTTATAGAAATGACTTTAAAAACTAATAACATTTAATAGGGAATTAGATCTC
>NW_017728992.1:187906106-187918393 GCF_001723915.1 Gavialis gangeticus | reverse complement strand
GGGTGTGACAACGGTCACTGTGTGTTCCCTTATGAAAGAATCCAATACAATGTAATCTGGATGACACTATTACAGAGCAGTAGCAATAAAAAAGCATTTTATAGAAATGACTTTAAAAACTAATAACATTTAATAGGGAATTAGATCTCTTTCATAGCCCTTTTTTAACAGTTCAATTGATTTCTGTGGCAGAGGTTTAATGTTCTTACAGTGATTTTCGACCCTTCTACACAGGCACCACATTATACAGCAGGAAAAGGCTTCAGGATCTGTCCTCTCCTCCTGCCATAGAGCAAATGGAAGTGGTTGCACCCCTACTGAAACCTGTATATGACCTCACCCCAGACGTTATGCTGGCAAGTTAAGAAGCCAGTTGTGATGTTTTAGAAACCCTGCAGAAAAATAATCCATTGTCTTCTACAGTCCATGGGACATCTCTGATGGGGGTTTCAAGGAACATTGTTTCTGCCTCAGACGATGCCTTTAGGTAAGATCAATAGCTAAGAAAACCTCTTCATTCCCCCTGTTAGGAGCAGTGATTTATCAGCCGCACTAGAGCCTGAAGCAAGAAACAGGAAACCAGACCAGCAATAAAATTGAAGCATTCATGATCCAGTGGGATGTAACTGGGAGCCCATGTCTATTCCTGGACATGATCTTGGATAAAACACAGCCTCTATGCCTTTGTTTCCACAAATGTATATATTATTTACCTACATCACAGATATGTGTTGAATACATGGTGGTTCACTAATTGCGTAATTCATTTAAATTTAGTGTTTGGGGTCTTTTGTTGCCACGGAGGCAATTGCCTTAATCACTGATTTTTCTTTTGCCACTGACTTGCTGCCCACTCCCCTTTCTCTCTCCTCTCTCCCCCAAGCCTGAAATTTAGGAGCATCTTTCACAGACTTTCTAGTTTGCAGGTGACTTTCCGGGAAATGGCCACAGGATGGGGATGTATCACCATGAGATAAGTGGTCAGGTCTGATTCTCAGCACCTGAGGACTTGGTTAAGGAAGCTGATAATTTACAACACAGCACATTTATAAGGATGCTTGGAGGGTACAACCCATTTTACCTCACAATTTATACTCATTGTTTAACTGTTGTTTTCAAATCTGTTTGCCTTACCAGTCATAGCTGCCTGGAGTTTCTTCAATTAGAGAGAGCAGAACAGATGTATTACTCAGCAGGCACATCCAACTCAAGAAATGCTCTGAAACATATGCAGCAGCTTGTTGCTGTTTTACCCACCCGATTTGTCTTCCAGGTTTCATTCGCTTTTTCATCACTCCTGGATGTACCACCTGCCAGAAAAGTATGAGTGAGAATTCCATTAGCATCGAGCAATGCTGATTGCTCCTTCTTTCCAATCATTTCTTAATACACTTCTGTAAAGCTTTTGGACTCTTGTCCTTTTCAGCCTGTGCATTATATGGTTTTTAAGTTAACTAGTATACATGTAGACTGCCAGAGCCTGATCTAATGTCCACTGAAATGAATGAGAATCTTTCCATTGTCCTCTCCGGGCATTGGGTCAAAATCTAAGATGGTTCTCTGGTTCAGTGACCAGCTCTTCTTCTGCATTTGTACAGATGATTACATTCAAATCTTGATTTAGCTGTAAAGGCTAGTCAAAATGATGATGATGATCTATTCTGATCTCTTGCATAAAAGGGGCTATAGATAACAAAAGTGGTCAAAAGAGAAGTTAGCCCTGGTTTAATTGGTTTGAAACAAAGCAATAGGGTTAGGGGACTCAGTTTGGATTTAACAGAAAGCATTCCATGTCCTGATCATGCCTCTTTGCTGCAAATTTAAATTGACCGGTTATGGTTCTGAAACATTTTAATTTCTTTTTCTTTGCCATGCCTTTTGTTGTTGTTGTTTTTTCTATGTTACATCCTAAGCCAAAGGAAAGAATTCACAGTATTACTGAAACAAGCATCTTTTTGTAAGAGTTCCAGCCTGAACATATCAAATATTGGAATTAGCAGGAAGGAATATTATGCCCCTGTGTGATTTCTAACCCAATTTTACATAGATTCTGAGAGTTCAGATAAGCATCCATATTTAATAGTAATTTGACCTTATGCCTGAAGATTTCAATGAGTTTTGCAAACACAAAACAGTTGGCATCTCTGCACCCTGTTGTGTAAGTACCGTTATTATTTTAAACAATTAGAAATAGAGACCCAAAGGACTAAATTCACAAAACAGCTGAAACAACTGGTCCAAAAATTGAAAGCTCAACTTCCCCTTCTCCCTCAGTTACTGCCTAACACCTTAGCTTCCTAAATTCCCTCAGCATTTATATATCTGTTGCTTGGCCTACATGCACTTATCCCTGTCCTGAGGTATCAAGCAACTCAGCACTTAAACTTCAGGGATAAGTACAGATAAAAAGCCCAAGGCTGAATTGATTCAATCTTTGCAGGTTAGTCGAAGCTGCATAGATTGAACTGATAAGCAAGGGAACAGACATTCACTTTTGATTCCAGAAATATAGCCACATGCCTGCAGTGGCCCAGGCCAGAACCTTGTTGGGGGTGCTAGAACACACCTCCCTGCTTGGCTGGACCAGACAGCTTGGGCCAAAGCTAGCCTGCCCACCCCGTGGGAGGGGGTTGTGGGGGGAGATGCAAAGCATCTTGGGTTGCTGGGGGACTAAGAGTTAACTTGAATCTGGAGGGGATCTGGGACAGAAGTTCAATAAACCAATTTAACCTAAATTAGTTAAGTCTGATACTAGATTTATCTTAAATAGGTTTTGGCAATTTTGAAAGTGGTTTATTTGCACTGAACTTCTAGGCTAGGGACAGACATTACACATAAACTGGTTTAAATGATCAGAAACTGGTTTGAACCTGTAACAGAACAGACATTCAGAGGACATACACCAGTTTGAAAATGGCCGAAACCAGTTTGAGGTTAACCTGGTTGAATGTAGTATCAGACTTAACAGATTTGGCTCAAACCAGTTTATGCAATGTCGGTCCCAGATACCATTGCTAGTTTAAAATAAACCAGACTCCCTAGCATCCCAGTATGCTCTCTGGTCTGGGCAGAGTTCCATTCTCTGCTCCTGTGCGCTGGGCTGGCCTCTCCCCTCTGCTCTCTAGCCAAAGCAGGGGCTGGGTGTGGCCAAATGTTGGCCTCCCATGGCCCCTGAGGCAAATTCCTCCCTCTGTCCCCTCTCAGGCTCCACTCTGAGGCTTTTTGTCTTAGGTGTCAGCAGCCTGGTGATGGGATGCCAAGGTCCACAGTTCCCCTCCAGTGGGGTGTATGAGACGGGCTGCTGGTATGCCCTTAGTCCATGGTGGCCTCGGGGACCCTTCCTGGGGAACACGGATGGGGATGGGGACCCTTCTTAAGGAAGAGAAGGAGTGACAAGGAGGAATGGGAGGGATAGGACAAAGGGAGGGACTCTTTGTTAATCTCAAGTCTCTGCTTTTGTATTCTCCTTCCCCCTTGATGACTCCTGATTACTCTTCATCTGTGGCTATCTCTGGTTGGCTGTCTCTCTGTGGTCACATGTCCACATAGCCTTCTGGCCTTCTCCTAATTTGCTCTGTTCCCCCAAAACTGGGACTTAGCCCCCCCCACTCGCTGAGGGCTGCTGGTGGTGTCACTTATCTTGTGTTATGGGGCAGTATGAGTCATACTTCATTTGGTTCCCAGGTTGTTTTCTAGACTATGTGTCCTTGTTGCGTTATACAACCCATCTGCCTTGAAAGCTGTGATCTCATGTTATGGCATGCCCCGCTTCAATTCTCAGGCTGTGTCCATCCGTTGGCCTTGTTGTGCTACAGCCCGTTTACTTCCAGGGCTGTGAGAAACTGTGTGTGTCTCCCAAGCTCTTTGGAAATCCATTTAACCCCTGCTGCCCACCTTGACCTCTTACAATGCATATATCTATACCTATAAGCCAATTCCCAAAAACCAGACCTTTAAATACCATTTCTAAGCCAACACCCCCTTCCCCCCCATCTGTAGGCAAACCCTGGGGACTGCAGCTGATGTCTGCCAGTCCCAGACACATGTCCATGACTTGCCTGCAACCAGATAGGGATAGAGTTAATTCCTCCCTCTGTCCCCCCTCTCTCCCTCAGAACCCCTGGGGGTTTGACTGCAGTCTCTGCAGCTTGCATGCAGCCAAGCAGGGAGGGGATTAATTCCACAGCATGTCCTGCAGGTCCGGGAGAGAGGCAAGCTGGTCCCCTGTGTGCAGATCCAAGCCCTGCACCTGTGAGCCTAGAGCTAAGACCTGCAGGACCAGACTGAGAGATGGGAAGTGCTGGCAAAGACCTGACAATCATCACATGTGCTGGAGATGTAGTTAAGGGAAGTTGCAGACAGCTTCACCAAAGAATACAGAGAGTCACATACCTAAACAAAGCCTTTCTGAATGCCTGGCTATAAGGAGACAATCTGCTCTCAGGATTAGTAAGACTAATTCTTGTCTTCCTTGTTTACATTTTAAGTTAGACTAAGTTGTATATGCTGTGTTTTACTGGGCTGTATCTTAGCTTAGTGAAGCTTTTGGTAGTTCCCTGTTGTATGCTTTGCAAATTGCTGTGTTCAATACATGCTTGCTTCATAGAAAGGACTTTTTCCCCATCCCCACTCCTCAGTCTGGCATCAGCTACCACCCCCCCGCCCCCCAGCTGGTGGCTGGCATCCCATGTGTTGTGCTAGCCCTGGTTGGTGCCTGGAAATGCCCCCTCCACTCCAGCTGACAGGGGTGAGAGCCTTGGAGAGTCTTTCTTCCCTCTCCTTTGGCAGTGGCTGGCAGACATGCTCCCCAGCTTCTGGCTTGAGCCACTGCAAGCATGGGGCTTCTTTTCCTGGTTTAACAAAGAATGTTTGTCCAGTTATTAATCAGTTTAAGATGCACAGCTTAGACTAACTTGCAAAGAGTGAATTAATTCAGGCTTGGGCTTTTTAAATGTCTGTCCCTAGCCCTGTTGTGTTACCGATTTAAACCAGTTTCCCATCACTTATACTGGTTTATGTGTAATTTCTGTCCCTAGCCTAGGAGGCTCCACAAACTAGTTAGTTCTCTGCCTTGTCTGTGACACAGTCTAGTAGGCATTCTCAGAACATACCGATTGGACTAGGCCTTGGGCAGAACAAAGGGACAAGGGGTACTTAGAGCACTCACAAGGTTTCATTTTTCTGTGCCTGAGTTGGAACAGTGTCCTAAGTCACAGTCTGTCCCCTCTCAGGAGAGGGTTTTTAATCACTGGACAGCTGTATTTTGAGGTCAGGATCCTTCAATATTTCCTGTTAAACGTGTTTCATCTTGTAAGGTTATTTAAATACTGAATGGGGCCAAGAGAGAGTGAAAATGATTATATGGCTTGGTAATTAATTTGCAACACTGGGAAATGCAGGATTCAGTTCCTAATCCAATTCAGGCAGCCAAGGGATTTTAACTCATGTCCCGTATATTCTAAGTAAGTGCTCAAACCATTGGATCAATCAACATGGGCTTTGTGTTAGAAAATGAAAAGTTCATGTCTAATTTAGAACCATAAGTTCCACTAAGGCAGCATGGCTTCTAGGAGTTGGTAGATAACTTTGTGGATCTTCACCAGTGATATTAGGCAATGTGGCAAACAGCAGGATGAGTCTACACATGCATTTGAATGTGCAGTAGCCTATTTTACTGATCATTAAAGCATCACAAAGAAAAATGTGATTACGCTGATGCGCAGTAAAATAGGCTACTGCACATTAGGCATCGTTTAAAAACCATGCACATTCATTACTGCACATTAAGGCAGCCTAATGCACATTTCTGTAGTACCTGACATTGGAGGTACTAAATTTAATGTGCATTAGAAAAAGCACCTCATAGATGTGGCCACAGATAGGCTAAAGTATCACTCCTATATCTAAGATACAGAACCTGTTTCCAACAGCATCACCCACACTAAACCAACACTTCATACCTTCTGGTGTTTGTTCATTTACCTCAAGAGGAACTTATGATTTACAATCTACATGAAAAGTGACTACAAAATAATTTCACTTTTAACATCGTGTTCCTAATTGATACAGACTTCTTTTCAAAGCTTGGATGATACCAGCTAGTAAATGAGGAAGAAACTCATGATACTTTATTATCTTCCATCCAAGAATTTTAACATGCCTTAAAACAAGGGTGTTAAACTCATCTGGCCCTATGGGCTGGAAGAGTAGTGTAGCACCAGTCTTAAATGGTGTGGGACCAAACTTGTGGGCTGCATGGTTTCCACACCCCCCAGTACCAGATCCAGGGCTTTGGTTGGTCCAGGTCCCATGTTGTGTGCAGCAACCAACCAAGACTGGCCAGGGTGGATGCTGGTGGGTCTTGGACTGGGTTCTGTGTGTAGCACAGGTCTCAGACCAGCTGGAGTGGGCACCACATGTGATGTGTCCCTGGCCCTGTTAATGGGGCTAGTCCACTGCATGCAACCTGCAGTGTATGTGTCAACTTAAGATCTAGAGGCAGCCTTGGAGGCTGGATGTTGGGGCTCCATGCGTTGGATCTGGCACAAGGGCCATATCTTTGACACTCCTGCCTTAAAACATTAAATAGTCACCAGGGTATTACTCCAAGTCTCAGGTAGTATATCCCAGTAACATAGAAGTTAACTGACTTTCTCCAGGTCACACAGTGTGACTGATGGTTCCAGGAACAACAGAGTTTTAGACAACACTCAGTTTGTTGGCCAGGTTTTCTTATGAATACAGGATTCAAGCTAAATGGCGCTCAGTTGCCAGGGCTCTCTACCTGCCTTTCTCCAGTAGAAGTCTTCTCTTCTCAACCTCCCTAATGGACTCTTCTTCTTTCTACCCAGACATCTTTGTCTATGTAGCTCACCTCACTTTGCCTGGGGTAATCCTTGCTCCACATTGCCACCACAAAAGGCACCGGTCAGAAGCCGCCAGCTGTGAGGCACTGTGCCTCTTCTCTACTGTTGGTTGGTGACAGCAGCTTTCTTCTGCAACCACAGAACGTGTCTGGCCAGTGGAAGCATGTGTGGAACACATTTCTGCATCCACTCATCATTATCTGGTCCACCAAGATGGTACTGGATGTTGAGTCCAATGATCCACTGTTAAGCTTTAACCATATGGATGGAGGGAAGGAGCAGGAACCAGGCAAATTCTGCACTTGAATCCTGAATGAGTCAACAGCAATTTACTCCAGTCACTTGACCCATTTTGCTTGAGGCAACCTAGCTGGGAAACCAAGTGAAAAGAACAATCTCACTTCAAATCAAATGCCACATCTGAGCTGAGCCTTGATGGGTAAATGTACTGCAGCAACCAGGGTGCAGCTGAGCACAGGGGCCAGAGAAACATGACCTACATGAGAAGTTGAGTTGAACTGTGCCTCTCTTACCAAAGTTTTGGCAAACAAAAGGCCTGGAAATCTCCTTTATTCTAGGCCACCTCCTTCATTGCTGTGCAGCACTAGGAGAAGATGGGTCTTTGTCTCCCTCGACTGGCTGCAGAGTAGTGATTTTGCTAAAGCTGCGAGCTGGTGAACTGTTGTGATTTAGCTGAAGCAGTAGAGGCACACAAACAAAGTTTTAGTCACCTGGTTTTCAGTCTGTGCTGGCAGTCAGCATGGGATAACTGCAAGATGTGTAAATGCTTTTTCACTACTGAGAGCACTCTGTGAGCTAACCTGCTACACCATATGTCTCCTGGTTGCCTTTGAGGCACCCTCTATCTTCTGTTACTGTCCATGTAGCAGTTACTAGGGAAGGATCATGCAGCTCCCTTCCCTCCAGCTTGAGTTAACTCTATCTTGATGACCCAGCCTGTGAAAACAGAGTTTAGAAACCTGATTTCCTAGATGCACAATAGCTGCTGTCTTTCCTGACCACCACTAATTCCTATTTGGTTCTTCCAGATAATTCTGAAGTTGTTTGAGGAGAGAGATAAATCACTAACTATACTTGAATGCAATGAAAATAGAGCCCAGCATGAACTGGGTTGGGCTGAAGCTATGCCAGAAGGCTGGGAAGTCTCCTTACAATGATGAGTAAAGCATCCCTTGCATCTTAGCTCCAGAGCTAATCAATTCTCCAGGGCCTCCTCCAGTTTCTGGAAATCTGATTATTTTTCCTAACCAAGACCACTGACTGAAATGAGTGTCCTAGTTACATGCAGTGTAGTATTTAAGTGGGCAGGACTCTGTGGGAGTCCAGATGGGACTCTTTCCATTGACTTCAACAAGCTTTGTTCAAGCTTCTAATTTGGGCACATATGGCCCAGTTTTCAAAGGTGCTGAGCACATGCAGCTCTCTGTCACTGAAGTACATAGCTGCTCTTTCTGTTTACTTGCTACTCAGAGCCAAGGGGATTTCTAAGAGAAATCTCCTTAATTCAGTTCATGAGATGTAACCAATCTGCAATGCAGAACAAGAGCAGCTGAACAATGCAACAACCAGTTCCAAGTGGCTCCTGTAAGAACTTTCTAAAGGTTAGTTCCTCCCATCTTCCTTCCCCAGCCACACATAACAGCAAGCTGTAGTCAACATTAATATAAAACAGAATTTCAAATTTACATAAAGAACCATAAGTTAAGTTAAGAGGACTGTTATGTGGACCTCAAGGTCTCTGAGGTATCAGCACAGTTGTTGACAGACACCAGTGAGTTCTGGTTGTGCCCTATTCTGGAGGTTACTTATGTCAGTATGCCTGTCTGAGACCTCTTTGGGCACAATAGCCATGTCAGTGCCCCTTACCTCCCATGCTCCCCACCCTCCAGCCTGGGACTTTTAGAAAATGTCATCTATGAAATACTACTATACATTCATCTGGGGTGAAAGCCTCCTACAACAAGGGTATGGCTACAATTCAGAGTAGCCTAGACAAATTGGAGGATTGGGCCACAAGATATCTCATGAGGTTCAACAAGGACAAGCGCAAAGTCCGGCACTTAGGACGGAGTAATCCCATGGATCAGGAGAGGCTGGGGGCTGACTGGCTAAAAAGCAGCTCTACAGAAAAGGACCTGGGAGTTACAGTGGACAGGAAGATGGATATGAGTCAACAGTGTGCCCTTGTTGCCAAAAAGGCTAACAACATACTGGGCTGCATTAGTTGGAGCACTGCCAGCAGATCAAAGGAAGTAATTATTCCTCTCTATTCAGCACTGGTGAGGCCACATCTGGAGTACTATGTCCAGTTTTGGGCACCCCTACTACAGAAAGGATGTGGACAAGTTGAAGATAAGGGGCCGGGGCACATGACTTATGAGGAGAGGCTGAGGAAATTGGACTTATTTAGCCTGCAGAATTGAAGACTGAGGGTGGATTTGAAAGCAGCCTTCGAACTACTACTGAAGGGTAGTTTGAAAGAAGATGAAGCGAGATTGGTCTCAGTGGTGAGAGGTGACAGAACAAGTAGCAGCTGTCTCAAGTTTCAGCAAAGGAGGTTTAGGTTAGATACTAGGAAAAACTTTTTCGCTAAGATGGTGGTGAACCACTAGAACTGGCTACCTAGAGAGGTGGTGGACTCTCCATCCTTGGAAGTTTTCTTGTGACAACTGCTGTTTGTCATCATAGATATATGTAGTACCATTCTCCTTGTAGCTGAAATAATGTAAATCTTTTGTTTTGCTTCACCAAACTGCTTGCATATGTGCAAGTCCCTGGTAACTTTGGCATCTTTTGCGAACAGTGTAGGCATCCTTGTTCTCAGTTTTCTTCGGAATAAAACGTCAGCAGCTGACAACCCAGGATTCGGTGGCACTGTTCTGTAAGGTGTGAGTGACTCCACAGCTTTTGTCATTAGGCATTTTGTTGTTTTGGTACTGTTTCCTAAAGCTTATTGGACTGGAGACAATGAGGATCAGTGGTAATATGCTCAAACCCATATTTTTGCTACATAGCTCTTAAACTCATGCCCATTAAACTGCGCCCCACTGTCAGACTTTACCATATCAGGCATAGTGTGTCTATATCTGATCTTCTGTTTAGTCACAGTATATTCTAGTAACGGTGTCTCAGGGAAGTGAGAAGGATAGTTTAAGACAAGAACATACTCCTTTCCAGCCAATATATAAAAAAGCCAATGCCTGTTTTGCTCCAGAGGACTGTGTGTTGTTGTTTTTGGTGGTGGTGGTGTTGCTTTTTCCTGTGATACCAGTATAACATCTTTTGCTTACTCTAGCCTGTATTTCTGGTATATATGACAAGCCTTAACATGTTCCTTGGTGTTGGTGTTCATTTGATAACAGTATCTGGCCCATCTCTTAGATTTTTCAGTTCTTAAATGATTCCCAATTGTGTCCTCAATTGTATATTTCTATCAAACCGTAGGAATCACCATCCTGTTGTCTTAAAAAAAATCCATATACTACTGAGAGGTCCCCCTAAATTGAAAAGAGGAGTTGGGAATGTGCTGTTCCAGTAACTCTATGGTAATAATTCTCAGTAGTGGCTCTGGCAGCCACAGTCCAAACTGTTCATGGAGCATGAGTCATGGGATATTGGGCTTCTTCAGTTTTATTTTATTCTCGGTTGAGAGTTTTCCCATCCACGGCACCAAATCCTCAAAGTATTCCTTACTTGTTTCAACTCCTTGTCCATCCAGAGAGCATACCCACTTAATGAGATGAAGAGCTTTGTATAATTTTAACTCAATACTGGGTATTTTTTGCTGTTGCAATTATAAACTGTATCTTTTCCAATTGGCCTTTAGCCCATACATTTAGTTCACCTATTCCCTTAGTGAGAGATAGTTAGGTAGTTTGAAATTAGGCAGAAGATAGGGAGTATTTAACTAGCCAGTCTTCAAGGTGCCACCCTGCCCTGCCTCTTTGCTTAGTGGATGAAGATCATCACTGTAAGCCTTGAGTTTTGCCCGTTTGTCTTCTTTCTGCCCATGCTTTTTCTTTCATTGCTAACATTACTGTTTCTGGCACCACATTGCCTTGTACACCTGTGTCCAACAAGTACATGAATAAATGAATAAATGGTCCATTTGGTTTCAGGCTGATAGTCCATTAATCTTTTCTTCCAGTGATGCCTATTGCTGCTGTGAAGAATTCCCTTGAGCTTATGGTGCTGCTGTTGTCATCTCTGTTCAGCTGTGCGCACCGTCCTGGCAATTGTAAACTCTCACTAAGTGAGGCTTGTGGTGTTTGCAACAACATGTACAGCTCCATGTATTTTTTGTGGGCCCTGAGCGCCACATGCCTTTCTGCTTCCCATCTCTTTTTGCTGTCTAGTATTTTAATGAATATGGAAATGAATGTTAGTATTTTAATGAACATTACAGACACATGACATGAATCAATCTTTTCACTGTACTCAGTACTAGCAAGGCCTTGCTTGAAGCACTGTGGTCAGCTGGAAAATGTGCAGATAGATGAGCCACAAAGAAATATTGAAGGATTCAGATTTGGTTAGTTTAGAGAAAAGAAGACAAAGTGGAGATGTGAGAATCTTCAAGTATGTAGAAGGTCAGTGCTAAAGAGGAAGAGTGTCTCAGTGTCCTTGAGGGATGGCACAAGAAATAATGGGCTGAACTTGCAACATGGGATTTTCAAGTTAGGCATTAGGAAAAATGTTCTAATTGCAAAGTGGTGAAGTACTGGAATAGCCTACCTTGGGACGTGGTGGCATTTCCATGCTTGGAGGTTTTTCAGATCAGGTAAGAAAGTCACTTGTCAGAAATGGCTTCAGCATAGCTGAACCCAGTAGCATATCAGTGGGTAGGCAAGTAGGACATGAGCCCTGGATGCTGCCTAAGAGGGGGGGCAGTGCTGGAAGGGAGCTGAGAGGGTGCTTCACCCCCCTGCCCTCTGTCTCCCCACTTTCCCCCATACCTGGTAACAACTTGGGCTTGGGCTTGGGCTCTGGCGACTGCCACTTCTTTGCCAAAATGCACAATACAGGAGAAATGGCCATAGGTTTGCTACTCCTTCTGGGGAAGATGTCACCTTCTTTTTGCCACTGAAAATCACTGGGGGGGTTTCGGCTGAACATGCAGGTTGTGCCAAAAAAAGGAGGCAACACCTCCCTTGGCAACAGCAAACCTCCAACCATTGCTTCTGCAGCATGCGCCACCACCCAGGGAACAGTATTGACCACTTACGCCTCCTGCTCGGGGGTGGGCAATTATTTCAGGAGGGCCGCTTACCGAGTTTTGGCAAGCTGTCAAGTGCCGCATGGGTAGCCCCATCCCTTGACAGGTGCCCCACCCCCTGGTCGCCATCTTGTGACCAGATGTCCCGCCCCCTAACCCCTGACCTTTGCCACCAGAAGTCCCTT
>NW_017728992.1:187898379-187906079 GCF_001723915.1 Gavialis gangeticus | reverse complement strand
CCCTTGCCCTTGGAAGTACTCCTTTCAGCAAGGGGTTTTGCCATCTCAGAACCAGAAAAATACCAAATTATTTTCTAAAAAGGGAACATCTACAACATTCATTGTGGGGGGTGGGAGGGAGTTGGGGGTGGGGTGGGGCCTTGCTGCTCGGCTTCTGGGTCCTGCTGCCAGCTGCCTCTGGATCCTACTGCCCCTGGCTTCTGTCATCTTTAACAGGCAGCCAGGAGCAGATAAATATTAAATTTCTCAATTTTTTAGGGGCCCCATGGGCCAGATAGAATGGCTTGATGAGCAAGGTCCAGCCTGTGGGCCATATTTTGCCTGCCCCTGCTCTTGTTGAACTTCCCCTGGGACAGGGGGAATAGAGTAGGTGACCTTTCAAGGTCCCTTCTACCTGTGTTTTTTATGATTCTATGGCTAGAGGCATAAAGTGGTCAGAAAGGGCCTTCCCTGCTTTTGCCACCCACTTCTCAAAACCACTCCCCCATTAAACATGGCATCATGAGACCAGAAGCTGACCAATGCCTTCTGATTGTATCCTGCAATCAGCTTCTCTTACTTCAGTTATGCTGTCCATCACTGCTGCTTATGCTATTCAGTGGACTGGGCTCAAGAGTAATACTTTCCTTTTAGCATCCCATTAGTAGTGCTCCTGAATACCAAGCTATTAGACGATCTAATAGGAGTAATAAAGTTGATATCAGGTACATTTATTTTAACTATACAATAAGGCACAGTATTAAAACTGCGACATGCCAGCCAGATTTTCAGCAGTACATAATACATCTTGCATTTTTACAATAACCAGCCAGGCATAAACGTGTCTCAGAAACTACCCAGGATGCAGAAATATTCCTCGCTGTGCTGCATAAGGGAAGGCAGATGCGATTCTTTAAAACCAAACATGCACAATTAACAGGAAAAATATTGCCAATAAAAGGGAAAGATGGCTGGTGAGCACAGTTAGATGTGTTAGTTCAAAGTGGAGCAACCTGGGGGATCGGCAGAGGAAAATGACAGTTGAAAGCTTCAAAAGGGGTTTTAAGGGAAGTTGTGCTTTTAGTGACAGTATCACAGAAAGTTGTCAGGCTCAAATGGATGGTTCTAGGGAGTTCTTTGCTGAAACATATAGGGAGCTTATATCTGATGACAGCTCAGTGAAATCCAGGATCAGCTATATATTTGGTTATCTTCACAGAAGTATTTATGTGAGTGAGGGAGTTTTATGCTGAAACAGATGTGGAAGGAAGGAGCTCTGCTGTGATTGTTCTGAAGTAGGCACAAAAATGTGGATTTTGGTGCAGGCTTGAAACTTTTGGCCTCAGGCTCTGATTCTGAAAGCTATTTAGGCCTTTAATTATGATTGATGTAGGCATCAGGAGGGATATAGAAGAGCTGGTTTTGCATCTTTTATCTCCTGACTCTGTGCCTGTGCTTTTTTCATAAGATCATTCTTACCCTGAAAATGTAACCCATGTACTCTGATCAGATATCAAGCTGTCTATGTATGGCCCCCATTACCACAGTATCTGAGCACCTCACTTTAATGTGTTCATTCCCATCACCACTCTGAGGTCAGGCAGTCCATTATCTTCATTTACATATAGGGAACTGAGGCACGGAAAGACCAAAGCTCTCACCTAAGGTCATGCATGAATTCTGTTAGTAGCGTGAGTATTAAATGTGGGTCTCCCAAGTCATAAACTTGCACCCTAGTCACTGAACGACACTTCCTTTCATGACTTCAGTGCTTGGAAGGTACATCCTTAATCACTGAGTCAAGGCCTCTGACATCAAAAGTGACCAGATCATTTAATCCCTTTCATAAACTGGTCAAAGGGCCCAATTATCACATGGGCAAATTCATTGAAGTCAATGGGGCTCCCCATTGAACAACAGGCAAGGCTGGGGCAACCCATACTGAACCCCAGGCTGGATTTCAGGCAGTACCAACACAAGGTTGTATAATGCTTTTTATAATGCAGTTGTCCCCTGTGCTATATCACAATAAGCTGTAAACTTTTTACAAGGTTTCAATAAATGGCACATAAAAATGCCACAATTCAAAGGAAGGAAATTGTGAATAGAAACACTGTCATCCATCTCCAGTGCTAAGGAGACCTGGGAGCCAGTCCTGTGTCTCCTTATTAAAATGTGTATGGAATATATTGATTTGAAGAAGCGTTCATTGGAACGGAAAGAATCTGCCTCCAAAGCTGACTGCCAAAAACACAGTGAACTGAAAATCAACGGCACTTTTCTCATTTATATCAGCTGCTGGGTACCTCAGGGTCATTTGTATAGGTAGACGCTGATGGTCCCAGGTCAGTTTAGTGGAGCAAACTGCTCTAAAACCTGGCCTCCAAATACAGCATGATACATCCCTACAAAACAACATGCTCACATGAATGCAACAGCTTGTAAACAGGGCTGATTAATGCATAGGCACACTAGGCACGTGCCTAGGGCCCTAAGTAAAGAAGGGGCCCAGTTGTGCTTATTTTATATATTGTGATTATCGAGCAAAAAAAGTAATGTAAATTTACCGTATTAAGTAGGGGCCCACGAGTTTGTTTGCCAAGAGCCCACTAAAGGGCTAATCCCACACTGCTCATAAAGTCACTGTCTCAAAGCAAACATCCATGGCCCAAATCAAAGATGGTGTTGGTTTGCCCACAGACAAAGTTCGTAGAGTCTAATGGCACAGAGTAAGATGGGGTGATAAGAAGTATTCCAAACAACGTAGACCATGCTGAGTACCTTGAGTCACAATCCAGTGAGAATCAGAGAGTAGGGTTTGGAGTGCCAGATGTCACCGCTATGTGGATACAAGGCAACCTGATATCTGGCACAACTTAAAAAAAATCACTTAAGTGTTTCTGTAGGGGGCTGCAGTTGAAAGTTTTATGGTAGCTTATTTAGGGTAAACTTTAGATGAATTAGTGATGTGTCGAAAATTAGAAGCATGGTATCATTAACCACTGTTCCTTTACTGCAAAGCATTGCTCAGGTTCATTAGCAAACAAGGAATGCCTATCTCATAAACATGGTATTAATGTGGATGTCATTTAACTGTCTGTACCTCTCAAGGTCAGGTTGGTTTCTATTCTTCTCCCCAGGTAGCAAGCGCTGCCCTGCCCTCTGCTCAGGCTGGATTGTGAAGTTTCAGACAGTTCAGCCCTTTGTCTGCTCTGCTCAGTTACTATTTTAGGAATATCAGCTCGAGATAGGCCCCTGGACCATCAAGTCCAGTCCTCTGCATCCTTATCTAAGGATTCCTTTAAGTTGTCACTTGAGCAAGGCATAAAACCAGAAATCCCAGGAACGCACTACCATAGGTGAAGCAAGGAGCTGAGGGCACTGCCAGTGCCCTGTCACTGTAATGACAAGGAAGTAGTTGGTTAATATATGTTGAGAAGATTCCTTCCGTGTTGGAGGGACATGCCAAGGCCTGCCAGTCCTTACCAGTCTGACCTCGCGAGCTAGCTATGGAAAGAGGTTGTGTTTCTTACCAGTGGTAAAGACCTTGTTCTCAGTTTGGAATTGTGTATCTGTTTTAATGTCTGGTTTCCTTTCTAGCTTCAGTTGTGTCATCCAATGCTTTTGTTGTCTGTCTAGTCCCTGAGGATGTACACATCTGTGATACCAAAGCACTCCTGGGGCTTTTTTCATCTCACAGCTCTTTTTCCCTACTAGATATTTTTCACCTGTTCTTCACTTTTGACCTGCCACATTGTGTTAATCTGCTTGTGATATTCTGGGACTAGAAATCCTCAGATCTCTAGTGCAGTTTAAGTAATTGGCTGCATTAGTTTGACCGGGTGGATTTTGGTTAAGAAGTTGTATTTGTATTTAATTAAACAAGGGACTTTTGATAGTAGCTACCAGAGCTACTAGACACCAACCAAAGCGACAAGAGTGGATCCCTGACCCATGCCATGGGACAGGAGATAAAGACCACTTCTGTTTCTCACAGCTCTATTACAGTCCTCTCTTCCATTCATACTTGTGTCTTGTATCTGTTTTGATCATATCACATACATAGATGATTAGGGGCTGGAAGGGACCTCACAGATCATCGGGTCCAGCCCCCCCGCTCTAGGCAGGAAGACAACTGGGGTTACGTGACCTCAGTGAGGTGACTGTCCAGTCTCGTCTTGAAAACTTCCAGGGTAGATGAATGCAGTACCTCTGGAAGAAGTTTATTCCACAATCTCGACACCCTGACTATGACAGAGTTTTTCCTGTTATTAAGCCTGAAGCGACATTCCAGGAGTTTGTATCCATTGGTCCTAGTCTTTCCCGGAGGTGGCCTAATGAACAGTTGTTCACCAAGCTCCTGATGCACGCCTCTGATGTAGCGGTAAGCCACTATCAAGTCCCCTCTCAACCTTCTCTTCTTTAGGCTAAAGAGGCCCAGGTCCCTCAGCCTGTCCTCGTACGGCTTGCCTTGCAAGTCTCTGCTCATATGGGAGGTTCTTTTCTGGACCCTCTCAAGTTTTTCCGCATCCTTATTGAAGTGCGGCACCCAGAACTGGATGCAGTACTCCAACTGCGGTCTCACCAGTGCTGAATACAGCGGGAGTATCGCTCCTTTAGTTTTACACGAGATGCATTGCTTGATGCATGCCAGCATCATCTTACAAACATGGAGAGGATTAGAGAGGTTATTCTTCTCTAACACACAGTATCACAGTGTTCCCTGGGTTCCTTGCAATCTACTTCTCTCCCTCCCCTTTATATGCTGCAGTAGTGTGTTGCATGGTAGTTCCACAGCCGTGGCCGGAACTGGGGCAGACAACTGGCATTCTCATATCTCTTTTGACCGTGTGGCATGGTGAACTGTCTTTCAAGTGTGCCTTGGGCCATCTTGTTGCAGGATGATTGGATCTTTATTCACTCAAATCACAGCTTTCTTCCTTGTATTTGTGTCATGTACATTAAGCTGTAACTCCTGTGCAGTGTATAAGGCTATTGCATCCCAAAAGATTGAAGACTCTGAGCTGCATACGTTTTAAAGACAGAGTATACTTACAAATATTTCATTCTTGTACCAGAAATATCAAGTCCTAGCTAAAGTTAAGATGAATTTTTAATTTGAAAGCTTTTTTGATTTAAAAATGCAGATTCAGTGACAATGAAAGCTTTGAGAATTTATTCTAGTTTTGCCAAAATGTCTATTTAAAAAAAAATCTTTTAAATGGTCTGCACATATTTTAAACACTCTCTTTCAACATATTGAAGAAATATAATACGATTTTCCTATTTGAAATAGTTTTACTTTTGAAAATGCATATACATTCATTTAAAAATCATTTGAATTTATTTTTAAAAATCAACAATTTTGGCTTCTCAGTACCTTAAAAATATTTTTCAAGATTTTTACATGTCAATGCAATTCAAAGCACTTTTATATTTTTTATGAAAATGTCAGCAAACCATACAGAATAATAATACATACATTTCTAGTTCAGCACATTTCTACAGCAGTTTTATAAATTTAGCGTCGCTGAAGTGTCAATTGTAAATTGAACGCTCATACTGTAAACAGTAGATTTTTTTCCTTTAGTTTTCTAGGAATGCATTTTTTATGTGTTATAGACTTGGTTTCCACAAGGTCAGCTTAGAATCTATGCCATTATAGAAAGGGAACAAACGTCTGGGATTTGTTCCCTATAAAATCAGTCAGAAAAAAGATTGCCCAATCTGTGGCATGGGTACCACCAGTGGTATGCAGACAGCCTGTTAGTGGCACACATTAACAGATTTATTATAATTACTTTATATGAAAAAAAAATTGCTGGTGGTACTTAAGGTTGAACTGAAAATTTTTCTGGCAGTACAGGCAGTCCTCAGACTTAGGGCACAATTGGTTCCTGAAAACTGCCTCTTAAGTCGAAATGTTGTAACTCAGAACCAATTTTCCCATAGGAAACAATGTTATAAATGGGGGATTGGTTCCTGAGCCAAGGCTTGATACCCTATTTTCACCAAAAATACCCCAGAATTTTGTACTTGATCAATTATAGATGAGCAATGTGGCTATGTTAATGTATTTATATTGTAAATAGCAATTATATTGATTTGGAAGGACTTCTTTGAGGTGACTTTGCTGGACTTTTTGAAGGGCTCTTAGTTGGACTTTTTGAAGGGTTCTTGGCTGCAGGCTTGTCTGGAGTCTTGTCTGCTTCCTTAAAGAAAGTGTCCAAGGAAGTTTGGACAGATGTTCTCCAGGGAGATGAGCGACGCAGTGAACTTGTACACTGGTGTGCTGTTGTGTTGGATCAAGCATTGTAAAGTTGAAACTGATGTCAGAAAGTTAAAACAGGGTTTCAATTTATAAGTGATTTGAAACTGGTCTAAATCTGTAACAGAACAGAAGTACAGTGCACATAAACTGGTTTCAAAATGGTCAAACCCAGTTTAAGATAGATCTTGATGGATGTAGTATCAGACTTAACTGATTTAGGTTAAACCAATCTATCAAACTTCTGAACCAGATCCCCTCCTGACTCAAGTTACTTTGCAGTCCTCCAGCATCCCAGGATGCTTTGCACTTCCCCTGCTAACCCTCTTGTGGGATGGATGGACTAGCCTCAGCCTGCACTCTGCCTCATCTTCCCCATGACTATCAGAGCCAAGGCAGCAAACGTCTGCTCCCCAGCCCCACGTTGCCTGTGTCTGTCAGCCGGGCAGTGTAGAGCTGGCAAGGGAGTGGAGGCTGGGGGGACTGTGTGGAAGGGGCTTTCTTTGCTCCCTCACTGACTGGCCCAGATGGGCTGTGTTCTGCAGCTCTACTCCTGGCCAGTTGCTAGAGATGGGGGAAAGAGGAGAATGGGGGGCTGGGACGGAGGGGGGGGTGGAACAGGGCCTTCTGCTCCAACCCTGCCCCCTCCCCAACCCAGCCAGAACCAAGAAAACTCTTGCTGCGGACCCCACCCCCCCAGCAGTTCTAGCTGGGTTTCAGGGGATGGAGGCAGGGTAGGAACGAGGGTCTCCACTTCCCTCCCATCACCCCCATCACTGCAGACAACTTGAGGCAGGGGGCAGGGCTGGGGAAATAGTGTCTTCTGGCTCTCCCCCTCCCTGTGGCTGACAGCAGGGAATGGGGGCATGTGTCCAGCAGCCAAGCAGGTGTGGTCTGCTGATCAGCTGGGCTCAGCTGCCTTCAGCAGCATCTGACACACGGGGAGGCATGTGGCAGCTCCTCCACCCTGCTACTGTGAGCCAGTGCAGGCATCCCTGTGCCCCTCCCCACACACAGACGGAAGAACATGTATCCTGTTCCTTCCCAATCTATTCTTTGCAGTTTAGAGAAACCAGTGAAGGTTTGATAGGTTCCACCTTGCGCTTTTTGATTGCCTATGCTTAGCAATGTGGCCAGTTGCAACAAATTGTTTGCAAGTGGCTGGGGGGGACGACCAATGCCCACATGGGCAGCCTCACCATCTTTGTAGCACGACTGAAGGCATGAGTAGGTGGCATGTGTTCAGGGGGCCAGACAGGACACATCTTCACCAATGGGTAGACAATTGATTAGAGCACAGAGGAGCAATCATTGATGTCAGTCCACTGGTGGGTCTTAAATGATTTGCTGTCATTTCTTTCTTAACTTTTGGGCATCTCCAAAAGTTAAACAGTGTGTAGAACTGTGAGCTGCTTTGTATAACCTGTATTACATACTAAGAAAAAGTTTTGGG
>NW_017728992.1:187892399-187893379 GCF_001723915.1 Gavialis gangeticus | reverse complement strand
TTATTTTTTTTAAATTCACAAATACTTGTTAAATGAATATATATATCTCTTAAAAATGCTTCTGACTGGGTTTTTTTTTCTTAAATGAAAGAAGCCATGTCAAACTTTGTTCCGCTTTTCAGAAAGTAAATGTTCCTGCCAGTGACAGGCTAAATGAGGTGTTGAAGTTGCACACTGTGAAAAGGGGGGAGTTGGCCTTTTGCATAGCAGAAAAATAAAGCTCCAAAACTTGGGTTTAATCCAATGGAAGTCTGTATTTGCCAACAGGAATTAAATGCACAATACTGGGAGGGAGGTCAGCATGAAGTTTTGATGTATCAGGTAAGGTGCAGTGGTAAGGACAGAGTTAGGAATAGGGACTGTCTGGGATATGGAGTCCTGGCCCCTCCTATTGTAGGCTGCCACTTCATATAATCCTTTCCACAAACTAATTTAACTCCATCTTAAAACCAGCAATGTTTTTGGTTCCACTACACTGCTCTGATGGCTCAAAAATAATACTCAAAGCCAGTTTATCCCCATTTGCTCACATGCCATCAGTGTTCTTCAGTTTAAGTAATGCTTGTTCCTTCCTCCTCATGTGTTTATAGACAGCAGCCATATCCTTTCCTAGCTTTTGTTTTCCTAGGTGCTAAAGGAGCCAAATCCTTTCTATCTCCTGTAAAATAAGCTTTTTATTCCCAAATCCTCCTTACTGCACATCTCTTTCCCTGTTTAGTTTAAGTTCATCTCTTTTCATAGTTTCATAGTTTCATAGTTTCTAGGGTCGGAAGGGACCTGAGCAGATCATCTAGTCCGCCCCCCTGCCATGGCAGGAAGAGCACTGGGGTCAAATGACCCCAGTAAGGTGGTCATCCAACCTCCTCTTAAAAACCCCCAGGGTGGGAGCCTGCACCACCTCACTTGGAAGCTGGTTCCAGACTCTAGCCGCCCTGACCGTGAAGTAGCGCCTCCTGATGTCCAACTTAAACCTTCCCTCC
>NW_017728992.1:187888252-187891617 GCF_001723915.1 Gavialis gangeticus | reverse complement strand
CCAAGAATTCCTGGTCAAGCTCCTCTGCTTGGGTAGGGGGTCTATAGTAGACTCCCACCAATAGGTCCCTTTCCCCTCTTCTGCCTTGAACCCTTTTTTGAAGAAGAATGATCAGTTCCTATATTATACACTCTTCAAACCCCATGGAATTTAAAAATATCATTAAACCAATACTAATGGGTAAACTTTTCAGAGAGGGGATAATGATAGAGTTGGTGCCACTAAATGTGATATTGTTTAGCTGTCTCTGTACTTAGCATGGGAAATACCCGAGTAAATATGACTACTGCCAGTTAAACAGAACATTCAATAGAGACCCCTATGCTTACCATTGGCTAGACTAGGATTGCCAACTCTGTTTGAATTTATTTCAGAAGGTTTCATCACGTGAGAATGCCAACGTGTCCACGACACACAAGACGAACGTGTGGATTATGCACAGTTACAGATTACAGTGCATAGACTTTACATCAGGAAGGCAAATGCAGATTACTATTACATTTTAAATATATGCACATTACTATTACATTTTAAAAGCCCACTGGACTACTGCATAAATTGGATTCAACATTTAATATTTATTTTAATGAATGCTTTATCATTTGTGTGGCCATGACACACAACATGAACATGTATATTACACACACTTACAGATTACGGTGAGTAGACTTTACATCAGGAAGCCAAATGCACATTACTATTACATTTTAAAAGCCCACTGGACTATTGGATAAATTAGATTCAACATTTAATATTTATTTTAATGAATGCCTTATGGTTTATCTCCAGGGTGATACACTCAGCAGTCCCCTGGAGATTTAAATCTAATTTCTGGAGACTCCAGGACAATCCTGGAGGATTGGCAACCCTGGGCTAAACCAGGGGTGACCAACCTGTGGTCTGGGTGCCACAAATGGCACAGGCAGCTTGTGTGTGAGGCATATGGAAATTGGGGTAAGGACAGACAGCACAGTGACAGATTGGGCGGGGAGCAGAAAGCAGACATCAGATCAAGCAGGGAGCACAGAGCAGGGAGCAAAAAATAGAGCAGCAGCTCAGTCAGGAAGCACAGGGCAGGGAGCAAAATACTAAGCAACAGATCAGGCAAGGGAAGGTATCAGAATGACACCTGAGGAGGGTCTGGGATAATTTGTGGCATGTCTGCCCAAAAGGTTGGCCTCTACTGGGCTAGACTGTGACCTTTGTTTGTATTGGTACACAGCAATTACCATTAATTTCCACAAGACTGACTTTGGGAGTAACAGTTTGCTCTTGCATGGGCGGTTGAGTTCTATCCTTAATAGCCTGATCCTGATTTTTCTTAAAATCACATAAAAAAAAAACCTAACACAATGGTAGAAAAGACAGTGGTACAATGGGGAAACTTGACAATGAGATTTGTTAGGCTGGGAAATAGTTTCCCGAGGTTAATGGTAAAAGCTCCATCTATCACGTTGGTCTTTTAAGGCTAGACAAAGAAATAGAAAAATGTACTGTAGGAAAACAATCCTCTTATCATGGAGATGGGATAGCTGATAAATCTTTTCCATCTTTAATCTTTGATTCTGCTGAGGACAGGGAGAGCTATTTTTCTATAGCAGGTCTGCCAAACTTCAGCCTCTTGGGATAATACTCCTTTATTCTTGATCAATTTCAAGTTTTTGCAACCTGTCCCTTCTGATGAAGGATTTGTCAGCATGTTTCATGGAGGCATTCATCAGCTGACTTTGATTTGTTTGAATTCTTTCTCATTCAGATTGCCAGCCCATTCTCCCAGCACCTCACAAATAATTAGTGGTATTTCTGGAGAATCTGATTTTCTGCCTGTGTAGTGACCTCTTCTTTACTTTAGCTTGCACATGCAGGGAACTGTATTATATGGCCAAAGGAACCTTTTCCTTTCCCATGTACCTACATGTACCGTATCTACTTGAATATAAGGTGACCTCCCAGTAATTAGATTCTGTGTATGGAAAAATTATAAATGTGTTATTGGAGATTTATTGGAGATTTGCCTTGAATTTGTCCTCCTCCCATTGCTACATTAGGGAAAATAATCTGTGAGGGATCAGGTGGCTTTCTTGCCCTCTGCCCTCTCAACTTATTCCTCCTGCAGCCCCTTCCACCCCTCATCTCCCCTTACTGTCCGATCCTGCTGTCCCTGAGCACATGGAAGTGAGGGTAAAATTGGAAAATACTGACTTTGACTAAAACAGGTCTGTAGTTATATAATACTTCCAGAATTGATGCAGTTTACCTTTTTTGAAACTGCAGCAAATTTTAGCACAGGTTCACCATAAACACAATGGTAAGCGGCACTTTTCTATCTACTTACGTACGTGAAGTAGAAATATGAAGCAAAAGCCAAAAGGCTCATAATTTCCCATATAAGTAACTTGGCTGGACCCCAACAGAGTCAACAGTGTTTTGAGCCATGATGACCCCACCACCCTACACTACTCCAGCTACCACCCCCCACAAAGGATCCATATGCTAGTTATCCCCCCCGCTCATGACTGGAAGTAGGTATTCATGTCACTAGTCCTGGGATCCTCCCAAAAATTTATATGCAGATGAGGCAAAGGGCAACCTGGTCCAGCTTCACCTTACGGAGGGTGTGGCCACACTAATCATATGTGACAGGCCGAGAGAGGGTAAGACAGAGGGATTCCAAGTAAACTGTTTGGGGCCCCATTTGGTGATGTTTGCCAGATATTTAAGGCTGGTGAAAAACAGGAATCTTTCTCATTGTAAATGGGAAAGAAAGGCACAACTTGGCTGTGGGAGTGAAAAGGAAGCTGTAATGTATTCAACGTAATGACTCACCATTGACTTGAAAAAGAGTGGGTGAGTCCCTGAGGGGGACTAAATGCAATGGGCACTACCATATACCTTATTTAGATAAACTTCCCATAACTAGTCTTGGGGTAGGTTCTCATCAGTAGATTGCTTCTCAAAACCAAGGGAGCACGGCAGCAGAAGGTGTTTTAGACCCAGAAGAAATACAGGGACAGGGATGAAGACAGAAGGGACAATTTCATCCATTCTAAGTAGTAAAGATGATGCATCAGATAATTTTGATAAGTATTTTAATGGCCATGACGGTGGTTTCTTTACATGTGGGAAGTGTTTTAACAAGGTGGGAGCGAGTGGAACTGTTTTTAAACCAGATAAATGCAGACATTTTATGTTTGCAGGTATGTGGGATTCCAGGTGGCAAAGAGTATTAAAGAAAGCAGGTGGAAGTGGAGCCTCTCATTTTGGTCAGGGACCAATGAAGATAGAGCAGCAGGTGTGGCCATTTTAATTAGAAACACAGAAACTGAGGTGGCAAGATTGGAGGAGGAAGTATGTGGGAGGCTGCT
>NW_017728992.1:187866304-187882213 GCF_001723915.1 Gavialis gangeticus | reverse complement strand
GCCCTGTAAGAAAATGGATTCTGGCCAGCCCAGGGATTCATAGGGTTGTTTTTGCTGAATGCCTTTTAGTTAGAGCTTCTGGTAACTTCAGCATACGTGCCGGGCAATTGTGTGCATTGTGTGTAAGTGTGCATCTGTCTGTGGGTGTGTGTTTACATGTATGATTGAGGGGGTATGTGCACAAATGATCTAACTCAAAAGTATTTGGGTCTTGCTTAAGACCTCACCTTCATTTTATACTGATGTACCAGACTCCATTGACTGCAGTAGAACTACTCCTGATTTACATCAGCACGTGATAAAACTCAGGTCTGGGCCATATATGCTCAAATACTAAAATAAACTAAATGATGAGCAGTGCAGGATTCTGCCCGAGAGAGTAGGTGAGCAAATATTTCTAAAGACAGCAGATAGGAATGAGGCCATCAGGAGGAGAAAAATAAAATGCAAGACTCTCTCAATGTGATTGCTTTTCCATAAACATAAGCCTAGAGAATGGTTTGGCATCACTCACTTATAGCTCTCTTATAGTAATGTACTTGAGAACTTAATAGTACCATCTAGAAGAGTTTAATAGTAAATTATATCCCTGCTATGTAGTTGTGTGGGGTAGTTCAAAAACCATGCCAAAAGGAGAACATTTTCCATTGAATGCTGTGGGGCTTTGAGTAATTTTGAGAGAAGGCTGTTACATTTCTAAATTATTCCCAGGCTGAATTACTTTAGAAATCTAGGCTTTAATTTTTGAATTGGTAACAGTACAGTCCCCCTTAACATTAAAAGGAACAGAGTATTAGAGAGGGCAGCCCTGCTGAAGAGGGACCTGTTGTAATTGGTTTGTAATCTGAAGGAAAAAGCATTTCCTGTATGCAGGGAGTTGGATTTTGATTTACTGGTACAAAAGTATAAAACAGAGTAACAATGAAAAACAGTAACAATGAAACCTCATGGTTGCCTGCAGTTGTTGAGCCAAAGTCTCCTTCACACAGTTGACAGCGTTAACCAGGCAAACTACCCACCATAACCCTCCCCCTACTAGTTGTCAGATGTCTCCTCCCTGAGCATCCTTTTCTTCACTACTTCTTCCCTTTTTCCAAGCAGTTTCAGCATAAGAGCCACAAATCAATCTGACGCTTGGCTGTGCTCTCTTCAACACACTAAGCAGCAAGGGATGCTACAGGGGTTTGCTCTACTGGCTTACACAATACCATAGCAAGATCTAGAGCAGAGATGTTCAACCCCTGGCCCCTGGGCCAAATCCAGCTCACACTGTGTCATCCAGCCTGCTGGGCTCCTCATGGGTCTGAAAATTTGGTAGTGGGGGAGCACTGGCAGAGTTAACTGCTCCCTAGTAACCAAATTTTGAGACCCACGGGGAAACCTGTGGGCAGGTAGCGTGGTCACGTGTTCTACATTGGGTGCACAGGGTCAGGGGGGACAAAGCCAGATCCAGGCATGTGGGGCAGGGTCCAGGTGTATGGGGCCTGATCCAGGTGGTAGAAGGTGGGATCCGGGTACAGAGAACCTAACCCCATGTGGGATCTGACCAGCAGGTCAGCCCCATGTCACTCATCCAGCCCTGCCCTAAAAGGCTAAACTATTTCTTTCCTGTCCCTAGCCTTAGTTCTCTGTCCCCTCCCTTGTGTCCAGGAAAGAGTTAACATCTCAACTCCATGGAAGTCAATAAAATGGGACAGCATTTCCATGCAGGGTTCCAACATCTGCTGGGAGGTGTGTGAAGAAGCTAACATAATACCTTGTTACCTGGTCCTAGAGGATTTTGCTGCTATGCCCCAGATGGCCTGCACCCTTTCTCACAAGCACTATTCGGAACATGGTATGAAGCTAGCCTAAAGCCACAGCTGCTTATAGGAACCCCTGCCTAACTCTAAGCCATAGTCATATTTGCTACTGTGAACAAGGAATGAGCCAAAGGAAAAAATAAATGTCCTCATGAGCTCATCTTGGGGGAAACTAAAATTGTAATAAATCACAAGGGCTATTCATTTGAGAATTGTGAAAGAACTAAAGCTTGAAGCATCTAAGCTGCTACACTTTAATGCATAATGGATCATTAACTGCAGTTACCATACCTGGAGATTGCAGAGGGCCCAAAGTTGTGCTGAATTCATCTTTATAGCAGTTTCAGGAGGAAGAGAAATAGTTGATTACACCTCTACAGGCAAAGCTGTAAAGCACTGAGATGTGTTTAATGTGACAGGGTGGGACAGAGAGCCTAGGGTGCTCTGTCACTCTGAGAGGGCAGCTGCACAGAGAGGATCCTGCAGGACATGTAGGGCAAAGCTGCAACTGGGGTGCCACAGCAACCAGCTCATAAGATTAATTAGGAAGCACCTGTAGGCAACCTTAGGGGAAGTCTGCTGACCGGAAGAGGGGCAGGGCCTGAGGGATATAAGGCAGCCCCAGAGGTGGTCAGGCAGGCTGGCCATGAAAGCCATAGGGGATGGAGCCCTGCAGAGGGAACCCAACAGGCTGCCCTGAGTCAAGGGAAACTGGGAATCTCATAGGAACAAGTTCAATACCCCAGGCATTTTCTATTTTGGCTTTTGCTTTTATCTGGAGCCTACCACCAAGGGGTGCGGTGAACCTCATGTAGGACCTTCTTTTCCACTAGGACTGGTGCTTGCATTTTGGGGCTTTTTCTCCCACAGTGCCTGGGGGTGTGTGCACTGAGTATGCCCAGAGGGGCAGTCCTAGAGAATCTGGAGGGGTATGACATTAGTGCCTGAGAAGGGAGGCTAAGCAGCCTGAGATGGGACAGAGATAAAGGCCTTTAAGGGTCAGATCAGAAGCTGGGAACCCCAAAGTTAACCACACTTTATCATGCATCAGCAGATGCATCCAAGAAATGATATTTCCCCTCTATGCGGCATTGGTCAAGCCACAGTTGGAGTACTGCGTCCAGTTTTGGGCACCGTACTTCAAGAAGGATGTTGAGAGACTTGAGAGGGTCCAGAGGAGGGCCACTCATGTGGTTAGGATCTTACAGGCCAAGCCCTACGAGGAGAGATGAAGGGACCTGGATTTCTTCAGCCTCCACAAGAGAAGGCTGAGAGGTGATCTTGTGGCCACCTACAAATTCATTAGGGGGATGCAGCAAGGGATCGGAGATGCTCTGTTCACCAGGGTGCCTCTTGGGGTAACAAGGAACAATGGTCACAAACCAACAGAGAGCAGATTTAGGCTAGATATCAGGAAAAACTTCTTCACAGTGAGGGTGGCCAAAATCTGGAATGGGCTTCCAAGGGAGGTGGTGCTCTCCCCTGCTCTGGGGGTCTTTAAGAGAAGGCTGGATAGGCATCTGACTGGCGTCATCTGACCCCAGCACTCTTTCTTGCCTAGGCAGGGGGTTGGACTCGATGATCTGTTGAGGTCCCCTTCAACCCTAACATCTATGAATCTATGAAGCGCAGTTTGGTCAGTGGACCAGAGCTAGAGGGCCCAACGAGAGCAAAAAGGGCAGAGGCCGACAGCTGAACAATGGCAGGCTCACTCTAAGACCCTCAGAAAAGCTCCTTCATTTCAAAATAGTAACAATTAAGGTGCAGTGGGTGAGTAAAGGATGTGAGGGTCCCCTAGAGTGGAAGCCAGGACAGGAATTGCATGGCCACCAGGGAGCATCATGGCCACCCCTGAAGCACAGCCTTGTCACACAGGGACAAACAAACATAGCTTTTACAAGGGTAAATCGTGCCTCTCACTTGGTAGCAGAGGACCCCAAGAAGTGTGAATGAGAAGGGGTGGAGGGAATCTGTTGCAATAGGTCTTGCGCGGATGCGCCTGTGAGGAGAGCTCATGAAGTCATGGCGAATGCCCACTATTTTGCTCCTAACGCTACTTCCATGACAGAATCCCCCTGTCGCTGCTGACTTGGCAGAGGGCTTTTTGGAGTGAAGGGCATTAGACAGTCCATGAAGGAGTGCACAGGCCATGATCGAAAATATATTGATGAACTTCAAGCCCAGTGGAGTTCACAAGGGTAAGGTGACAGAAGCTGAGGCTATGCATCTTGTCCATGGAGCTCCTTCCACTGCTGGCTTGTGCCTTTAGAGCAGTGGTCTCCAAAGCTGGGTGCACGCACCCCAGGAGGTGCACAAGACAAGCCATTGGGGTGCAGGAAGAAAATATTAGAACTCCTATTTATATTTATATAAATATACATATACTGGGGGTGCGTGCTCAAAAAACTTTTACTGATAGGGGTATGCGAATATAAATATACATATATCAGGGGTGCGTGCTCAAAATTTTTTTACTGATACGGGTGCGCGATCGAAAAAGTTTGGAGACCACTGCTTTAGAGGGTGCTTCGTCCAGAAAATGCACTGGCAGCATATCTATATCCAAACTCACTTGCCAGGAACTAGGGCCAGGGCTGTTGGGGTCCAGTACCACAGCAGAGGCACCTGGACTTTGTGCCCTGGCTTCCTGCTGAACCCTCTGGGATCTGTACAGATTTAAAAATTGCTGTGGGATCTGGCAGGGGTCTCAGTGGCACCCAGGAACTGGGAAGTGTCCCACAGGAGGGGATGATCCAGCCTTTTTCACATGAGATGGCTTAGCAGAGGCCCAATTGTGCCAATAAAACCAAAAAAACTCAGGCAGGCAAATTGTATGCTTGTGTGTTCACCCTTTTCAGCTGGAATAGTGGCATCAAAATGCCCCAATTTAAACCAAAAATTTGTGCCAAAGACACTGCCAAAACAGATTTACCAGCATGCACTTTAGACACAGCTTTCACCTCATGATAGCTAACCCTATTATTTCTCTTCCACTTCTGTAAACAGAGTTGCACAGTTGACATATTACCAACCCTGTGCCAGAGCACAAGCCATAATGATACTATCAGGCCAGAATTTCAGAGTTTTTCCTCACTAACCCAAACGTGACCTTTAACTCATAAATTGCAAAATGTGTTTGATTGTGGGGCCACCCAAAGGCCTTATGTCTCTCCTATAGTATCAATTGATTGCCTTTAAAATTGGGATAAAGTGAGATGAAACTGCTGCATCTGATATAAGAAAGCACATGAAAGCATGTGAGTGGAATGCTGATGGGGCCCAGGAAGTAGTCAGGCTAGTGGAGAAATAGAAGAGAAAGTGGAATGAAAATCTGTGGCTCCAAAAATCTCAGCAGCTCTATCTGAATCTGTCAGGCATGCATACAGATTACAATAATTTGGTTTTCTTTCAAAAACTAAAGGGGTTAGCCTCACAGCTCTAATTCCTTTCCATGAAGAATATTAAAAACTAAATTTCTTTGGAGATCTTGAGAATGTCAGTCGTGTATATTATTTATCCATTATCATAGAACGATAGGGCTAAATGTCCATTCCAGGTAAATGTTCGCCTAACCTGCAGGTAAAATCTTCCAGAGATGGAGATTTCACAGCCTCTCAAGGTGATGTCTTTCACTGCTTAACCATCCTCAGAGTTTGGAAGTTCTTTCTAATACCAAACCTAAATGACCCTTGTTATAATTCAAGGCCATAAGTTATACAGGTTTTCACTGGCTAAGAATGAACTATGTGGTGTCAAAGAAACAGGTATGGACTGTACTAGGGAATGGACTGTGACAAGGCTGTTCCATCCCCTTGGGTTGATAAGTAAGAAAGATTAGTCAGGAATATTTCAGAGATGAAGCGCCATGCCCATGATCAGGTACTATGTTTCATGATTATTCATTACTCCCAAGCATTTTCATGATTGCTTGAGATTTTTTTCACAAATACCTCAAACTATTTTAGAATTCATGCCTTGTACTAGAAAAGTATGTGTTTATTTTTCTCCAGTTTATAAAGTTTGCCATCCAGCCACAGAGTGTGACAGCTACATGCCTAAACAAGCTGATGATTGGTAGTGTGCATGCCCTGCTCACCTGGTTGTAATGCACCTCCTTCCTCTCACCTGTCACAATCTCTTGTTTCTATAAGATGGATGGTTAGTTATGAGGGGAAGGGTGGTACCTGTGATCACTTGGGGGTCTTTGTGCAGTCAGGTCTGCATTGGTCTTCTGTGGGGCTCCTCTTCCCCTACATTCACCCCTTTCCACTTGGGTGTTACTGTTGGACCTTGATGGTAAGTCTGGTCTCTGCTTGGCTCTTCTTGTCGGTGCTACATGTGGTTCAAGCTTGTGTAGAGTGGTGCCTGTGGGGTGGGGGGGTGGAGAATGGGGGAATATGGGATCTCCTCTTGAGTCCTGGAGCATTTCCTTTCTTCTTTCTTCAGCCTGTCCTTTGGCCCTGCTCCTCCAGGCTCTGGGCTAAATCGGACTGCATCTTCTAGCTAGCATAGTGCTGGCTCATTGGATTACAACCTGGCCACCTGGGTCTGAGCAGATGCAGGGCAGCTGGGCACATGTCCCTTGAAGCAGGGCCTCGTGCTTTTCTTCTTCAGGCTCACACCAATCACCAGCCATCTGATAAGTTGGTGTCTTGGGTGGGGCCCTGTCACAAGGAGAAACAAACTTTCAGGTCCTAAGTGTAACCCTGGGCGCGACACAACAGGCCTGAATCGTGGGATCCTGGCGTATCCGGTAGCCAGTAGCCCTGCCCAGCCCCCCTGGGAAGCTGCTGCAGTGCCCCCGAGTGGAGAGCCTCCCCTTACAATCAAGCACCCTTGCAGGCAATTCTCAAACTATTTACAAGATTTAATTATTTACAACATAACAAATAACCATTAAATAAACACATTGATATACCAACTAATAAACCCTCAAGAAATTGTTTACACAGTCTCTCACTTGCACACAGTGTACTGGGGATCCCATGTGCACTGCCCCTCGCGGGGGGTCTCAGGGAGCAGAACTGTGTCCCTGCATGTGGTCTCTGGATGCTCCCTGGTGCTGGTGTCCGTCTCCGTGCTCCTGGGGTCTCCAGGCAGCAAGGGTCTCCAGGCATCAGGCAGTGGCACCTCCTCTGCAGTCCCTGCAAAGACAGCCTTCCCCTGCCTTTCACCCCCTTCCCCGGCTCAGCAGAGAGCAGTATCTGAGCTGCAGGCTGTAGCAACTCTCCTGCCTCGCAGCCTGGCAAACACAGCCCCTCCCTGGGCTTTTCCTACCCCTGGAGCCCCTCACCCCTCAGGGAAAACAGGGCAGACTTCGGCAGTCCTGCCCCCCCTGTCTGTTGTGCTCATCCAGCCATTCACCAGAGCCCTTCCAGGGCTTTTGCTAATGGCTCTCTTTCAAAACTTTGCTGGGGTTACATCACCCCTCCCACTTTCAACAGGGCTGCCTCCAAAGCAGCTTCACTTGCCCTCAGAGCCTACAGTGTCCTCGCTGGGACAAACTCTGTCTCCTGCCAGGCAGCCTTCTCCATTCTTTCAGGTGGGTCCACTTTTTAAATGCTGCTACATAAGCAACAAATCACACTGCAAAGATAGTGAATAATGAACAGCGTATGCAAAGCAGCTAAAACAAAACCCCAAGTACTGAGACTAACTCATGTAACCTATTTGATTAGTAAATGGTTTGTGTAATAAGTCATGTAAGCTATGCAGTTTCTAAAACTCACAACCAGCTTTTGGAAAACTTGCTAATAAAAAAACAGCTATATTTCTGATAAGTGGTCTTGCGAAATACATAGCTCAGGCAGCTCTGCTAATTGCTGCAGTTTTAAAGTGACAATGTTTTAGTTTCAGAATTATGGGGTTGGAAGGGACCTCAAGGGTCGCTTGGTCCAACCCTCTCCATGAACGTGGGATGTGCATGTCATGTCAGACAGATGCTCATCCAGCCTCTCTTCCTATAAATCTCCAGTAATAGTGACTTCCCTCACCCCCTCACAGCGCTACCAGACAGCTTCTTCCAGGTAGATCCATGTTCCTTGTTTTAGCTGAAAACAGATAAGCACTAAAAAAAAAACTTTAGGGGCCAGGTATTAGCAAGGGTGGTATATAAACTGGTATGTAAACTCAAAAATGCCCAAGTGTAAGAGACTGGGATATGGGTGGGCCAGGAAGCGGAGGTCCAGACTGGAGCTTGGCTAAGATCAGGGGAGTTACCCAGGGAGGCATCTGTGCTTTTGAGCAGCCTGCTAAACACTGAGGGCTGCTGCTTCTATGTGGGAAAACATGCCAATGCAGGTCAGTGTGGGCAGGTGAAGATAATTAGGTGGCTGGCAGCTACGGGGCCCACGGGGCTAGCTGGAAGCTAATCAACCTGACACCTAACACCCAAGAGGCGATGTGCCCCATTGCGCTCCTCTGTGATGGCTGTGGCTCCCCCTCCTGTCCACCTGCCCCCCGATGGGAAGTAAGCAGACATCCAGTATGTACAAGCTCCTGCCTGCTCAGCCCAAAGGTTCAAGCATCTCCTGCAGAGATGGAAGGGGGGAAGTCTTGCCCTTTCCACTGGGAACCAATCTAGCTCTAAGTAAAATGCTCTTTCAAGGGCTTTGTGTCTTTTCACTTGCCTTCCATTGTGCAATAAAACAATTAATATCTGATCTGCTCTAATACATTAATCTGAAAACTGCCATCACCTCATCCCAGTTCAGAAATCTCCCCACTGGTTCCAATCTAGCACCATCTCACCTCCACTCAGCAACTTGTCTCCACCTGATACAGTCCACCTCCAGCGTGTTCTTTATCCCCTTTTGACACAGCTCCCCAGCTAGACACAAGACATCTTCAGGTGCACCATCCAGCTGAGCAGCATCTCAAATGTTCAGATACAGGTAATAACTGATAAAAGCCAACAGTGTGTGAAAGTACATTAAACCTGCATTACCTGCCACTAATTCTTGTTCTGTTGTCATCCAAAGTTACTCACAGCTCTTGTATGCATTTAAAACAAAAGGAGTTAACGGAACAAATATGAGAGTGACATTTTGATCTCAGATCATTTGTCGGTAATAAAAATGCACTTGATGTAATATATCCTGAAAGGCTGGGCTTAATAAAATAATCTGTAACAATCTGGCCTTGATTGTTTTTTCTCACAGCATAATCCACTTTGGAACACACAGTAACCCCTAAGGCTGAGGCTCGTCTCTTCTCATATTCATCTCACAGGTTTATTTTCTATATTTTTAATAACACAGGAAATGAATAGCCGGAAGAGGGGACAAGCAAATATAGAATCATAGAAAGTTAGGGTTAGAAGGGCCCTCAGGGGGTCATCTAGTCCAACCCTCTGCTTACAGCAGGACCATCCCTGACTAGATCATCCCAACTAAGGCTTTGTCCAGCTAAGTCTTAAAAACCTCCAAGGATGGAGACACCACAATGTCTCAGGGTTGCCTTTTCCAGACGTTGACTACCTTCCGTGTGAGAGTTTTTCCTAATATCTAACTTAAACCTCCCTTGCTGCAACTTCAGACCATTGCTCCTTGTTTTATCATCTTCCACAACTGAAAACAGCCTATCTCCAGCCTCTTTTGAACCACCCTTCAGGTACTTGAAGATTATTAAATGCCCTGTCAGTCTTCTCTTCTCCAAACTAAATAAACCCAGTTCCATCAGCTTTTCCTCAGAGGTTATGTGCCCCAGCCCCTGAACCATTTTTGCTGCTCTCCACTGGGCTCTCTCCAATTTGTCCACATCCTTTCTGTAGTAGGAGGTGCCAAACTGGACACAGTACTCCAGATGTGGCCTCACTAATGCTAAATAGAAGGAAAGAATCACTTCCCTTGATACGGTGGCAACGCTCCTACTGATGCAGGCCATTATGGCAACAAAGGCACACTGTTGGCTCATATTTATCTTACTGTCCACTGTAACCCCTGGGGCCTGTTCTGCAGAGCTGCTGCCCAGGCAGTCAGCCCCCAGCCTGTACTTGTACATGGGACTCTTCCATCCTAAGCGCATGAGCTTTCATTTGTCCTTACTGAATTTCATGAGAGTGTTTTTTGGTCCAATCCTCCAATTTGTTGAGGTCTTTCCTAGTCTTACCCTTCAGTGCATTTACTACTCCCGCACCAGCATGGTGTCATCTACAAATATACTGAGGGTGCACTCCATCTCATCTTCCAGGTCATTGATGACATTTGAACAAAACTGGCCCCAAGACCGATCCCTGGGGCACTCCACTTGACACTGGCTGCCAACTAGACATCAAACCATTGATTACTACCTTCTGAGTTTGAAAATCCAGCAAGTTTTATATCCACCTTATAGTCTATTCATTTAACCCATACTTCCTTAGCTTGCTTTCAACAATGTTGTGGGAGATCATATCAAAAGCTTTACTAAAGTCAACATGTATCGTGCACAGAACTCTGACCAGCCTAATTTGAAGGCAGTCAGGTTGGTGAGGCATAACTTGCCCTTCGTGAATCCATGATGACTGTTCCTAATCACCTTCTTCACCTCCAAGTGCTGACAAATGGATTCCTTGAACACCTGCCAGGGACTGAGGTGAGGCTGACCAGTCTGCAGTTCCCCAGGTCCTCCTTCTTCCCCTTCTTAAAGACAGCCACTATATTTGCCCTTTTCCAATCATTCATGGCCACTCCTAATTGCCACAAGTCGTCAAAGATAATTGCCAGCAGATCTGCAGTCACATTGGCAGCTTTCTTAGCACCCTCAGGTGCATCAAGTCCAACCCATCCAACTGGCTGGAAGCCGACCTTGCCTGTGAAGACTGAGGTAAAAAAAGGCATTGAGCACTGCAGCCTTTTCTGCATCCTCTGACACTAGGTTGCCTCCCCCATTCACTTGCTCTGATCCTCCTCTTGTTGCTGACATACTTGTAGAAACCTTCTTGTTACCCTTCATGTCCTTTGCTAGCTGCAGCTCCAATTGAACTTTGGCCTTCCTCATTTCATCCCAGCCCCAGCAATGCTCTTATAGTCCATAGTCATTTGCCCAAGTTTCTACTTCTTGTAAAGTTCATTTGTGTTTTAGTTCACTGAGAGTTCCCTGCTAAGCCAAGCTGGCCTTCTGCCATACTTGCTAGTCTTCCTGTGCATCAGGATGGTTTGTTCCTGCAACCTCAGTAAGATTTATTTTAAAAGTACAGCCAGTTCTCTTGGGCTCCCTTCCCCTTCAGACTGGCCTCCCAGGGGATCCTTCCCATCAGTTTTCTGAGTGAGTCAAAGTCTGCTTTTCTGAAGTCCAGGGTCCTTACTCTGCTGCTCTCCATCCTTCCTTTCCTCAGGATCCTGAGCTCAGTCATCTCCTGGTCTCTGCTGCCCAAACTGGTTCCTAGTTGGCCTTTACCAGAAGTTGTCCCCAACACGCTCCAAAAACGTCCTGGATTGCCCGCGCACTGCTGTATTGCCCTCCCAGCAGATGTTGGGGTGGTTAAAGTTCCCCATGAAAACCAGGGCCTGTGAACAGGGAAACTTCTGCTTTGTGAAGAAAGCTTCAGCCACCTCCATCCTCCTGGTCTGGTGGCCTATAGCAGACACTCACCACGACATCACCTTTGTTTCTCGCCCTTCTGACACCAACCCAGAGACACTCAACAGGCCTATCTCCAGTTTCACACTGGAGCTCTGAGCAATCATATGGCTCCGCTGCTTAAAGAGCAACTCTTCCTCCTCTTCTCCCGTAGTTCGGTGACTGCGCGAGGGCTTCCAGTTCTTCCAGCTTGTTTCCCAGGCTCTGTGCATTCATGTACAGACACCTGAGGTAGCTGTGAGGATACCCTGGAAGCAAACTGCACTGGGGTTTCCTTCTGTGGCTTATCCTGTCCCCAGGTGTGAAGGAACCCAGGAATTTTCTGGGAAGCCATTCATGCTGAAGCCTTCTACCTCCACAGCAGCCTTGGCACTCCCGTGGCTGCATGTAGGAATGGAGCTCCCTGCCTGGTTTTACCTTTCCCACAGAGGCACTGCAGTGCTTGAAGTGCAGGAACAACATGTAACTGCACATCATTCCTTCCCAGCTCCACTTCTTCCTATCACATGAACCATGCATAGGATGCTTGGCAGGATCGGACCCAGAGAGGTTTCTTGCTCAGCAGAGGGGAGTTCTGTATATGGAGCACCCTGTACTGTATAGCCCTCTGGCCATACAGCCCAACCACACATTGAAAAGCATGGTTAACTGTACTCAATCATTAAAAAGGCCATTGCCTAACTTAATCTCTTGCTAATGGATGCCTAGGGACAAAGCATGGTGCAAAATTGGAGATGGACCAAAATTAAAACTGTTTGTCCATGTGTTCACATCATGTTTAGCTATGGATGCTTGGTGTATGCATGACATGACTATAATCAATTAATAGTGCCTTTTCACTACCCCAGTCATCAAAGAACACTGTAGGCCTGATTCTATTCCTTTCACCCTCTATTTTAGTGTAAATGGGCTCATTCTGTTGACTAGTCATGATCAAACTTGGGTAGGACAGCACGTAATACTGCCTCTATCCCCTGATAAAAACTGTAAAATGTGTTGTGATCTCCAGAGATGCTGGCAAGCATGGAGCCTCAACAGAGGGTTATTGTTACTGAGCCAACACAGATGCAGTGTTTTTTTCTTTATGGTTCACTTTAGTCAACAAAATCCATCAACCGACTAATTTATGCCTCACAAAGGGTGAGGTAATAAGGAAGCCAGTGTTCTCTGCTCAATTTACATCTGTCAGGCAGATGCCAGCATTTTTTGTGTAATATTTTTTGTTTCTATTACCCTCAGGTGCCTTGAAATAGCAGTAGGTCATCTTAACTGTGAGTATGACCATGCACTTTTTGTCTTTGTCTCCATTGGTACATGCCCCCTGCACTCTGTGTCCTCATGGAGAGAATCTGCTTTTCTTGGGAAGGTCAAGTGCTAAAGAACTCAAATAAGTTCCACATGTATCTGTATACTGCTTTGGGCCTATTCTTCCGGGAGGCCTGAAGTGGGAAAGAAAAGAAACAGAAAAAACCCTACCTAACTTGGCAGTTGTAATTCATGTCTCTGAAGATTGTGGGATTGTGTAGAATTGCAAAAGAGGGCCAAATTCTGTTCCTTCTATCACTTGCAGTATCTCCATTGCAGTCAGTCAGGTTACTTCCAATTTATGTTCTTGAAAATTCAGCCAGAATTTGACCCATGATTGGTTTTATAAGGTGAAACAATTCTTTTTTCCTTTCAAAGCAAGGCATTTGGAATTTTTTAGTATGCTTTAATCAGAACGATTTAGGTGAACCAAATCATCCTGTAAGTTGCTACAGATTGTTGCTATGAATTATCCCAGAGTCTGTGTGCTAGCACATTGATTGCTCTAAAGTAAAGTGAAAATAGATGCATAGTTGAAAAGAGCCATAAAGAAATGCTACAAAACAAAGACATCTTTCGTCCAAGCAGTTTAAAAATGTAGCTTGGAGGCACATGGATGTGATTACTGAAGAGGTGCTTCATTACCTACAGTTTGCAAATTGTCGTGCACAACTCACGCCCCGCCCCGCCCCCAGCCTGCTGAATAAACTAATTATCATAGACCAGTGATTCTCAACCTTTTTTGGACTCAGGACACCCCTCATTGGACTCAAGTCTCCCCTCCAAAATTGTTGTGAATTGAGTGCCACGCCATTTCAAAAACAGATTTGTATATTATAGTGCTTACCTCCTTGCAGAGGAGCTTGGCAGTCAGCATTAGGGATCAACTAGCAGAGGCAAGCCTGAACCTGTGCTTATCTGCTTTTCTTTTCAGACCTTGCTTATCTCCTCTCACCTCCCCATCACTCTTTAAAGGACTTGGCAACACCCTGGTTGAGAATCACTCACAGAGACATTGGGGAAGTTTAAGGAAAGGAAATTCAGGGCAGGAGGTGTTTTTCAATGGGACTGTATAGCTAGTAGAGTTGTCCTGACATTTTCCGACACGTACATCATCAAGACAATTGTTTCAAATATTCATTCGAGCAGTTACTGCAGGTCTGTCCTCATTCTGCAGTGTGCTGCTTGATTATTTATGACTTATAATTGGCTATAGTCTCAGTGTGCTGGAACCAGACTTTGTTCCTCTCCCGCCTTGTCAGCTGGGTCAGTAGTTATCTCTTCTGTGCTAGATTAGTGCTTATTAGTTCTGATAGATGTTATCCTTTCAAGTTGTTAGTTTGAAGTTGGATTTGAGATAGACAGAAACATCTATTTAAGCTAGAATTGCAAGCACGGGCTTCACTAAAGATTTTTTAAAATCTGGGGTCCATGGACCTGGTAGCAGGCCTGCATGGAAAATGTGGTCTTCTCGCTTTGCTCTGTTGCAACACCATTATCTGAGTCTTCCAGCTGTGAGACTGATGACATCATCACTGAGCAAAGCCCAGTTTGGTCTGACTCTGAAACAGTCACTTCCAATTGGCCTCTGCCCTCCAGCCCAGGATGCTGGTGGACTACATGTGGTAAACATCTGACAGCTGTTTGGTAGCTTTCATGGAACAAGCTGAGCTCCTAATAAACCTGTTTACACAGCACAGGCAGCATCATAATGGTAACACTGGCATCCTTGTTAACAGTCTTAGTAGAAGGGCCAAGGACTGAATGCAGATGGAAACGAACATATCAGTACCTGAATTGCTATCTTCTCAAGGACGCAGAGCAATGGCAGAGGAAGTTGGTACATTAGAAGCAGGATTAGTCAATGGATGATGCCATGAATGCATCTAGGCCACTATCCTGCATCCGGTGGCTTCTTAGTTACACTCCAGGGACAGGGGGCACTAGACAGACTTCTCTGCTTAATGTATTCCCTTTGCATCCTAATTATTAACCTATTACCTGCACTCCCATTCCTGTTTTGTTATTTTGTGTCACACGAAATTAGTTGTGTACTTAGCAGCCTTCCTCTAACCAGTGGAAAGGTTTGTGTATATGGACTACTGTCATGGCACAGCAAATAGGCCTGTCAGTGCCCCAGGTCATAACCAGCCACTTCATAGGAAAGTGCAAAATCCCCTGCATCTGGCAGTTCTGGACTAACCTGCGTTCAGGAAAAGGAGGAATCCTTTCCTGCATTCATTTAAAGAGAACAAGCCCTGAACCACGAGCACTTATATCCTTTCCGAAACTTTTACAAAGTATATTCTTGGTATGTGTATAAGTGTGCAATCCACTTCTGGACTATAGCAGTATCCTTTAGTAGTGAGTTCCACAGACTAAAAGTGCTTCACCTGAGAAAATATTTGCTCCTGTTCTGCACATGTTTGGCAAACAAATAAAGCACTTTGCTCTCCAGTCTGATTGGGAGGGCAGTAATCTTGGAGATACTATGGGAGAGGCTGGATTTTACAGAGAGAGTAGAGGTCTGAGCACAGGACTGGGAATCGGGAGATTCTGACTCGGTAACAGCCTCTCCAGTGCTGGCTACCCAAGAGGCTCTTTACTGGCATATCTCTTGACTGTGTTGTGTTGCCAATCCTGGCAGAGCCTTTTTGTGTCTGCGCCAGATAGCCAGCCAGCCTCAGGACAACAGATTGAGTACCAGATGCATATAGTGCAGGGGCGGGCAATTATTTTGTCTGGAGGGCTGCTTAGCGAGTTTTGGTGAGCTGTCGAAGGCCACAAGGGTAGCCCTGTCCCTTGATGGGTGACCTGCCCCCTAGTCACCATCTTGGGACCAGAAGTCCTGCTGCACCCCCCCTCTCCTTTGCCACTGGAAGTCCCTCCCCTTGTCCCTGGAAATACTCCTTTTGGGAAGGGGGTTTCCACCTTGGAACCAGAAAATAAACATATAGTACAAATAAAACATCCACAATAACCTACTTTAATTTTATTTTTTAAAAATACTTTTGTCCTGACAGTGTGTCTTTCATTTGTGTACCTACAGGTGATCACATAATAACTCAAAATGAAGTCTTACTCTTGTATATTGCAGGGAGTGCAGAGAGGTAGGTGGGTAGGAGGGCTGTGGGGGGAAGTGGGTAGGTGTGTGCATGTGTGTGTGTGTATATGGGGTGTGGGGTATGTGTGGATGTGGGTGGGTATAGGGAGTTTGTAGGGGAGTTTTTGGGGATGTGTG
>NW_017728992.1:187856487-187861304 GCF_001723915.1 Gavialis gangeticus | reverse complement strand
TGGTCTGATAAGTGCTGAGCTGGGTGTGAGGGTTGATGAGCATTTGGAGCACAGCTTCCCCATCGGGCAATGCTCCCCTGCTTCGCTGATCCCACAATTCACTGCAGTCTCTGCTTCAGGCTTTCTCTTCTCCATCTCTCATGTAAACGAATGGTCATCTGGTCCCATCTCCGATGCAAATGAGACCTCGGGCAGTGGTTTCACTTTTCTCACCCTTATCTGGAGGGGTTTAGGTGTGTCTCTCACTGCATGTGAATCAGCTTCTGTTTGGGGGGGCTGTGAGGTGTATGGAGGGGGAGGGTGGCTGGGTGTGTGGGGTGTGCATGAGGCAGTGTGGGTGAATGTGTGTAATGGAGTGACTGCACATAGCACTGAGCGGGGCTCCCCCCAGAGGCATGCAGGTGTGTGTGTGGGGGGGTGCATGTGGGGAGGGTTGTCAGGTTTATGGGGCAGGGTGTGGGTGGGTGCAGCGTTTGTGATTGTATGTGGAAAAGGATGCGGCTGTGGTGTTTACAGAGGAGCATTTGTAGATATGGTGGGGTTTGCATGGGAGCCCCTGCTGCATGCCCCATTGAGCCAGTCAACACCCGCCCCCACCCTGCAACAGCCCAGAGCCTGTGTGCCCTGTGGCACCTCCCCATCACCGTCAGCAGTGCTCAGACTCTGCCCTACCCCATGCCTACTCTGGACTTACCCTGGCAGGAACCAACCAACCTGAACCCACACGCACAGCCTCACCCCTGGACCGCACTGTCTGCCTGTGGCATGTCCTGCTGCCCCTGGGCACACAGTGGGGTTAGGGTGGCTGTGTGACTGGACTGCCTTTCTAGGCAGCTCAGGTGGCAGGAGCTCCTTCCAGCTGCTGCTACCACTGGCTCCAGGCCCAAGGTACCAGCGGGGACCTGTGTGCACAGCGCCGATCTGGCCCACTGCGCCAGCTCTGCACTTGCCTGTCCAGGCTCAGCAGCAATGGTGGCAGCCAGGCACAAACTTTTCCTTGGTGTGGGGGAAAAGTGGCCTCTCTTCCTTGCAGCTCCTGGGCCCTTCCTGCTGCAGCCACTCAGAGTCCATGCTTGGCTGCCCTGTGGCTGCTCTGTGCTGCCACTGCTGCCCCACTGGGCAGCCTGGAGGTGACAATGATGGCATCAGAGATGCAGGGCAGCCTGGTGTGGGCTCCGGGCTGCTGTAGCAGGCAGGGCCTTGCAGCAACAAGGGGGAGGGTCCACATTTCCTTTGCACTGAAGAACAGTTTCTGCTTGCCCACCACCACTGCTGCCACTGCTGAGCCTGGGCAGGCGAGTCAGGAGTAGGTGCAGGGTGGGCTGGGTCGGGACTGTATGCATGGGTCCCCGCTGGTACCATGGGGCTGGGACCAGCAGTGGTGGCAGCTGGAAGGAGCCATCTCCTCCTGGGCTACCTAGAAAGGCAGGCCAGTCACAGAGCTGCCCCAGCCCTGCTGCATGTCCACGGGGCAGCAGGACACGCCACAGGCAGTCAGTGCCAGGACCAGGCAGGATCAAGGGACTTGCCGGGGGCTGGACAAAGCCCTCCACAGGCTGGAGCTGGCCCATGGGCCATATTTTTCCCACTCCTGATATAGTGCCTTCCCCTCTGCCCCCTACAGGTGGATTTATCACCACTGGGTGGATGCAACTCTGGATTCAGTTCAAACCACATAGGATTCTTGTAACGTTTAATCAGCAACCACCTCTGTTATACTTTGAGATCCTCTGAGAAAAGGCTACCAAATAGCTACCGGGGCTTGTTATTAGAACCAGCACAACTGGCAACTGTGCTGAATTCAACAAACAGAGACTGGCATTTGTTTTCCTTCATATGAATGTGTTTAGTGAGGCTCAAAATCAATCAAGAAGGAGATGATGGGAGCTAAACTACAGGGATTTTTTTTTTTGCTATGTACAATATTTTTTAAAACTCCTTTACCTTTAAAACCTGCTTGCCTGTGCTTCTGAGCGCCCTTCGAGAGGGAACCTGTCAGCACAATGTGGAAGTTGGGCTGGGAATACTGTTAAAGTAGCAGGCAATAATTAATGAGGCCTTTTAGAACTGCAAACTGGGAAAGGTATTTGTGTTGGGGGGAGTTGTTTTTGAGGAGTTTACACACCAGCTAGGTTTTTTCCCCAGCTATCTCCACTCCAATTTATGCTTCTCGGGACAATTACCTAACTGTAGCTGCATAACCTTTTTTTTTTTGTTCAGATCCACTTCTGAGCGGAGATAGTCAACCTGTGACAGATGATTGTGACTCAAGAAAAGGCCTGTTGTAAACCAAATGATGCAGTATTGTGTTCTCGCTACAGTTTCTTCTGGCTCCTGCTGATAATGGGCTGTAATTAATGTTTCCTGAGCCTCCGGTGTCTTTGCAATATTTAACGTTTTGACAGATGATAGCTGGGTGGTAGCCCTGTGTGTGGATTTCTCAGCGGCACTGAGTCTACAACAGACTTCTGTCCAGTAGAACAAAGTATGGGGCAGTGACAGAGGAGGACCGCAGAGCGTGGAGTCCAAGTTCAGCTCAGATAAACACTCAAAAGGGTAGCAGGAGGTCATATGCTACCCCCCCCTAGATTGAGGGAAAAGGGGGATTAAATTTCCTTTACACCCTTGGGATGCTAGATGGGATCAGGAATTCTTAATGTCCTAGTGTACTTAAGCAACCAAGGAGGTAGTTCTGGTTACAGCAGCTCCACCTGCCTTGCCTAAAGACAGCCTCACAGCCTGGAGCTGCCCAAAATGGTTGCACTGGCACATGTTCCAGTCTCCCCACAGAAACGGTGTTGAGCCCCTACCTTCTTCTCCAATCCCCCTCTCCAAAGTCCCAATGTGACAATAGCAAGCATATCTGTGGCTGTGTTGCACAGAGCCTGCACTGAAGGACTTGTCCCGCGGCTGGCTCAGGGAGTCTGGTGGAAACCAAGAACCCTTTCCCAGATCTGAAGGTAATCATAACTGCCAGCCAGGCAGTGAAGCTTTCATAGAGATTTTTAATAAGTTTTTCCTTTGTACTGCACTCTGAGCAGCAGTCCTAAATCTGACTCTTGCTGAACCTTGGGAACACACTACCCTATTAATATATGTGACTTATATCTCACCTTCCTTTTGATGATCTCAGAGCGTTTTACTTATTCTAACTGTTTTAAGCCAGACTTCACTCTTGCGAGGTAGGAATATATTATTTTCCCCCTGCCACAAATGCAGGAACCTAATCATACAGAGACCTAATCGTCACAAAGGAAATTTGTGGCAGAGCCATGTACCATGGTAGGATACCAGTCTTCCTCCTGTGCTTTACCCTCAAGATCAGGAACAGGTGAAATGTTTGGGTGTTTAGAGCTAAAGGCAGGGAATGGATTTCTACACTGGATCCAAATTTTCCCAGAGTTCAGGACCTCTTAGATTTATAGTTTTGAATCTCCACATGAAATAATCCTGCAACATGAAAAATAATGAATTGTAGGAGTTAACTGAGCATTTCAGAGCCTTCAGCTGAATTTATTTCCCACATGATTGGATGAAAGGACCTTATTTTGTTTTCCATCTGCTTTTCCTGCTGCAAGTAGTGAACTTGGTGCCTAAGAAGCTATTTCCAGGGGGCGGGGAAGAACAGAAAAGGGGACAGAGGAAATCATGAACTGCATTTTTCCTTCTTGAACCTTTATTACAGAACTGCAACATGTTAAATGTGGAGACACGAAAGCTGTCAGCATTGCAAGAGAAATCCATAGCCAAAAATGGTGCAAAACAGTTTAACCATCCAATCGTTCACATAACACACAAGGTCCACCTAGAAATGTCAAGGCACTCCTAGTAGGAGTAGTATTAGGATCAGATTTCCTGAGACATCATTTATTCTTTGCAAGTAACCATGATAGAAGAATTATTTTAGTAGTCCAGATTCTGGACTTAGTTATTTGTGTACAGTGACATTAGGATTGCACATATCAATGAGGGGAGAGTTTGCCGCTGAGAAATCCACACATGGAGTTTGGTTGATTCTTTCTGAATTCAGCTAGGTTGGAAGTATAAGTTTAGATATCAAACACAAACAAGGACTTGCCCGTTTAACCCCAGCTGCTGAATAGCATTCTGAGACCCAAGGAAAGGAAGTATAGAGGCAGACGGGTAGGCTCTGATTTCAGTTGTGCCAGAGAAAATCCAGAATTACTCAGATGAAGTCAGTAGAGTGACTGAGATCCAAAGTTGGCCTACTGCCTGGGTGTATTGTCCATTCTGAAATGTACATGAACAAGATAGTGATGGATTGCAGGCAGCGTACTAAAGCTTGCCTTTAAAATGAAATTCCCTTAACACATATTAGAGAGTTGTCGAACAACTTGATCTGGGTTATTTGGAATCCCTTTAAATAAACATCTAAATTCTAATGAGCTTATCTGCTAAAAGAACAAATGTGGAAATTAGGACATGAGCTATTTGCATAGTTGCCAGGAAATAATTGTTGGTGATAATCCAAGCTGCAGAATAGTTTCCATTGTTTCCAGCAAACCAGTTTTCATAAAATAACATGGACTTCCTGCATGTGAATAACTTACATCAGTGATGCCTATAATGATATATGGCAGAACAATTACGGAATCAGAATAAGGGAAAAAACAACAAAATCTAGATAAAGGGGGGGAGATGAAACATAATCTGCTCCACATCTTTATGCTTAAAAGGTCTCTGCAGTGTATATAATTCAAGTTATCATTAAATGTGTGCAAATGTATGCTGTTGAAACACACTGGGTTTTCACTTCAGTTCATGTACTATATATATATATATATATATATATATAT
>NW_017728992.1:187856063-187856469 GCF_001723915.1 Gavialis gangeticus | reverse complement strand
ATAAACATATGTACTATATATATATATATATATATATATATATATATATATGTATGTATGTGTCTGTGTGTGCACGCGCGCACAGATATATATATAAATTAATTAATGCCCTCATCATGCAATGGCCAGGGACTGCACTAGAGAGTGTGATTATGAATCATTTGAGTTTAGTTTAATAGGCCTGGGTTTTAGTGGGCAGTAGCTGGTGTTATTAGACACTACCTGTGGAATTCATCCTTACCCTGACTCTATGTGAGTCAATTTTCTAAATGAGAAAACCATCCACTCAGCTACAGATAATTTAAACTGTTGTGTGTGTGAGTTGGAAAAATAATGCTGCATAAGAATGTAACCCGGGCAGTACTCCAAGAGGTGACCCCTCTCCAACTGAAGGGATCAAAGCAGG
>NW_017728992.1:187855073-187855972 GCF_001723915.1 Gavialis gangeticus | reverse complement strand
AGGTGTAGGGACTCTCCTCCCCCTATAGAGCAGAGCCAGACCACCAATGGGGACTTAACCATATACCTTTTAATACTTGGAACATAACAGGCATAAATCAGAGGGTATAGTGGACACTACAATGCCCCAAGGGGGCAGGATTCAACAAAGGTTAGACACTTACAATCATTGACAAAAGAAATGGTTAACAAAATATAACACACACACAGCAAAGCAAACAATACTGGTTGGTGAAATATAAAAAGGCACAATATACAAAATGTCAAGGAAATATAGGGCCTTGGTACCTGGAGGGGGGAACACAATGCCCCTTTTCACTGCAAGAAGATTTAGTTCTTGTTATCTCATTCACCCCAGTTCCCCTCAGCTGGGACTTGAACTCAGATGTCCCACATAGAAGGCAGGAACACTGCCACACAGCGACCACTAGCAACACTACTCCAACCTGCTAGGGATCTCGACCTTCCTGAAGCCCTGTCCTCATGTTGAGCTGCCTGGCCTCTGATTGGAGGAGCTGGAAGCAGAGCTGGGAACCTCTCAGGTTGCTGCTCAGATCCTGGCTGGAGCGGGGGAGCCTCTCCTGCTGGCTGTAGCCTCTCCTTGGGGATCCTGGAGCCCAGCGAGGAGCCTCTCCTGCCAGCCACACACCGCGCTGCTGAGGGTCCCACTGCTGCCTACAGGTCCCACTCCTGCAGGCTGCTCTGGGGCAACGGCTCCCGCCCCGGTGGGCCAGCTCTTGCCAGCTCTTTGAAGATCCTTCCTTGTGGTCCCTCACTGGTCTTTCCTGAGTCAGCCGCGCTGCCCCTTTTATCCCCCTCCAGGTGACCCAAGGGGCCAATCAGGGGACATGGAGGCTGAGTCTCTGGGGCCTGATTGGTGCGGAAAGGGAATCCCAAGTT
>NW_017728992.1:187847604-187850073 GCF_001723915.1 Gavialis gangeticus | reverse complement strand
TCCCAAGTCCTCCAATCATCTTTTACCCCTTCAAAACTCCTGGGCCAAATCATTACCAGATTGGTGAGGAAAGGGAATCCCAAGTCCTCCAATCATCTTTTGCCCTTTCAAAACCTCTGAGCTAGGTCACTGCCAGCCAGCCCGTCACAAGAATAATGACAAAGTAGCAAAAGCCACCGGCCATTTTAGGGCAGCCAGCAGAGATAACGTTTGCAGATCATAAGAGTAACTCCCTTATTGCCACAAAAGATCCTTTTCAGTTGGAAGGTCCCTAGGGACATAAGCGTTAAGGAGATTTTTAAAGTCCAGGTCAGCATTTTGTGTTATTAAAGTAGCTCTCCTCCATAGGTAGCTAATAGGGCTCTGTGAAATTTTGCCGGGAGTTTCGTTTCGATGCTGTTTCAACTCGTTTCGAGCTCAAAACAGAGAAATTGAAACGAAACAGAGAGCTTCAAAACAGCCTCACAACAAAACAAGGCAAGTTGAAACGTTTCAAGATTTTCGAAAGGTTTCGAGTTTCGAAACTCAAGCTGGGCTTGCCTGCAGGGAAGCAGAAACTGAAGTAAGGAGACAGAGGAGGAAGAGGTGGGGAAGCGGGGAAAGAACTGCTCTCATTATGGACTTTGTAGCTGGCCAGTGACTGTCATCCTTTCCTGAGGTCCCATCCAATCCCAGTTCTCTGGGGGAGGGATGGAAAAACTGCATAGAAGGCAGCATTGCTTGAACTGCCCTGCTGTCTGCCTTGGTGTCAGTTGAGTGAGGGTGCAGTTAACACCTTGAGGTGCAGTTTCCCCAAAACTCCTGCACGTATCTCCTTGAAACTTGGCAGCCTTTGTGGCCTCACCAGGGGCTGGCAGGCCTGCAGTTTTGACCTTGCTGTGGCTTAACACATAAACATGACATGAGTTTTGCTTTCAAGGCTTTGAGGTGCAGTTTCCTTGAAAACCCTGTACCTATCTTCTTGAAACTTGGCAGGCTTCATACCCTCAGAAGGGGCTACCAGTCCTGCAAGCTTCATCTAAATCAGGCCCAAAATGACTAAGTTATAGGCTGTTTTGAGCTTCCCCATTATAGCCTATGGGCAAAACGTTGAAACAGCGAAACTGGTTCAACGAAATGAAACAGAACAGTGGTTTCGAATCGAAATGAAATTTGAAACAAAACACTGTTCTGTCAAAACATCAAAATGCAAGACAAAACAAAATGGTGCTGTTTTGTGTAGCCCTAGTAGCTAATAACTATTTGAGACATACATCAAGGAGCTGGATGCCAGTTACCCCAGCATACACCCATTGGAGTTACTCTAAGCATATCAGTCAAACAGTTTACCTGGAGCCCCTAACTCCCATCTACTGTCAATGGAGAATGCCTTGCAATCTGCATCTGGTACCAACCATGTGCTGTGACTGTAAATACTGCAGGGCTTTGACTTCCATTCTGGAGGCTGGTTATGCTCTTAATCCCAAGCACCTTAATCGAGTAAAACTCTCCACAGGTCATCTGCTTGAGTGACAGCCAAATAAGATATTCAGGATTTGCCTTACTGCTTCGTTTGTCCTATCAATCGGTCTGTGTCGCACAGGAGTTAGGAACAAACCATAGAGCTATCGGGCATAGAATGTAGCCCTAAATCATCCAAACTGAAGATAACTATTTGATATAAGTAAGAAACAAGCCCCTGTGTATAGCAGTATTTTCTGAACATAATACATACCAACTCTATTTAACAGCAGTTGTGGATGTTGACGATTTTGAAAGCTATAAAGATTGTACTGCTATAAAGAAAACCTATTTGGTTTAACACAATAGGGATTCATATCCTGAAAGCCCCGATATAGTAATCCCAAAGAACTGTATCCAAAAACACATCGTCATTAAGGTGCTGCATTCTGTTTTGCATTAGGCACTACCCCATTCAAAATGATGATTATGTTGCTACTGGGACATTTTTGCTTGCTACCCCGTAGGAGTTGGAATTGTGAGTAAATAGAAACCAATTTGACTTGGGTGAATGGGAAAATGTTTTCCTGGTATGCATGCGTGTGTATATATTTGCAGGGATTTTTTCCTACTGATCAAGAAACCTCGGATTTTTCTGTTAAGTGTCTTTTCTTTCTCCTCAACCCTTTAAGATCACCCTTTCAAGAGGAATACGTACTTGAATAATGAAATGTGTGTGGCATAAATATAATGTAAGGAAAGGTTGTGAGCAGCATGGACAGGAAGAATATTTTCTCCAAAGGAAGTTCTTATTTATTGCACCAGATCCCCGCCCAAAATTGTGTCCCCCAATCCATCTATCAATGGTCCTTGTGGCAGAATGCTACCTCTGTCTCTCCCCAAAAACTCTGCTCTGTGACAATTTGGTTAACATGGGCCCTGCAGAAGGCAGACATCTCATCTCTTTAGGTAACCTGAGTTGGATACATTCCTGAGGGAGAGGGGAGACCTGCGCCCTTTGCATACGTG
>NW_017728992.1:187838832-187842604 GCF_001723915.1 Gavialis gangeticus | reverse complement strand
CCCTTTCATAACTCTCATCTCTTTAGGTAACCTGAGTTGGATACATTCCTGAGGGAGAGGGGAGACCTGCGCCCTTTGCATACGTGACTGGCATCACATACCTGAATGGGGGGCTTATGCTCCCTATTGTTCTAAGCAATGCCAGTCTACCCAACAACCACTGATGGATTTCAAATTGGTTGGCTGGCATCCAACAGGTGCTGGCCTCCATTGGACCAGGTAAATGAGGTCATAAGGTCTATATAAATTAAGGACTGTCCAGAATGATGGGCAGTAGCCATGATGAAACCTCAGAGAGAGAAGAGCTGGACCATCTGAAACTTGCTCTCTCTCTTGAAACTCATGAGCAATGAACTGCCTGCCTCCAGAGGGAATCTCCATCTGCCTCTGGAAGTTACTTGGGAGTAAGCTACCTGACCACTAACTAGATATAAAGTTTGCAGTAACTCAGATGCATGATCAAAGGCTACCCAGCCACCCTGTTTGCTCTATGGGATTTCTCTGATATTGCTCTACCCTGTACCTTATTCCAAACCTACTCCTTGTAACCAATAAAGTTCTCCTTTGTACCTAGCATGGGAGACTTATTGGGAGTGGGTCTAGATTATACCTTGGGGTCCCCTTGGTCCAGCTGACTAAGGGAGACCACTATTTGTGCTTCAGACTGAGGGAAGCACCCCGAATTCTTGAAGTGGGTTGAGTACCCCCAAAGGCTACTAGGCCTGTGTTTCCCAGGGGGCACAGAGCCAGGATCACTCCAGACCCTGGGTGGTGGTGATGTTACCCCCAGGCTAGTGGGTGTGCTCCAGGAAGGGGGGGTGGCCAGACATGAGGTGCCCCCAGGGAGGCACTTAGAGCCTGGAAGGTGGTCAGGCACCATGAGATGGGTGGCTCAGTGCAGGAGCACCCCCTACTGGCCCGCCACAGTCATCATCACACTCTCCATGAACGTCTGGGTCATTGTTGCATGGAGCCTTCCCTGTGAGGTAAGGAAGTATGACATTCCCTATTCTACAAATGAAAACAAATAGGATATGTACAAGTGTGATGTTTCTACCAGTGAAATCTTAATTTCACCAGTAGGAAGCTTAAGTGTATAAGGATTCTAAGAGTTTTTAATGGACCATAAATGGCAGGTCTGGTAGAAACTTCCGTTTCATCTGACAAGGTAGAAGTTGTCTCTAGCAGCGTTCCCTCTAAGCTGCATAGTATGCATGGCTGCTGCACACACCATGCAGCTTAGAGGGAATGCTGGTCTCCAGTAGAGTTTCTACTAGAGAAGCAAGCCCTTATACACTTCAGTAGAGACTACCATGCAGCCCTCTGGTATCTCATTGCTCTCCCTCCCCATCCATGCATTGGCAACACATAGGGGGTGCACACGGGTGCATATTCACCCCCTGAGCTTGGCAGTGCATCCCCTGCCAAAAGTGACACCAAGATTTTTGGCAGTGCCTGTGGGCGGTCACTGCTCGCCACCCCCCCCTCGCCTCCGACACTGCTGGTAGTGTCTGTGGGTGGTCACCGATTGCTGCTGGCTGCGGCCGCCAATGGTATCTGTGGGTGGTCACTGACTGCCAGTCAGCTCTCGTCACCTTCACCGCAGACAGCACCATGGCTGCCTGCAGGAGCTTGCTGCCGCCATGCTCCTGCTGCTGACAGCATGGCTGCCACCACCTGCAGAAGCTCACCATGCCCCCCCAGCCTCTGGGGGTATGCAGCGTTCATGCATCCATGGAAACAATCTGTGACCGGGACAAACTCTAGTGCTCTCAAGCACAAAGCCAACCCCTCCCCCTACTGACCCCAAGGCTAGGAAAACTCAGTCCCTGTCTACAGCCCCAGGGCCATGCATCTGTTAGCCCCCTTGACCCCGAACAGGTGGGGGAAAGTGACCTATCAGCACCAAACCCTTGGCCCATCTCCACCATTCCCACAGCCCCTAGAATCTGCACCATTCCCCAAGCCCGTTGACTCAATCCGCCAGGGAGCTGGAGCTTGCAGACCCCAATCCTCCCCTTTCCCAAGCCTCCTGACCCTTTCGTGCAGCTCCTGGACCCTGCATCAGTTCCTGAGCCCCCTGACCAGTTCACAGACAAGGCCCCCACAGCACCCAACCACCCTCACCTGACCTATGCTGGAACCAGGTCCTTTGGTTGGTGCCAGAGGGGTACAAATCCATTGAAGGCAACTGGAGGGGAAATAGATAGACTTGAAAAGATTGTAGACACACTCAGTGTGGCAGAAGGCCACCTCTGTTTCTCCCCAAAATCTCTGCTCTGTGACAATTTGGTTAGGATGGGCCCAGCAGAGGATACACCCCTTACCCTCTCTCTTTAGGTAACCTGAGCTGGATACATTCCTGAAGGAGGGGGAATCTCCTCCCTCTGCCTTCGTGACTGGTATCACATACCTGGGTGAGGGGCTCGCTCCCTGGGGAGCTAGGAACTTCCAGTCTGCCCAGCAACTAGTGATGTATTTCAAATTGATTGACTGACAGCCAACAGCTGCTGGCCTCCATTGGACCTGGTAAATGAGGTCACAAGGGCTATATAAGTCAAGGACTGCCCAGGAGGAGGGGGCAGCAGCCATGAGGGAGGCTCAGAGAGAGAGAAGAGCTGAACCATCTGAAACTTGCTCTCTCTCTGTCTCAAAACTCATGATCAATGAACTGCCTGCCTCCAGAGGAAATCTCCAACTGCCTCTGGATGATACTTGTGAGTAAGCTACCTGAGATCTAATGAGATATATAGCTTACAGTAACTCAGATCCGTGATCAAAGGCTACCCAGACAGGGGAGTTTGCTCTATGGGATTTCTCTGATATAGCTCTACCCTGTACCCTATTCTAATCCTACCCCTTGTAACCAATAAAGTTCGCCTTTGTACCTCATGTGGGAGACTTATTGGGAGTGGGTCTAGATTATGCCTTGGAGTTCCCTTGGTTCGGCTGACTAAGGGAGACCACTACTTGTGCTTCTGACTGAGGGAAGCATCCCAAGTTCTTGAAGTGAATCAAGTACCTTTGAGGGCTACTAGGCCTGTGTTTCCCAGGGGGCACAGAGCCAGAATCAAGCCCAGCCCTGGGTGGTGGCAGTGGAACCCCCCAGGCTAGTGGGTGTGCTCCAGGAAGGGGGTCGGCCAGACGTGAGGAGTCCCCAGGGAGGCACTCGGAGCCTGGAAGGTGGTTGGGTGCAGTGAAGTGGGTGGCTCAACGCAGGAGCGCCCCCTACTAGCCCGCCACACATGGTGTCAGCTGTGGGATCCGACAACCTGCTGTATTGAAGGAATAATCTGGGGAAGGGAATAGAGTCACTGAGAACCCTTGAGCAAACAATTTCTAATTTGGCAGCAGGTCAACTGGATAGTGTAGATAGCTAGGATGGCCAACAAGTATGACCACATGACAGTGGATTTTTTGAGAGCGCTGGTGAAAGAGAGAGGCCTTCCAGTGAGGAAGGAGCAAAAGAGAGAAGACCTGATCAAGATCCTGTGTGATAATGACCAGGCCACAAGATCACCTCCAGCCATCCATGCAGAACCCATGGGGGGCACTGAGTGGCCACCCTCTGAGTGGGAGTTCCAGAAATTCCAGCTCCAGCTAGAAGTTGAGGAGTGAGACTGCAAGCTCAAGCATGAGCTAGAGTTGAAAAGGATGGAGCTGGAGGCCCAATGACAGCATGAGAAGGAACAGCGCAACCGGTCTTGCAGTAGTTTATAACTGTTCAACCTCATCATCCCTTGGGGCGCTCTGGTGAACAAACGTTCCCCCA
>NW_017728992.1:187838438-187838755 GCF_001723915.1 Gavialis gangeticus | reverse complement strand
AGCCTCTCACCATAAGGTCTGTTTTCCTGACCTCTGATCATGTGTGTGGCTCTTCTCTGCACTCTCTCAAGCTTCTCCACATCCTTTTTGAATTGTGGAGCCCAAAACTGGATGCAGTACTCCAGCTGTGGCCTCACCAAGGCTGAGTTCAAGGGGAGAATGACGTCCTGGGTTGTGCTTGAGAAGCATCTATGGTTGCAAGCCAGAGTTTTGGTCACTTTACTAGCCGCAGCATGACATTGCAGGCTCATGTTCATCTTGTGGTCAATGATGACCCCCAAGTCTCTTTCTTCTGTAGTGCTAGCCAGTGTAGCACT
>NW_017728992.1:187828216-187837926 GCF_001723915.1 Gavialis gangeticus | reverse complement strand
TTGGCCAGTCCATTAAGGATGGCCTCTTTAATAAACTTTTCTAAGATCTTCTCTGAGATAGAAGTCAGGCTGATGGGCCTATAGTTAGCCGGATCCACTTTCCTCCCTTTCTTGAAGATAGGCACCACATTGCCCTTCTTCCAGTCTTTGGGCACTACACCAAAGCACCAGGAGGTCTCGAAGATCCGTGCCAGAGGTTCGGCTATGATGCTCGCCAGCTCCTTGAGTACCCTGGGGTGTAGATTGTCAGGGCCAGCTGACTTGAAGGTATCCAACCTCTCAGGGTGCTCCTTTACAAGGTCAGAATTGATGGAGGGCAGGGGATCTCCCTCACCCGGACCTGCCTTTCCCATAGTGGGCATGGGTGTCCCATGGGACTGATGAAAGACCGACGGAAAGTACCCATTTAATAGGTTGGCTTTTTCCTAGGCATCAGTTGTCCTATCTGGTTCAGCAGGGGTCCAGTGTTGCCCTTGCTTTTCCTCCAGCTTCCCACATATCTGAAAAAGGACTTTTTATTGTCCTTGATGCTTGAAGCTAGTTGGAGTTCAGTTGCAGCCTTGGCTTTCTTGGTTTTCTCCCTGCAGAACCAGACCAGTGCAGAATAATTCTCCTTGGGGGAGAATCCCATCCTCCATCCTTTGTAGGGCTTTCTTTTTAGCCTCAGGAGGTCTGCTAGGTCCCTGGAGAGCCAGGGGGGCTGCTGTGCCCTCCTGCTTCCTTTCCTCCGAGATGGAATTGAATTAGCTTGTGCATTGAGGATCGCTCCCTTGAGGAGCAACCACTCTTCCTGGACTCCTGTCCCCCTGGGGTTGTGGTCCCTTAGGGCGTGACTGACAAGCCTCCTGAGCTTGTCAAAGTCAGCTTTCCTGAAGTCAAGGACTTCAGTGTTGCTGACTTGCCAGCTTTACGGTGGATGGTGAAGGTGATCAGCTTGTGGTCACTGTCATCCAGCTTCCCATCAATCACTAGGTTGCTGATTAAGTCATCCCCAGTAGCCAATATCAGGTTGAGCAGCACTTTACCTCTCGTTGGCTTGTAGACTTCTTGAGTCAGGTAGAGGTCATCCACGCACAAGAGGAGGCTTGATTAAGAAACTTCCACTAGCTGTTTGAAGAAAGCCTCATCCACCACTTCCTTCTGGTCTGGTGGTCTATAGCAGACACCCACCACAACATCACCCTTGTGATGTGGACCCAGAGACCCTCAACAGGCCTATCTCCAGCTTCATACTGGAACACTGAGCAATCATATGGCTCTTTTACATAAAGTACAACTTCTTCTCTTCTCCCCTGCCTGCCCTTCCTGAAGAGTTTGTACCCATCCATGACAGTGCTCCAGTCATGCGAGCTCCCACCAAGTCTCTATTATTCCAATAACATCATAGTTCTGTGGCTGTGCAAGGACTTCTAGTTCTTCCTGCTTGTATCTCAGACTTTGTTCATTTTTGTACAAGCACCTGAAGTAACTATTCGATTGCCCTGATTTCTCAAGAAGTATGAGAACACCTCTCCTGTTCCCCCTCCTGCTTGCTTTTTCTGAAGTTCTCCCACTTCCCCACTTACCTCTGGGCTTTGGTCTCCATTCCCTGGTAACCCTAGTTTAAAGACCTCCTCATTAGGTTAGCGAGCCTGTTTGTGAAGACACTCTCCTCTCTCTTCATCAGGTGAATCCCATCTCTTCCCAGAAATCCTTCTTATTGTAAGAACATCCCATTGTCAAAGAAGCCAAATCTGGGCTGGTGACACTACCTGCGCAGTCAGGTGTTGATCTGCAGGATGCACCTGCTCCTGCCCAGGCCCTTTCCCTTGACTGGAAGGATTGATGATGTTAGGGTGACAATATTTGGATCTTAGAGAGCACTGGATTTGCAGCTGAATACAAAGGCTTTACCTGTGGCCTAGCAAAGCTGCTGACCACAAGGCAGAGTGGTGGTTAAGCCAGCCATTTGCTTATGTTAAGTAACCATTTTAACTGTCAACCATTTTCTGAGGGAAAAGCAGCAAGTGAATCTGTGTAAATCTGTGTGCTGTGAACCAGCTACAGCGAGGAACAAGATAAGATAAAGGGGCCCAAAAAGGGTGGGGATGATACAACCTAAGACAGAAAAACAGACTGGAATGTGGAAAACAACATGTAATTGGTAACATAATCCGAGATGACCATATGCAAAAAGGTGAATGGTGATTGACTAAAACGTGGAAGCTTCTGGAGGCTTCTTAACCAAAGTCCGCCCATTGACCGAAGAAAAGCAGTCAAGGTCTTAGACATGCACTCAAAAGCAAGAAGACATGTAAGTGAATGAAATACATAGGCAATTCCATGTAAATGAAGCAAACAGTAAACAGAGGCAGAGCTTGAAATGAGAGGAGAAATGGGTGGAACATAGGAGCGGCGAGGGTAGAATAAATGTTAATAAACATGAACCAAAGTGTATAAATGTGGAAAAAACTAGTGTTTGTGCCTGTTCCTCGTCTCTTATGGCAAGAGAGCTTGCCCGAAGCTGTCTCCATTCTGAATAAAGTTGTTGCGAGCAAGGTGTGCTGGTGTTTGCTCCCTGCTCTGCTCTGGCTAATGAGTAACAGGATCCACGGGTAATTGGACTATTGTCTCCCTCGTCATTGGGCATTGCATGGAGTTGGGGTCTAACAGATGAGAACACAACCTGAGGCCCAGACGCCCTCACCCTTGCACCCAGAGCCCTGTAGTCACTTTTGATCTGCTCAGGGTCTCTCCTGGCAGTATCATTGGTGCCCACATGGATGAGTAGCATGGGGTCATAGTCAGAGGGCTGGATGAGCCTTGATAGTCCCTCCATGTTATCTCGGATCTGGGCTCTGGGCAAGCAGCAAATTTCCCGAGACAATAGGTTACATTGGCAGATGGATCTCTCCATCCCCCACAGAAAGGAGTCTCCAACCACCACCACCCGTTGCTTCTTCTTGGTAGCGGTCATCTCGATCCTTCCCACTTGGTGAGACCTGGCCTGTCTTTCTCCACCAATGGAATATGCTCCTCTCTCTCTGCTGCTAGGGCTGCATATCTGTTCTCCAGACAAACCACTACAGGGGGAGGTGAAGATCTCTGCTTGCAGCCAGAAGTCACACACCTCCAGCTTGGAAAGGAATGGAATAGGTAGAGTCAGGGATGCTCACTGAAAGAAGTTTGGAGCAGTGAGCAAGAAGCCCTCCAGTCATGGGAATCGTCCTGTGCTCAGGAAGGGATTACCTGCCTCCTCACTGGACGGGCTGGCCTGTTGAAAAGTTATCATTTGATTCCCCCAGGTACCAATTTAATAGTGCACCTAGAGGCTGATTTCCTTCTTCTCGCTACTTGACCAGAAAGAGAGCAGACAGAGTTTTCAAGAAGTCTTCTTAATCCCCATCTTACAGGAGAAGAATATTGTTCCTAGAAGGGTAAAGTGAAAGGTCTCACTCCTGTCACATCCCGTTACCACAGAGGATATGAGCATCATCTTTGTAACAAACCTGAGGGCTACTTGCCTTGAGTGTAGACTTCCCCTTGGTCACTCCAGGTAGTGGACTGCCTCTTTGATGCTTTTACACTAATATAAATGCACTTTCTTTGCACTGCTATAAAATCCTCCTCAGCAACTCTCTGACATGGGTACAAAACGCCTGGTGAAAACATGCTTTTAAAAGTGATTTTGCCTCCCTTTGGTTAATCTCCATGAATGGATGAATGAATGAGCAAAAACAAAATGATACGAGATGGGGATAATAAGATGGTGGAAATAATAAAACAGGCAGGTAATGCACACTACAGCAGTACTCTGGTAAGAAATCCAACCCACTTGTCACTGAGAAATGTATAGGTGTATATACATGATATCTCACACAGTACAGAACATCCTCGAGTGGCAATGCAAAGCCAGTGACCCATGCAACTCCTCCAAATAACTTCTAGAGGTGCCACTGATGAAGAAAATGGAAGGGAAGTGGATTGTGAATTATTGATACCACATACTGCAAGTGAACTTTTGACATGACCATCTCTCCACTGTCAGTCCCTGTATGCTGTATGCCCTCCTTTAGTATCCAGATTTCAATCTGCCCTACACACATTGTTCTGTCCTATTAACAAGAGAACTCACTAGTGTAATACATTTTTGAACAAGAACTGTATTTTTGTAATAATTTCTGTACTAATCCTTCTGGAAAACATTTGTTTAGCACATTTCACCTAGTCATACTTGGAGAGGGGTTATAATTTTAAGATCTGATTGCAACTCCAAGTGGAGATGCATTTATTTGTGAAGCTCAGCTTACAACTCATATACGTAGATATGCCATAATGATGGCATTTGGAAAGGTAGTGTGGTGTACTTTGCAATTTAACTGGGCATATTTTGGTATACCTACTCATGCTGTGTGGTAGCTTGCTCTACCTTGGCTTCCTTAGGACTATTTATTAGAGAAGGTACTATTCATCTAGTCAATATGAGTGAGAATGTGAAAATTTGGCTAATAATAATGATATGTTCATTGGTTTTTAAATTATCATGGCATATTATTCTAATAGTATTATACTATTACTAATAGTAAATTGTTATAAAATATCATAGTCCTCTAAATTTTTCACCAAAGCTGTGCAAGTCATTGGTATTTTTGGTTCTCTGGCCAAGCCAAAACGTCAAAAAAGAATTAGGTTAAGGCAAATGAAAATGGTTTTTAGTTTTGTTGAAAAGGATTGGAATTTGAGTAAATTTAGTCTTGAAAAGTTATTTCCAAATGAAAAAAGTTAGATGTTTCATTTAAAATATTAACATTTATATGGTCTGACTTTTCTTAATTTTTCTGGTGTCTTTAGCTGAAACAATTTAAGTTTGGCATAAATGTGTAAATAAATTCCATGGATGCCATGCTTTGCTTTTCAGTGAATAATTAAACAATTTGCCTGAAATAATTAACTCAGCTCTAGTTTTCTAGATGCTAATAATGGACTCATTTGTATAGCTATAGAATCACCAAACCAGAACATTTTAGAAGCAAATTCACTGCTCGTGGGGCTGCTTCTCTGACTTGCCTCATGTAGGATGAGTCTCTCTAAAACAAATGATACATTCCCATAAGAAAAGGTTGAGGAGTCAAGTCTTTTAGGCAGGAGTAATATTTCCTACCTTGCAAGTACTCATGACCATCAGAAGAATGGTATCTTCAGCAGCAAAACGACCTCTTAAACGAAGCTGGAGCATTGACTCAGTATTGATTCAGAGCGAAGTCAGCTTCTTGTTGAAACAAACACCACTTCCTGTAGCACTGGGGTTTCTCTGCAGGGCTTCTGCCCGTGCTTTGCTTTAAGAGTTGAGAAGACAGTGCATGGTGGTATGGCTTCAGGCAATGAATGTCCTTTTTTTAAATCAGGAGGTAAAGGGTTTAGTACTATTTCTTGGATTTTTCTTATTCCCTCTAAGCCAGAGGGGATAGCCTAGAGGTCTACACACAGGCAGGAAAGATCCAGACTGGAGACACAGGTTCAAAGATTCAGCAACAAGGTGGGAAGAGTTGGATGACTCAAGGGATAGACATCATTAATCCCCAGGAAATTACACAAGGTAAGGTCATTGTTACTACTGTCATATGAGTGAAGTATAGTATTCGGGAATTATTTTAGATGTCACTCAGTTTCACTCGGTACTGAATACACTCATCGGTCAGGTTCCAGGAACACTTGCTCAACATCCAGCCCTCTTAAAATTCACAAGCTGAACTTTAGCCTTGGTATCAGCTGGCACAAGTTGAAAGGAGTTGCGTGTGCTTGGAGCCAGCAAATGATCTTGGCCCATTGCAGTCAGTGTCCTACTAAACCAGGTAACGATTGGATTGTGCAATGGTAACCAGCTGCTGTATGATACGGAAGGGGGAAAGCTCAGAAACAAACTTGTCTGTGCAGAAAGACGAATTTGCCGGCATTGCAGAAATCCTGGAATAGAGAGAGAACTTTCTCTGACGAGGCAGCCAAGTGAGAGAGTCTGGAACAGGAAACGCAGGTGCGGTGAATAGTGAAAGTACACAACCCAGGTTAAAGTGCTTTTGTGCCTAATGCTTCAGAGAAATTAGTCAAGAAGAACTCAACTGTGAAAATGCAGCTCCTGTATTTCTGCCAAGGTTATTGAGACCCATTTTGATCTGCTGAGCAAATGCTAGTTGCATAGTCTTATGCAGCTTGGGTGAACATCTCATGTGAGCAATTTTTTTTTTTTCAAGCTTGAAATCAGAGGGGCTCTGGCATATGAGCTCTTGTATAGTCCGATAAAGTGTTTCCTATGGAGAGAAGAAAGTAGTAATGCTGTTATACAAAGCCCAGGTGAGGCTTTATCTGAACTACTGGATACAGTTCTGATGGCCTTAGTGTTTTTGGGGCCCCTTAGAGGCATATACTCAGGTAAATATTAATCCACCACAGTTGTATCATGGATCTTTTTAATATTCTTTGGAGGAATTAGATAAATAGTTGAGTGTTAAAATGCAAATAGAGCCACTTCCTTGCAAAACTTCGCCCCCCACAAAAAAATTTGGGTCCCCTAAAGTGTGGGGCAGTCGCCCGGTTTGCCCTCCCCTAAGGCCGCTACTTTGATCTCCCATGTTCAAGAAACAAGACTCAGACTGGAAGAGGTGCAGGGACACAGATGTCCAGTATGGTCAGGACATGGAGGCTTTCTCACCTGAGAGGAGATTAAAAGGGTTTGGCTTGTCTAGCAAAATGAAGACTGAGGGGAAATATGGTTGTTGTCTCTACAGAGATCCTAGATGTAAATGCAAAGTAGAGAGAAGAGCCATTGAAACTGAAGGGCTATGCTGGCACAAGAACAAATGGGTATAAACCAGGGATGAATACATTTAGGATGGGAATGAAGAGATTTCTAAGCAAAACAGCTTGCTTTGTGGGTAGCCTTCCACTATGAGGAGTGGAGGCAAAAAACCCTAGCTCGTTGGAGGATGGAGTTTGATCAGTTTATGGACAAAATTATATGATACAACTGCCTACAAGAGCAAGGGAAAGGAGTCGATGATCTGGGAAGTCCCTTCCAATCCTGTATTCCCAACTGGTATTTTTGTAGTGGATTGTCTGGCTCTTCCTTTTAATCATTTCCTTACAGCAGTTAGGACAAGCATTCAACTTGCTCTTCACACCCCCACCCCAACCTGAACTGTTCTCCCAAGACGTGCAGCACATAATTGAAAGCAGGCTGCATATTTTTGTGTATAGCCGCTTTTTCATTCAAATTACCTTTAAACTTAGCCAGATTGGAGGCGTAAATAAAGGCAGAATACAGCCTGAAGTGTTGTAATAAAAAGTACCTAATGGGCTTCTGTGGGATGTGAATTAATCTGTTTCATGAGGGGAAAGATGTTTGATAACTCCGTGAATATGCTGTCAGGGATGCATTTCACCCCTCCAAGAATGTACTATTCTAGGTACTGTACTCAGTCAAAATCCCCCATTGAATTTTACCCTCTAATGTCTATATAATAACGGTAATATATATTCTTAGCACATAAGCAATAAATAGGAAGCATTCAAAAAGACTGTCTTCCAGAGAAAATTCAAGATCTTATGGGATACACATTAGTTCCCACAATAAAAGAACACAAATCAAAATAGTGACTGAACAGCAGATGAGTGAATGATTATGCTGGGCTTCTAATGAAACCATACTATAAAAGGCATTAGAAAGATTGATTAGTGTTCAGTTAGCTGACAACACTACCAAATACGTTCATAGTTGTGATGAATCTACACAGAAATATTTCTTCGTGAGCGTGTCTGTGTGTGTATCCGTGCTTGTGTTGTTATAAGTTATTTGTTGCAGGCTTTTTTTATAGTATAATAAAGAAACTTGACTTGCAGCTCTTCACACTTTGCACTCCACTGTGAATACTCTTGCAAAGGACGGTTCACAAAATCACTCATTTTCCATACATCTGACAGTCATTTCAATTAACACATTGATCAGCGTATTTACAATATGCAGAGCTAAATAAACATATTTAGGAGGAAGCAAGATGGAGCAAGCCGCTTAGTTGGGTTAAAAAAAAAAAAGAGTTTAAACTGAATCCTAGCCAGGAGTTACTGATGCTCAGAGTATAGAAGGATTAAAGATCAGGAATGAATATTTTTTATGGGGAATGAGAGTTACAATAGGGAGGAATGAAAACAAAGCCAGTGGCCAGATATTCAGCTGGTGTGAATGTGTTAAGTGTCACTGCCTTTCACGGGGCCACGCCAGTTCATAGCAAATGTGGATCCAGCTGTAAGAGTTTGGAAGGATGATAAACCCTCAGGATTTAGGGCCTAAACCACTCTGCCTCTGTGAGAAACTAGATATTGGGCTATAGGGATCTGTGGTGTGACCAAGTATGGCATTCATGTTCTTACCTCTCATAGGGAGTTGGGAGGAAATTTGAACTCAAGCAAATTGTTCAGTAACCACCAACTGCTGGGCTTTTGCATCTAGTTTTTTTGCAAGTGTCTCTGAAACAGACTGCGCAAGCCATTGTTTGTTGGAAGGTATTCAGCTAGAAGATATAGTCCAGCTTAGCAGTATCATACCTCTTTGTCCCAAAATGTTCATATCTAAGTGACTATGGTATGATGTATATAGTTATAGGTTACAAGGCTATTATAGGAAATGTTTTTATGTCATTAATGTAATAAAACCATTTTTGAGCTCCTGGAAATCAGTCTGTAACTTTCAACCAATTTTTCAGTCAGTTTCTGTCGCTGCTGAAGTCAGTGGCAAAATTCCTACCAACTTCAATGGAGGGATGTTGCAGCTCTTGGATGCAAAACTAGGCTTGATATGTTGTTAAATAAGCAACACACTGGGCATGTCTACATGTGCACTTTAATGTGCATTCACCTATTTTAATGCGCATTAAAGCATCACTAAAAAAACCCCATGCTCTTTAGTTAATGTGCATTAAAATCAGATACTTGGGCATACATCTGGGGTTCTGGAAATCCAGCACATCAGAGCAGACTCAATTAATCGAGTCTGCTGGAGCATATAAATCGACGCACTCTGGCAGCCTTGCACATCACATGTGTAAGTGGTGCAGTGCACTTCCACGTTGAGAAAATGGCAGCAATGCACTTTGAACTAAAACATGTTTGATGTTCCATGTTCTAGCAGACTCCAGCTTCACATGTATTAGCATCCCCACCCTGAAAAATGGTGGTGGGGTGCTTTGAACAAAAGCTTGTTCAATGAGCTTTAGTTCAAAGCACGCTGCCACCATTTTTCAGGGCGGGGACGCTGCTACAATTAACATTCCAGGTGCTTTTAATTAGAGCAGGTCTTGGAGGCGCACAAATTAAAGCTCTCTCTGCCTTCTGGAGCACATCTATAAATGCTCCATGCTGTTTAGTTAATGCTCATTAAGACAGGCTAATGCACATTTTCCTAGTACCTCACAATGGAGAGTGCCTGTAGATGTGCAGGGAAGCTTCCCCGATGCACTGTAATTTTTTACAGTGTGTCAGAACAGACTTGATTAATTGACTCTGCTGGAGCATACCAATTATCGTGCTCCAGGTAGCCTCTGCATCTTGTGTATCAGCATCCCTGTGCTTCAAAATGGCAGTGGGGGCACTTAAACTAAAGCTTGTTTGGTGAACTTTAATTAAAGCACCCCTGCCATCATTTTGAAGCACAGGAATGCTGATACACAATATTCTGCAGCGCG
>NW_017728992.1:187822957-187828146 GCF_001723915.1 Gavialis gangeticus | reverse complement strand
CCCCATCCCACCCCTGGAGCATATGTGAAAACTCCTGGAGATAACTAGATTTAATGCACGTGTAAACACACCCAGTACAATGCAAATTGAAATCAAATTCACTGTTGATTTTATGGTAGAAGTAGCCAAGTGCTCTCTGAACCAGTCAGAGGATTTCCAAATCCAGGAAGGGATAAGGGATTTGTGTTAGGCTGTTATTTTGTGGGGGTTTTTTCATTATTATTAAATTTATTTAGTACGGTACATTAATCCCTTATAATTAAGGCATCATTCTATGGAGTGGGACATCTCTGACACATTATTATCCTCATTCTTAAGGAGAGGAAAGCTATTTGCCTACTTCATGCAGCTGTATGAATCAGTTAATGTCAGAGCACATTAACAACCTAAACACTAATATTATTATTAGATATACTGGTGTGCTTATGTCACTGGAAAAAGGGAAACAGTTTTGGTGAACAATTGGAAAGGTAAATTAGATGTAGCGTTGCTAGATGTTAAGCAGGCAGTCTTTTCAGCAAAGGCATTTAGAGGCTGTGGTTATGAGGGGGATGCAAACATCCAGGTGACAGATGGCACTTAAAGGGAGCTTCAGTGAAACTGGACACAGTTTTCCGTCGCTTTTTCAGCTCTCAAGATATGCAAAAGGATAATAAATGATCATACAAAAAAAGCTAATCTGCCCTGAGAAGGCTGCAGTGAAAAAAGGATGCACAAAAGTCCAGAGAAGTATTTCTCCGCTGGTAAATTTTGACCACCAAAGGAATCACACTGGCACTTAGGGAGATATCGGAAATGTTATTACGATTCTAAAGCAAAGAAACATTTTCAGAATGACTTCAGACTAGCAGAGACCCTCAAAGAGTGTGAGGTCAATACTGTGGTTGCATTATATGGGTTTATCATTGTTACTATCAATACTTACCTTTACTGTTATTCATACAAGGGGGTTATGAGAAGAGGTATAACATCCAAGGCCTGTGCCCTGAGTGCCAGTAGTGGCAGGAACAGTGGCAGGGGCTGGTCTCACAGTGGCAGTGGCTGCTTCCTTTGAGTGGTATCCTGGTTGCCCACAATCACTTCTCTACTGTTAGGGAGTTACTTTGAATAAAGGGGACACCTATCTAAGAAAGGTAAGAAACACTCTACTATTGCAAACCCAGAGCAATGATGTGAAGAAACAAATCCTTGGGAGCCCCTTGTTAACATCCCAACACAAAATTCAAGGGAAAGTTGGGCTCATCTCACATCTGGCTACCAATAAACCAGCAATTTTCAAAGGTGATGCTGATCCCACGTGACCAAAAACATTTATAAGAGCTTGCGGCAAACATCAGCAGTTCAAAATCCTTATGCTGTTAAACTGTGAATGCTGACATGATAATTGCAATAAGTAATCAGTAGTGGACCTGATTCTCCTTTCACACTAATGCAAATTGGGAGTAGGGATGATGCACTGTTGTAAAATTAGTGTTAGGAGAGAATTAGGCCCCGTTTGTTCTTCAGGAAAAGCATACGAGCATTTCCCACAAACTGGGCTGGGTATAAAGTTGTTTGCTCAGTGACAAAAATTTGCTTACTAGGAAACATTTAACAACCACCACCACGACAAACAACAATGACAAGGTGCCACCAAAGAGACGTGATTATGACCCATGTCCCCATTATGGTAGATGCTTTGAAAGCGCCGAACAAAAAAGACAGAGCCCGCCCCTAAGACCTTGCAAGATAAACAGCGAATGATTACAGATGGATGGGAGCGCATATAGGAACAGCGAGACAATATTTGTCAGCACGATAAGCAGTGTTCTCAACACATCAGCAGCCTTGCCAGTGTCTTTATCAGCAGAAAAAAAGGATTTTGAGGAGAGCTTTGGAGAAGCAGAATGAATCTGGCAGATGTTTACAGGGAGCTGCTTCTGAGTGCGAGGAAAAAGTATGAAGCTGCCTATTCAAAAACTGAATTAGTGGACAATACAGACTGGTATCATAGGCCAGGCAGAGATGTGAGTCAACCCCTCAGTACCGAATGCGTTTATAGAGATGCAGCCCTTCAGTCTGATGCAGAAGAGAAGAGGAGCTACTAGAAGGATTAACAGAGAGGAGTGAATTCTCCAGAGGGACTAAGTGGGAGAATAGGTTGCATTTGTCACAGCCAGAGACATGAGGGGTTATGCCTGGATGAGGGACTTTTCTGTGTAGATCGATAGAAAAGGTCATATCTTGGGTCTACTAGGCAAGAAGAATCTGAAAAATTCTGTAGCATCCAAAGTGAAAAGACATCCAACTTGTAGCCTAAGATAGTAGTGCTAGCAAGACAGGAGATTAAGGGAAAAAGTCTCGGAAGGAGAAATAAAGAGCTCTGTTTTAACTATATTGAGCTTGAGCTAATTGGGGGACATCTGCGAGCAGGAAAAAGCAGGTCAAGACTGTAGTTTGGATCAAAGGAAAACTATCTAGAGATAGTAGTTACATTTGTGTTAGTGAGATTTATAAGGGGTAGATTAAAAAGATCGGGGAACCAAGGAAAGAACCTGGTAAAAACACTGCAAAAGGTTGCCCACTGACCCATTAGGATCCTGGCTTTTGCACATGCAGCCCAAGGTACACAGTTTGGCCAGTGTTATATCTTTGCCAGAGAGCTATGTAAGAGTATTATTATGGAGAGTCACTCTTAGAAGCAGCAGTGGGATGGTCCCATGGTTAGGCTTCATGGGTGCATGTATGTGAGCGCGGATGTTGGTCCAACGTGTTATAATTACAGCGTGTCAGAGCAGACTTGATTAATCGAGTCTGCTGGAGCGTGGCCATGACCGCACTCCAGCAGCCCCCCGTGTCGTGCGTATCAGCGTTCCTGTGCTTGAACGAAAGCTCATTCAACAAGCTTTCATTCGAGCACTCCCACTGCAATTTTGAAGGGCAGGGATGCTGATAGACAGCTTGCAGATAGACTTTGAGAGCCGCTCTAATTAAAGTACCACCCCCATGACATGCGTAAAAGTGTCCCTAGCGTAGGCCTGAGGAAACCTATGTTTGGTTCCCTGCTCTGTCAGAGACCCACCTTGTTCCCCCCATTTAACTTGGGGCAATTCACCTAGTATTCCGGTAGCTAAATATCTTTGAGGGTCTCAGTTTCCCCTCTGTAAAATGGGGGTAACAGCACTTTCCTACCTTGTGGCTGCATCACTACAGCAAATACTTTGACTGTGTGAGACACTAAAGAGCTACAGTGATGGGGCCAAATAAGGTCCTATGGGAGGCAGAGGCAGAATTCCAGCTGTGCTCTGAGGGGTAGTGATTTCCAGTGGTTTATAACAGCTGTCCAGCATGTTAGGGAAGCAGAAGCAAGACTGTCATAGCCAATGACTTTTGTCATCTTCCAGCACAGGGGAGGCAAAGCAGCAACAGCTATTAAAGCTCTTTGAAGCAGTAATTTTGTCTTACTGAAGTATATGTACCAAGTTTTATTTGAGACCTATAGTTGCTACCTTAATATAAATAAATAATAGGGAAGCAATTCCTGCTATTCAAGAAAGCTTTCAGTCACAAAAATGATTCCCTTTTCAACCAACAGCACCGGGCAGAGGTTGAATATATATATATTTTTAAAGAAATGATTGATTTCAACATGATTTATTTGTTTCAAAACCATTTAATTATCCCTCCTTTTCAGAGCCAAAGCACATGTACCGTGGTGTAAATACATATTTATAATGGATAATTGGGGGAAAATTTCACTGATGGCAGCCAGAATCATTTAAAGGCTATGACAGCTTCTGTTGTTTCTGCCATCAAATAACTTTAATTCAGGAGGACTGCAGCATGCAAATGAGTTCAAGTTAAATATAGGTGTCCACGTCTCACGTGTTAGCTTCACAGCAGGCACAGACTGGTACCCTCAGAACAGAGGCCAAGGAGCACTCGGGCCACATATGCTAAATGGTTTTCTCCCCCATTAGAGGTGGTCTCTAAGTCAGGGTTAAGACACATTAATGGGAAATGGGGGAGAGGGTGGGGAGCTTACATTGTGCCTGCCCTTGCTCTCTCTCGTCAGCTGGATATCATTCCCCAGAGTTGTCAAGCCAGTACTTTCACCAGCACTGGAATTCATTTTACAAGTGTTTTAAAACACTAGAGAGAAAAATAGTTGTTCAGCTGCTCACCTGAAAAAGCTGTCACCAACCCACTAGCCAACAGTCAGTTCTTCCACACCTGTCTTGAAAGCAGTGGGCCTCCTTTCCTGCTCTAGTAGAGCATCCTCATGCCACACTGACATAAGCTGCCTAATGAAACAATAAGTGGATCTCTTCCCTCTGTTTTTGTACCATAGCCCTTCCCTACAGTGGAATAGTATGGCCATCAACAAAGGGGTTGTCATGTCCCTGTGCACTGGTTGCTCCTGGGATATCCTCTTCAAGCTACTGGCCGCTCTTGTGAAATAGAGCAACTCCCCATTTTACAGGCACAGGGAACTAAAGCACCAAACTATTGCATGACTTGTCCTAGATCACTCAGGAAATCTGTAGTAGATCAGGAAACAGAAACCAAGTCTCACAAGTATGACACTAGATGCTGGGGTATTCTTCCCCTCCAACCTGCCTGAAGCAGGATAAAGGCTGTGTTCTTCCAAGAGCTGTGTACACACACATCAACTGGCTCCAGGAAGTCAGGGATATTGGCTGTAGCGGTGTTGGTCTCAAGGTGTAGGCAGACAAAACTCTAGGGGTAGATATCTTTCATTAGACCAACTAAATAGTTGCAAAAAATGTTTTTCTTTGCAAGCTTTCTGGCCCACGTGCCCTTCTTCAGGCAGAAGAGAATTCAAAGATTGTAAAATTTCTCCCAGGTAGAAACTTCACGTTGCACAGGGGAAGTCAGAGATGGTAGAGTTCCCCTAGGTGGAAAAGTCAGTTCGTAAAAAAAGCTGCTCTGTGACTATGCAAATTGAGTGCACACAAAGGCTGAAGCGGGCTGATTACCTGGAGGTGTCAGATGGCAGGCAGGGTGTTGAATTTTGCTTCTTCCTTGTTCAGGTGTGAAGTTTTCATTTCAAAACAGCTAATTACAATATCTTCTATGTTTCAGGGGCATTGGTTGTAGCTGTGTTGGTCTAAAAGCAAAGGCAGACAAAACTCTAGGGGTACAGGTGATATTTTCTACTAGCAAAATGCCCATCATAAATGATGGGG